>NC_082675.1:85386412-85759537 GCF_025265405.1 Mesoplodon densirostris | reverse complement strand
TGAGGAGTAATCTGAGTTACTAAGGGGATTTTAGTCAGTCATGGGTGATTACCCCTACGAGAATAAAGAGAAGTCTATTTATATAATGTATGCATAAACAAAGCAGAGTGTCTGGACTCGACCATTTTAGCTGCAGTGATATTCTAATTACATACATTATTAGGGAAATTTATATTCAGTGGAAATTGTAAACTCAAAATAAGACTGATAGTTGCTAAATCGTCACCTGAGAACAGTAGACTTGGAAGAAATAATGAGCATGTAAGAAAATGCTTAGTGACGAAAAACTGTTAATTTGTTAAATTTGATAGGCACCCCAAAAATCAGTGCATTAAATCTATGAAATTTGAGAAAGGGCAGATGAATGTGAGTGTTTGACTCCCCGCGGGCTCTGGGGTTCAGCCGCGTGGGTTCTCCTTGAACCCCGGAGCCAGTGGGACCTTCCTGTTGCAAGGTCCTGCTCATACCTCACGGCACTCATCCTAAACCACAGAGGGCAAAGCTTTTTCCCCCTCAGCAACGACCAGTGACCCTAAGAAGGAAACCCAGCAAACATTTATTGTGCACCTACTCAGGCGAGGCGCTGCCCTGGGTGCTGAGGCACTGCCTTGGGGGCTGCAGATGCAAAGCTGAAGAGGTACCGCACTGACTGGTAAAGCCAGTCGTAGAGCCGCCCGGCCTAGGGTCGGGCTCGGTGGGCGGGAGCTGGGAAGACGCCACGGACCTTGAAATACGGGTTGATTTTTGTTGTGTAAGATTGAGGTTGTTGGGTCGGGGGAAGAGCATAAAAAAGGGCCTGAAGGGAGGAAAGAAAATGGAAAAAAAAGTATGAAAAAGATGTGAAAGAAATCCCCAGCGGTTTCCTATTCAATATTCAGCAGACCTGATTTTCACATTGAGGAGGAAGCTTGTTTATCCAAATGCTCAGCATCAATGAAAGGTTCTGAACAAGAGTGTGAAAAGGGAAAGTGGAGGCCAGGGAGAGGGTGAGGCAGAGGGAGTCAGAGGGAAGAGACGGGGGCCGGGGTGGTGGGATGGGGGCGCAGAGAGCAGGGAGAGCGGGGGGAAGTGGTATGAGGGGCAGGCTGCACCCCTGAGTCCCGGGGTGCTTCTCCTTTCCCTCAGTGGAGTCAAATATACTATCCTTGTTACAGTGGCTCTCACAGGCCTTTTGGGGTGCAATCTTATCATTTTGATGTATGTCAGTGATCTCGGCAGTTCCCGTTTTCAGTCCGTGCCGGTGCCTGGGTAGCATATGCATCGCCAGCTGGTACCCGCTAGGCAGGAGGTGTTTCCAGGTGCCGTCAGTACTACTGTGTGTTGTTAGGGGCGATGCATGTAGCTGAGTCCTGGACAACAGGCTGTGATGGTGTCGCCTGGCAGCTCAGGTGGGCACAGTTTATCGAAATAACATCGAAAGAGTTTGTACATTATACAGCTCATTGTTACAAATTTTTCTAAATTAATATGTTACAGGACCCAGTTTAGTTGATTTCACACATGACAACCCATAATGCTTTCCCTTTGTAAATGACCCTAGGTGTGTATTCTTCCTGTCGTCCTGTATAAATAGAGTGAACATGTTTTTGTGCGAAAGTCTAACAACAAACACTTGTCTTCGCAGTGGGGCTGGAAGGGATATTTATGGGTCATAGTTTAGGAGGCCTCGTGAGTCACGGCCTGGCCTGGAGGGTACCGGCCCACGCAGGAGGGTCTGAGCTCACACCTGGTTCTGACACGCGTTGGCTCTGTGACCTTGGGCAGGTTTCTTAACCTCCCTTAGTTCTCGAAGTCTTTCCCTACCCCTGAAAGGAGCAGTGGCTTCCAGAGTTGATCACTGTGGGCCACGGGGCCTCTCGGTGCAGTGCGAGGGCTGGCGTGAGCCGGGAGGTTAATTCTTACCCTGTCTATCTAGGAGGGGCGAAAGCAGACCAGCGCTCCCCTCCGTGGAAGCGGCTGTTGCCTTAGATTTAACTTAATAACTGCCATGCTTTGATCCAAGTCAGGGAAGACTGGAGGCAGTGGCTGAACTGAGCCCGGGAAGGTGATGAAGGACAACAGAAAACGTGCGTGTGTTGCGGTCCTGGATGGGGTGTGTAGTGAGTGGAGGGGTGGGGAGATGGGGTCGGGGACGGGGTGGGTGGAGGATGGGCCGGGGGGCAAAGTGTCTGAGTTCCCCAGGAGCTGAGGTTCTCCTCTGAGTAGCACAAGCCCTACTCTAGGTTGGTTTTGTTAGGCTTACAGGCTTAAATCTCTAAATATTTTTAGAAGGAGGGGTGTCTGGAAGGAGAAGGTGTGTCCCTCCCCCTTGCAGCTCTCCTCTGCTCACCTCCTCGCGTCTGCCCACTGGCAGCTCTCAGATGTGTCCTGATATGCTGATGCTCCACCTGCAGATATTGATAAAGGGCATTTTGGGATCCAGTGGGTCCGGATGGGCCCGGGGCTAGCACGTCTCTCACCAGCTCCCAGGGGATCACATGTGGAGTAGTGAGGCCCTGATTAGAGGGAGTGGCTCTGTTTACAAAAGGGTAGCTTACTGCGCCCTGAACTTAGCATCCTAAGGGTCTTGTCCAGAGGGTCTTGTCCCCTCTGTGCTTCTGGCCTCAGGCACAGACTGGACATGGCCTTGGGGCCAGACTCCACCTCCCGTCCTCCCCCTTTTCACTGTCTGCACAGACGTGGCACTGCTAGGTGGGCACAGGGAACATTTTGGAACAGTTTGTGCCCCGGAAGTTGGCGATGGGACCTATGGGGATGCAGGAGGCAGATCCCTCACCCACTGCCTTGTGTCTAAGCCACACCCTCCAAGTTGGCACTGACGCTTCCTCTTTACCCTGTGCATTGTGCAGTACCTTCTGACAGTTTAGCTTCCTAATGAAATTTGGGAGCGGAAGTGCTTGTCCTGTTTTCCAGATTTCTCCAAGAATGTCGGGGAAGGAGATTATGCCCCCTTGCATGATTCTTCAACTGTTTCTGTTGATGGGGGGGGGAATTAATGTAATTAAATGATTAAAGCAGTAGATAGGCTAATGAAGAACACAATGTCTTAATAAATATTCATCAAACTCAGATTCCTTAATAATTATGCTAATGATTTTCAATAACCTTCAGGTTAGGGATTCTGTCTTACATACTGAATATCCCCAGTGCCTGATTTTGTGTCTTTAGTAGCTGTTCAATAACTGTCTTGTGACTTCAGTTACTTGTGTCGGCAGCAAAATCGATCTGATGTTACCCTCGGGCCATGTGATCCTTGGGCTGAGACGTAGTGCTGAAGCCTCAGGTTTTCTGCCTTTGCTGGGACTGGGGTCCCCGGGGAACTGCAGTCTTAGATGGGACCGTCTGCTCTGATGCTGGTCCTCCGAAAATCTCCACCCTGGAGTCTGTGGTGGGTGGTCTTATGTGTCACGGCGGCCAGGCTAGGGTACTTGTGGTTTAATCCGACACTAACTCGGCTGCTGCTGGGGAGGTATTTTGTAGATGGTGGTTAACACCTGTGGTCCGTTGACGCTAAGTGAAGCAGATGACCCTCTGTCATCTTACTGTCGCTTCAGAGTAACCTGAGGTTTCCTGCAGAGAAGGTGGCTTTCGGTCCCAGGACTGCAGCACAGCTGCTGCCTGAGGGTCCCGTCTGCAGGTCTGCCCGATGGATTTTGGACTTATTAGTCCCCACAGACAACCGAGCCAGTTCCTTCAAATTACTCCTACACGTGCTGTCTCCTGTCGGCGCGGATCCCCTGGGGACTCTGATGGCACAGTGTCCCCACTTCCCGTCCCCAGTGCTTGTTGCCCCCATCGCAGCCTCCACTCAGATGCGTCCCTCCTGAGGGCTTGTCCGAGCCCCAGAACTGCCCTTCTTGGCCAGAGTCACCCAGGAGGGTCTCGGGGTTGTTAGGTTAGGTTCGAGCAGGGGTTCACGCCATCTAGCTCACGGCTGAGTCAGGGGAGACTCGTTAAAATGCCCTCGCTGGGCTCCACCCACAGAATTTCTGCTTCAGAACACCTGGAGCGGGGCCCCGGAGCCTGCATTGCCAGCAGGTTCTTGGATGCAGCCGAGCCTGCTGCTCCTGGGACCCCACTTCGAGAACCGGTCTCCAGGCGGCCCCTCATGGCCGACTTCGTCACTAGAGAGTCAGGAACCAAAGCAGAGGAGAGGTTATGCGGAGCTCCTGCCTCCAGGAGAGAGCTCTTCGCTAATTCAGGTGCGGAGTGAGCCAGGTCAGGGGTCATGGTCAAGAAGATTGGGGGTCGAGGGAACAGTGGAGAGTCCCAGCGAGAAATGGCCCTAAGAAGGGCTCAGAAAGGGAAGCAGAGGCTGGGTAAGATGACTTGCTCCCTGGCTGATTTTCTGGGACAGTGTCCCAGAAGCTTCACGCTGGTCTAGCTCATAAAAGACTCACTCGGTAAGTGCTCGTTGAATAAACATAATGTCCCTCTTGAAAGCCACGAATGGATATCCGATCCTGTGTAACGGTGCTTGGTCAGGGCAGGAAGGCTCCTCCTTCTCTTTTTGCCCTGAGTCCACCAGGGCACAACTGACATTTGTAGGTTTCCACCTGAGAAACTGCCACTAGCAGAAAGAATCTAAGAGGAATGCATGTGTGCATCCATTCATTAATTCATTAATCCATTCATGAAACCCTCAGTAAGCTCCTAGCACATGGGGGTGTTAGTCTATGTACCTGGGGATACCTCAGACCCTCCTCCCTGCCTTCAAGATGCACACAGCTTAGCCAGGGCCTCTCTTGGGAACTGTGACCTCCAAGGAGGGAGTGTCCATGCTGTGGCCGAGCCAAGGCGTCTCCTGCTGCCAGGAGGGCCCGGCCTGACTAGGGAAGATGCGGCCGGTCGGGTAGAGGAGGCCAGAAGGGAACGTTGCGGGAGCTCGATACCAGGAGGTGAGTGCTGTTCCCTTGGTGGTCCCATGATGGGCAGAGTACGCCACTCTCTGAGCGGGCAGTCGTGCATTTTCTACACGGCGAGAATCCGTGTGTCCTGTGTCCCGCGGAGTGGAGTTCTCCAAAGAAATCAATGAGCGATGAAAGTAAAGACGTCCAGTGTGGCCCAAGCACAGTGCGACAGGACAGAGGTCCTCCCTGTATAAAGTTTGCCAGGGGGAAGGAGGGTAGAGGTAGGTGTGGATTTAGCCGCTGGTAGTGACAGACACTGGATGCAGCTCTCAGTGTGCCAGCATCTCTCGTGCCCGCAAACTCCCTCTCCCCATCCTTCCCCTAGAAACATGAACAAAGATAATTTTCTGGGAAAGTATTTCCTGAGAGTTCTGAATTGTCAGTCAAGGCCACCAGGTAGGTAATTGTGCTCTTCCTGTCCCACTGGTGCAGCATGCAGTCTGACACGTCACGCAGTAATAAGAGGAGAAGTCCCAGTGGAGCTAATAATGTGCCCCCTTAGAAAGTCCAGTGGAGGACAGGGTCCAGTGCCGAGAAGTACAGAAGAAACCACAGCTGTGATAGAGTGAGGAGAGCTGCTTCTATTCAGGCTCCTTCCCAAGTCATTGCATCCAACACAACCAATGTGTACTGAGTACGGAGTGGGCACAAATTATTACCTGTCTCTTTACAGCATTTACTCTGCCGCAGCCTGTAATAAAATTGGTCTACGGCTCAACAGTAATTTCCCTGTTTTCACCCTTCAACGTCTATTTAACTTGAAGATAGGCCGAAATCATCAGAGCTCAAATGAAAGTTCCCGGCCAGCTTTCAGTGAGGAAATCGAAACTCCCCGTGAATTAAAAACGGGCTCGTAACTCTGTTCTCCACCTGCTGAACTGGAATCTCAGAGACGTTGTTCCGTGTGAAAGGAAGCCAGTGAAGGGATCCTGGGATCAGAAATCTGGTGTATATATAACAGCCAGCTGCAGATGGCGTGGATGCTGCGACGTCATCCTCCCCCGCCTCCTCTGCAACCGAAGCATGGGAACTCGAAAGGAAGACGTTGGCCGTGTAGATGAGGGAGCCAGGATGCAGCTGAGAAGGTTCCATTTTAGGAAGCTGAGAACATCGTGGCTGCACTGCGGCTGCAGTGTTCCCAGCTACCACCTGCGCACCGACGAGGGAGTGAAGGGTGCTGTGTCCTGGCTCTGCCTCTGCGGTCCACCTGCAGAGTGACCTCGAGGATGGCATTTACGGGTGGGTGCTGAGCAAGAGAGCGTGCTCATGAAGCCCGCAGACAGGGCACGTGGAGTGGGTGAGGCCTCACACTTCATTAAAGTTTGCCAAAGGAGAGGAGCTACTGGGATGCACTGATGTCATCTGTCACCTGGTGGGGAGTCAACAAATGTCTGATCCAAGTGAATTGGTAGAAGCGAATGCAACTACACGTCTTTTCCTGACTTGACTCAAACAATTAAATCTCTGGTATATCCGTTGGAAAAGCGGTGCTTTGTTTATGGGATGAGGCAAGTTATTTTTAGAGGCAAATGAATACTGGAAATTGTGTCCAAATCTCTGCTCCCAGCACATTTTATGGTCGTGTGTGTCCAGAGAAGCTAATAGCTTTGTTTTGGGGGAACGTAGCTCTTGTGAAATTCCTTAGCCGGAGCCAGTCTCTGGAAGAGGTACATGACTAGGATGCAATCCACCTAAGAAACATTGGGATTACTCCTCATGGTAATCTGGGAACCTTACAGGTCATAAATCACCACTCCAGACACCACAGCCAATGGTCATGGAGACAGTGAAACGGTGTCTTCAGGACCAAGATTGAGGACACGGGGTCGATGAGCTTCCCTTTCTGCACAGGAGCCAACTCAGCCCTGGGACAATGCAGACACACAGGTGAATCTGCTTCCTTTGATAGTCATCCCTGTACCTGCATCGTTTTTATTTTAAAAGGTGTCACGTGACATCCATTTTCATGTACGGAAGTACATTTTAAACAAATCTGATTTGTGAAATGTTAGATTGTGAACTAGACACATTAGTGTGAGATTTTTTTGACTGGTGAGGTGCTTTTTCGCATATGAAAGAATTCCCAGAGGCCTGACTTTTTTCCTCCCAAATTTGAAATAGACTTTTTAGATTCTTATGGATTATAAAAGTAATACATGCTTTTTGTAAGAAATTTTTTTTCTATTACTTTTTTTTAAGTTTTTTCTTTTGTTACAGAGGTTTTTTTAAAATTTATTTTATTATTGGCTGCATTGGGTCTTCATTGCTGCGTGTGGGCTTTGTCTCTAGTTGTGGTGAGAGAGCGCTACTCTTCATTGCAGTGTGCAGGCTTCTCTTGTTGCAGAGCACAGGTTCTAGGCACGTGGGCTTCAGTAGCAGTGGCTCGCAGACTCAGTAGCCGTGGCTTACGGGCTCTAGAACACAGGCTCAGTAGTTGTGGTGCACGGGCTTAGTTGCTCCGCGGCATGTGGGATCTTTCTGGACCAGGGCTCAAACCCACGTCCCCTGCATTGTCAGGCAGATTCTTAACCACTGCGCCACCAGGGAAGCCCTGTAAGAAATTTTAAAAGTACAAAACAAAATACATAGAGGAAAATAAAAATCAGCCTCAAAGGGGTAGATATAAAAAATAATAACGATGAAAAGAGGACAAAAGTACCAATATGACAGAAATTTAAAAATATGATAACATTACGAACTAGTTTATTTCAGTGGAAAACAAAGAAAATTAATTTTTTAGAAAGATACAGCAAAAATTGATTCCATAAGAAATGGAACATGTGAGTCGAATATAATCATTAAAAAATTCAATTAATAACCCAACCCACATATTTAAAAAAAAACCCACCAAGTTCAAAGTATTTAAAGTTGAGTTTTCACTTTATATTCAAGGACCAGATAATACCAATATTGGTCAACTGTTCTGGAGCATGTGAAAACAGAGACTGCTGTCCAGTTCATCCTTAAACAATTAAAAATTGTAAATTGTAGCACATATATAAAAATTTCATGTGGGAAAAATACCCGGATTGATGAATCACTATAATTCAAAACCATGACTGACCCTTACCCAGTATTACCACAACTCTCCTCAGGTGCCTTTCCCATCAAAACGCCTTCTCTTTTCCCTAAGGTAACTGCTGTCCTGACTTCTAGGTTGTCACATCCTTAGTTTTCCTCATATTTTATTAATTGAAGTACGCATTCCTAAATGCTTTAGTTTTGTCCATTGGTGAACTTTGTGTAAATGTTTTGGATGGAGGTCCAAGGTAGTGCAGTAGGACTGGAAAAAGAGGGAAAAAAAATGAATAAGGATTAGAAAGAAGTAATCAAACTATTATTTACAAATGATATGATTTTCTACATCAAAACCCCAAACTAGCCCACTGGGAAATTATTAAAATTGGAGACTTCATCAAGACTTCTGGATAAAATATCTACCTGTAAAAATCAATTTAATTCCTTTTAAAAATCAACAATCAGAAAGTTTAATTATATAATATATTATTGTAATTGCCAAGAAATCCACTCAAAACAAAACAAACTCTCTGGTACTTGGGAAAAAACCCAACAAAGGATATACAAGACCTTTATGGAAAAACTTACAACTCTCTCAAAAGACATCAACAGAAACGTTAAGTAAATATAGAGATACCATTTATATAGATGGAAAGACCGACTCTTAACAGTGTCAGTTCCCAATAAATTAATCTGCAAATTCAATACCATTGCAATCTAAGTGCAAAAAATGTTTTACACTTAATAAGCTAATTATTATAAAAAGCCATATGGAAAACTACAAGACTAAGAATGGAGAAGACAGTTCTCAAGAAGAAGGTAGCTGGAGATGCTTTCAAGACTTATTTTGTAGCTACAGTGATCAAAACAGTGCGGAAATTAGCTGAAGGGTAAAACATTGATTTATAAACACACAAAACTGAGAACGCAGAAGAAAAATAATGTACAGTGGAAACGATTTATGGCAAGGTAGCCTTATAAATCAGAAGGGAGATGATGGACTATTCAATAAATGGTGCCAGGACAATTGGAAACCCATATGCAAAAAATTAAAATTAAAATTAGACACTCTACACAAAAATACATCCTAGGTAGACCAAAGACATAAGCAGAATTTCAAATTCAAAATGAACACATCAGAGAATATCTAACCTCAGTGTAGGGATGGTTTTTAAATAAAAAAGGCATAAAAAATACAAGCCATAGAAGAAAATGAGGATTAGATCGACTGTATGTGAACAAAACTTCCATTCATAAACAAATGAAAGGACAAACCACAGACTGAGAGAGATTTGTAAAACATGTAACTGATAAATATATTAAAGTATTTATTGAGTATAAATATATTTAAGTATATTTAAGTAAATATACTTAAATATATTTAATTATATTGAATATATTAAAACTCCTTCAAAGCAGGAAGCTGAAGACCAGAGACTTGATAGGACATTGATAAAGGATATAGACAGACAAGTCACAGCGGAGGGACTGTGGATCCACGCTGAACACACGAACAGTGATCCACAGCATCAGAGACGTTCAGATTAAACCCGAGTGAGAACCGGTTCACGCTCTTCAGTTGGCAGAAATGAAAAGATCTGACAATTCCAAGCATTGGTGAGAACGTGGAGGCTCGAAACTCATATGCTCTGCTGGTGGGCTTGATGCCACCACGTTGGAAACTAAGTTTGCGTCTCTAATAAGTCTAAATTTTGCAGACTCTACAAGCTAGCAATTCCGTTTCTCAGTATATATCGGTGGGAGATTTGTGCACATGTGCACAAGGAGAGATGTTTAATATTTATGACACTGTTGTTTGTGATGGCAAGAAATTGGAGAAATCCTGTATGTTCATCAACAAGAAAATGAACAAAATATTGTGGTATATTCATAAAATTTAACACCATACAGCAGTTAAAATGAATGAACCAGAGCTACATGCATGAACATGAACAAATCTCAAAGACATAGCATGACAGTGTGATACAATTTATATAAAATTTAAAAACCTTCAAAACCAGCTTGCATATACTTTATGTAAACATGCATTCATAGAAAATTCATTTAAGGCATTAAAAACATGCATGAGAATGATAAACTTCAAATAAGTGCTTAAATTAGGGTAGAGAGAGATGAAAGAGTGTTGAGGGACTGAGAATACTTAACAAAATGAAGTGATATTTATCACGGCAGAATATTAAGAAGTGACCAAGTGACTATGCTTGAAATATTTCATATGACAGTTAAAACTGTCATCAATATGTATCATCATATCTCCATCCATATCTACCTATCTATCTATCTATCATCCATCATCTATCTATATTAGATTTTAAGATCTCTAGTGTTTCTTAGTAAGGGCATACCATATTTCACAGACTTATATTAAATAGTGATTTCCTGATTGTAGTTTAATGTATATAAAGTTTGGGTTCATTTAAATTTCAGAAACCTTTGCAATATATAAATATACATACACCTATAATCTCGTTTACTGCATCAGTGGGCAGTTCTCAAGAACACTGTGAAAGAACAAGAGTGCATGGAAGTCTCTTCCTCTGACCTTCATACAATCCCCTCCTCCCCCAGCCCGTCCATGCCAATCCCTCACACCTGAAGGTCTGAACAGAGGATATTGTGAACATAAATGAAACCTCAAATAGAACAACTGGATTGAGGAAGTGTCTGTGGTCTGAGTTTCAAGATATAAATGTTTCAGGCCAACAAGACAACAGTGAGATTGCTTTGATGTCTTTTCCTTTGAACATGAGATTACCACACCTCAGACTACACTAGGTCCCTTATTCTTTGACTTGAAGAAACGACCCTATGTAGCTTTAGAGTGGATGCAAAGCAGGCGTAATCTCTGCTGTGAGAAAGTGACCAGTGGTGCATGGCTGGGTCCTTAGATCTCCTACTCGGAGCTCTGCTGTTACTTCCAGATGTATCTGGGAAGAACTACAAAATCTCATAAGGCAAGTATTGCCCTGAGTCACCCTGGGGCCCATCATTACTATATACCAATTTGCAGCGTCGTTTCAGGTGGTGAACAAGTCAGTGGGCTTGTTGTGAGTGCCACCCTGGGGCACACTACCCGCTGCTCTCTTGTTAGAGATGCACTTCAAGGGCAGTCACATCAACTTTGGGACCTCGAAACGAGGTCTGAAAATAGGACTATGCTACCTTGCAGTAGAAAGATGGAACTTTGGTTAAAAATACTGGAAAACCTCTGACCTAATACCTGCTCCTAGCTTTCTAAAGCCTCCGAGGTTCCCTCTCTCATTCACCAGCAGTACCTCCTGCAAGTGCAGCATAAGCTGATACTAGAAGTGGGGTGTTGCCCCCCACCCTGCAGGTAGAGTCGTTCACCACGTCTGTTTCTGGGTGCACCTGTTGGATGAAGGAGGGTGCTGAAGAAGAAGGCAGATGAGATACTGAGCAGCTTATTTCCCCTGGAGCACAGGTAAAGCACAGTGCCTGGCACACAGTAAATGCCCGATAAAATGTAATCTACTTAATGAACAAAGGAATGAAAATCCATTATTAGTTGGCGGCCGTAGCCGGACTCAGTTTACTGGCTAGCACGTGCGTGGCTGTTACATCTGAACATACAGCGGCCTGTTTTACCAGCTTGGCAAATTTCTTTACCACTCTTGTGCTTAAGGTAGGTCAAGGGGATGATTGCTCTTTAACATTTGAAAAGCAAATCGATGTCTTGGATACTGAAGGACAGTCTCGAGGCTTTGTATTCGTAGCTTTATTATCCTATGTGTCCATTTTATTCTTTGGCTTGGCCTATTGGTTCTGACCGTTGTTTGCTCAGTGTGAATCAGAAGGCCCTAAAGCCCCTGGAAAGAATAAATGCAAGAGTGCCTCCAGTGGGCAGGTGCTTTGGAGAAGATAAAAGCATCTTATAAAGGAGAGGTGGTGGCCTTATAATTTTGCTCACATGTTTTCTCAGGAGAGATAGGAAATGGAGAATCTCCATCACTTGCTTTTTGTCGCCAAGGCCCTCAAGGTGGTCAGTGTGACGGAGAGAAGGGCATTCGGGGCCTCTGCTGGGCCGGGCGCAGAGAGTGGTCAGCTGAGCTGGGCCTAAGGAGGGTGCGAGAGGGGAAGATTCCCACCAAAGCTACAAATCGGGGAGCTTTAGACCCTGAAGGAAAGCGTCGTTACCCCCGCCTTTGCGCTTTGGCTGTGGGTATATTAAAGTCACTTTAACAATCTGCGTTTCTTAGAGAAACTGTACTTTATAGACTGTGAAGTTTGGAGAATGAAGCGGAAGGCATAGCCCTTAGGAGCCTCAGCAAATCAGATTCAAATCATAACCTTGTCAATTGCCAGGATGGGCTCCGGGTGCCATCATGCTTCTCCCATGCACCTAGTGAATGGAGACTCTCCATCACAGTGACCCCCTAGGTACCGACCTGGCCCCGCCTGCATGCTTTCCTCTTGCAGAGGGAACTTAGAAAATCTGAATGGATGTGGGGCTGCACAGGATGCTCAGGGGGAACTAAGACTTTCTGTGACCTCTCCACTGTTGGACCAAGGGCTTCACACACTCAGATGAGCGTGTGTATACGTTTCTGTGAAGGAGGAGGGGATGAGTGTACTTTTAAACTTTTACTTTGGCTTTTTCAGTTACGTTAGAATGGCAGCTAACGGCACTGTGTTTTTATTGTACATAATAGTAACGACACAAGCTGCTATGTCCAGTGCTGGAAGCTCTGGATGTCCCGGTGTTGTCTGTACTGTGTGATGTGGATGTGACAGCTAGTCTGCTTGTGCCTGTAGGGTACAGAAGGAAAGGGGTACTCCTCCAGTCCCCCGGGCTCAAGGGACCATGAGGGTGACACTGCACTGATGTGACTGACTCACACAATTGCCTAGTTTAGCTGTGCTCTGTCATCGGCACCCCGAGAATTTTAGGAGGCGTATTTTCATGAGGCTACGTTTCTTAAAATGTGTCTTATGACTGCTATTTATATGGGGTGTTTAGAGTGGTCTGCCTGTCATATTTGGTACAATACTTCTTGTTTCTTCTTAGGAGACAAGATAAGAAGGTAAAAGTATGGAGACCTCTACTGTGCCAATGAAGGAAAAGAGAAAAAATTATGACAAGTGGTCAGGAGAACTGTGTGTGTGTGTTTAATAGAAAAATGCATTGTCACCTTTAGGGAAGAGAAGGGAATGTATAAACGTTTTGAGAAACAAAGAGAGGACGATACAATTGAACAGGTTGCCTAGTCTCCTCACCAAATATTTTCTCCTTAAGTTTATAGAAAAGTTTTTTAAATTAATTTTTTTAGATAACTTTATTTTGATGTAGTGATCTGAATAGAACAGAATGAAGAAAAAATTATGGTAGAGATCAGATCATTTTTAAAACGGAGGAGTGTCTGTCACTTTCGGGAGAAATCGACAGTTTTCTTTCACGTTTGGCTTTCGTTTGTTTGTCAGTGATCTTTGGCGTGGAGGCAGCTAGTACAATGGCTAAGAGCATTGATTTGGGCATCTGATCGCCTCAGCTTCCATTCTGCACTCTGCCACCCATGAATTGAGTAACCTTGTATCTGTGATTTAATTCTCTGAGTCTCACTTTTGTCCTTTGTAAGGTGTCATCTGGATAATACAGGACTGCAGTATTAAATGAGATGGGGCACCTGGCCCACAGTAAATGTTCAGCTAACACAGTTATCATTTCTCCCTGTTTGTACTGAGAAGTGCATTCTAAAGCACCCACTTTCTTCGGGGCATAGACTCTCTCACCACACGGGCAAGATGCAATCCAACACCTCTTCAAAGTCTGCGCTGTACAATATCTGATGCAGAAGAAACCCACAATCGGAAGTAATCCAATATTTGGGTAGTTAATTGAAAAAAATCAGTTAATCGGGGGAATCTTAAGGAAATGATGCCTGATACTCTAAATACTTTATTTTGATTTAGAGCCTGAGTGAAGACTTTATTTGCAGTCCTGAGGCGACAGCAGTATATTCTCTGAGTACAGGTTCCGATTCTTTCTTGCATGAACCACGGCATAGTTCATCAACTATGCTTTTTTAGTTTTGATCTCTTTAAAGTGGATTGAGATCTTAAAGACACTTGCAAAGGAATCTAGGTTCAGCATCCCTCAACAAGCAATAATTTTTGTTTTCATTTGCAGAGAGTTAGGTTAACCTCATTCCTCAGGTGATAACAGATTTGTAATGGTCCATGCAAGCTCCTGTCTGTGTTTTACTCTAAGGTATAACTCACCCATGTTACATCGTGTTGTATTATGAAACCATTACCCTTCATCACTTATTGTCCCCCCTCCATAGATTCTTGTTCTTGTTGATTATCCTTAAATATACATTCATCCTTGTCAAATAGATGGTGATTTTTGTGTTTTTAGTTCACCTAAATGGTGTAGATGCAGAAATCTCATTCTTACTATTTTTCTCCTCACTTTTTTCTTTTTTTGGGTCATCTGTTCATACTACTGAATGTATACCTAGTTTACAGCTTTTAACTAGAGTGTCATGATCCTCGGTATGTATTTTCCCACGTATTTCTTGTTAATTCCTTATTTATAGACAGCACATCAATTATCTCATGTTATAAAACAAAATACCCCAAAGTTTGTGTCTCAACTATTTTACTTGCTCATGATTCTGTGGGATGGCAGGAGGAGAGCTCAGCAGTCCTCCTAGTCTTGCCAAAGGTTCCCTGTGGGGCTATGGTCACCTGGTTGCTCCCCTGGGGCCCAGTGACCTAAGGCAGCCTCCCTACCATGCTGACTATCTCCTGGGCTACATGTCCCAGCACCTGGCAGGACGTGCAAACCCTGATGCTACTTTTAGAGTCTTGGGTGTGTTATTGCCAGGAAGTATTAGCATGATAATTGTGTAATGGAATCACCAGAGTCAAAAACTTAGAATTTTCTGTAAAAGAGAACTTCAAAATTACATTTTTTTTTGTTACTGGAAATAGCTCATAATTATACCCAGCACGTAATTTTCTGAATTGTCACCAAAATGATCACTCTTGGTAAGAAGAAATTATTCTTACTTTCAGAACTTCTGTGATGACTGTTTATTACCAGACTCCATAAAGGGTGATGAATGTATCTATATAAGACTTATTATAAATATAACATCAGCAGTTGAAATAGAAAGGTACAAAAAAGTTGGGGCTGGCTTCATCTTTACTTGCTGGACCATTTGTTTATTCCCCAGACTCATCCACTCAGCAGACATTTACTGAATACTCTTTTGTACTGGACTATAGGAAAAACATAGTTGAATAAAACAATTTGTTCTCCCAAGGAAATAATAGTCCAGATGGAAGATGTGAGCTGTCCCTAAAAAATGATAATACCAGGCAAAGCCATAAGAATGCCGTAAGGGATTTCTGGACCACGTGCTACGAGACTTGGAGGGGCAAATGTTTTCTTCTGGCTATGAAGGAAGGGGCTAATATTTATGAAGAAGGTAATGTTAAACAAAGACCAGTCATCTGGATCTTAAAAGATGGACTCTGTACTGATGGGTAAAGATGAAGGTCAGAGGAAAGTAAGAAGGGACTTCTGGGTGGGGGTGGAGTGGCAGAGGCCTGGAGCTGAGGTGGCGGACGCGCACGAAGCGGACCGTGGGCTGCCTCTCCAAAGATGAGCAAAGTGGGAAAGTGTAGATGGGTTCAGACCAGACTGCAGAGGGATGCCAGTAAGTCATTTGGACTTTACTTTGTAGGAAAAGGGAAACCAACACAGCTTTTTAAGCAAGAGAATGATGTGATCAAAATCCTGTTTTAGAAAAATTAATTTGAATGAATTCAGAGTTTGCTTAAAGCTCCTTTCTGGGGTGGGAGAAACTGAAACGGAGCTAAGAAGATACTGGAAAAAACACAAAAGAGGGTTCTCCTAGTGGGGAAGGTGGTCTAACTGAACGTAGCCCCTGCACCCAGGATGACCGCACTGCTTCCTTCCTGGTTCTGATCATTAGTGGTGACCATCTTGTTTGTTGACATGTTTATTCGTTTAACGTTCGCTCCCCTCTTCCCCGCCTCCCCTGACTAGAATAGAAGCCCAGGGACCTTGTCTACATTGTTTGTCCTCGGAGCCTAGAACAACGCCACACACACAAAAGGCAGTCATTAATTATATTTTGAAAGGGTCAAGATTAATGGAACACAGAGGAAGGTTAGAAATGAGTGACTCTCAGTTTGATTTTCTCCAGGAAGAATGGGTTTGGGGACTGATATGGAGAAAGATCTAATTCTTGTGTAGAGTTGTACCATTTTCAAAGTACTTAACACATATTTTATTTATACATACCTCCCAGTGGCCAAAAAGCCAATCTGAAAGGTAGTCATTTATACATTCGACGTTTATTGAGCCCTTGCTCTGTGCCAGTGTTGTGCTGTGTGCTTACAGTTGTGAGACAGTTCCTACCCTTGAAGGTCTCACAGTCTGATGGAGAAAACCAAAATGCACAGAGAACTGTTGCCTATCACATCCATTAGTCAGGGTTCTCCAGAGAAACAGAACCAATACGATGTGCACGTGTATAAAAAGAGATTTATTGTAGGGAATTAACTCACATGATTATGGAGGCTGAGATGTCCTAAGACCTGCCGTCTGCAAGCTGATGTTTCAGTTGGAGTCCAAAGGCAGGGAAAAACCAAGCTTCCAGTTCGAAGGCAGTCTGTGGAGGGTCGGTCTTTTGTTCTGTACAGGCCTCCCGTAATTGGGTGAGGCCCCCCGACAAGGGGCGCACCATCCACTTTACTCAGTGTACTGTTTCCAGTGTTTGTCATATCCAGAAACATCCTCACGACACACCCAGAATCATGTTTTACCAAATGTCTCTGCACCTGTGTCCCAGTCCAATTAACACATAGAATTAGCCGTCACAGTGTCCACTGCTATTATAGAGAAATAAACCAAGTTCCACTCAAAGTAATTCCATCTCGGGCAGTTAGAGAGGGTTTCGAAGGGAGGTAAGAGGAGGAACAATTGATCATCCATCTCTGTTTTTAAAGGAGAAAGTAGAAATTCAGGGAGATTAAGTAATTTCCCATCACACGCAGACAGGAAGTGCTAAAGCTAGGAGTTGATAAAGCCAAATTTTATACTTTTGCATTATCCAGAATAAGCGACTCAGAGAAAGAATTATATTTTAAGATAGTGAAAGAACATCCAATTAAAAAACTGATTTGTGATTCAGGCCATAGTTCAGTTATACCCGAAGCTGCCAAAGGGTCTTGGGAGGGTCATATTAGAGCCACGGTGAGAGAGGCTTTCCCTTAGCCATCTGGTGCCCATCAGCACCATCCTGAGCTGGTGGTGAGACGGGCAGAAGTGGCCCAAGGCTTTGGTACGTGGGGTTTCACAGTCATCCTGGTTTTGAGTGAGGTAGTGATGCAGAGTCTCGTAGCCTCCAGTTATAGGAAGTGGGCCTTGGAGATATTGGAAAGTGTCCCGAGCACTTGTGCCCCAAAGAAGCTTGTTTCTCTGGTGCTTCTGCTCGATGTTCTATCTCTAGTCTGGTTTCCCTCGGGCTTTTTTGCTCTTGTCCCCTCGTGACATTGGCAAGCCAGTGGCTTCTGGGCGTGAGACGTGTCCCCCCATCTATATGAGCTTACGTACTCAGTTCCCAGCACAATCGCGCCGAGGTGGATTTTTTTAAAAATTTTAATTCAAGGTCTTAAGGTAAAAAAATAATGCTGTGCATCCACTTGGGTCAGTGTCCGCTCTGGCACAATGCTGGGTGTCTCTGAGAGCCTCCCCCTAACGCAGGACGCGGGTGGGATTCTAAAGAAGGAGTGGGCTCAGCAGGAACCTCAGATGTCTTTCTACGAAAGTCCTACTTCCAACGTCCCTCCGTCTGGGACTCCAGTTTGCTTATCTCGTCAGTGACTGACTGTGTCCAGGCCTTTATCACGTGCTCCCCCCAGGAACACAGCACTATGACACTTTTTCCCGGCCACTCCCAGGGTCCTCGAGAAACCACAGCTACCTAAGGATGCTAAGTGCATCCTGCTTCAATACTGCTGAATTACAGAAGGGAAGAGTACATAACCTCCACTCCCCCTACATCTGCAGTCAGATCGCTTTCAAGGCTGCTCTTGCCATGGGTTTTCAACTGCCATCTGAAAGGAGCATTAGTCATCTTAATAATGTGAATTAATCATAAGCCCAGCCTGGTGGACAATATTGCAATCAAAACAACGGAGTCTGAAATGTTCCAGCCGAAATGAGAACATATGAACATAGCTTAACTCAGAAATATTGCAGCTGCAGTCAACAAACTTCCAATCAAAAGAGACTTACAAGCCACATCTAAGACTTTTTTGTCTGTTAAAAGTGCTTTTGTCACTAAAGGGATATCAGCAGTGTAATTTCAGATTCAAACGAGGAAGAGAATTACAGTAATTAAGGACATTCTGTGACCAGAACACTTCCAAGCAAATGATACAGTCGAAGTTGTATCTTTCTGAACCAACTGAATTCTGTCTTTTATATCAATTTTTGAAGAATGTAATTGTTATTAATAAGACATTAACAGGATATCATTTCCTTTGATGATAACTTGGTCTCTCCATAAAAGTGAGTTATTAGAATAGTTAGAAACTGCATTAGAACCCACAATCTAGAGATGATACAGTGTTTTCTCCTATTTCTGACATATTTAATGCTTTTGAAAATGTGCCTCCTACTTTTTTCCAACTTGTTTTAAATTATATGGGAGTCAAAAACTGCCCCTTTTTTCTTTTTGAAGATTTTACAACAACTTGCTTTTTTTGGAATGTCTGTGCAACTTTAGAATTCTGTGTTCTCTTTACCCAATCAGAGAGTTTAACAGAAAAAGAACAGAAACCAACACTGATCATGTGCTAGGCACCGTGGAGATGCTTTCAAATCATGCAAGTATCTCAGGTGTTTTTGAGAATTAGTTCCGATTACTAAAACTTCATAGCATAAAATAATAGTTTTCGAAGTTTATTCTGGTTGAAATGTATTTTCCCAATTAATGGTTTGTCAAGAAGTGGTTTGCAGTTTCCTATAAACATAGGTAGCAAATATAAGTGGCAGGTGCAAATGCTGTAGAAACGTCGTCATCCATCCACGTGACTTTAAATCAATGGACTGTGAAAGTCTTCTGTCAGAACAACTGATTATGACTCTTTAGGGCCTGCTATAAAATTATCCCTGTCGTCCGTGTATTAAAGGATTCTTTGCATCACGCGGTTCTCCTCGTGGAGTTGTCTGTTTGCCCTTGGCTGTCAGATGACCTTGTGTACGACATTGTTGCATGGTCGGGGCAGCAGAGTGCGGTGAATGTGGGTGTCTCACCCTCACGAAGAAAGCTCTAACCCTCTGCTAATGAAGGGCAAGCTAAAACAACAACCAGAGACCATTTCTCATCCACCAAATCGAAAGAGGCTAATTTAAAAAGCACGTGGCAGCGTTAGCTTACAGGTGTGGAGACCAGCATCTTTGTCCACAGCTGGAGGCAGAGGAATTGGGGCAATTTTTGTTCAAGGTAATTTGACCAGAGCCATCAAAAATGTTTAACCCTTGGAGGCTCTAATTACATGTCCAGAATTCATCCAAAGGATGTGGTGAAATATTTGTGCACAGATTTGTGTATAGGAACGCTCACTAGATGGCAGGTGTAGTGGTGACATTGTGGAACTAACTACCCACTTGCCCAGAATCATCCCGTGAATTAGGATGTGGAGACCTCCATTTTCAGTGGAGCCACTGAAAATATCACAGGAGAGAAGAATATGGATAATTAGTGAAAATGAAAAGTGCTTCTGAGAGACACGAGCAGACTACAGCATAGCTCCTGCGTGTGCACAAAGGCACACGCTCGTGGGCACGGGGGACGCGTGTGAGGGTGACGTCTTGGCCGTCTGTTGCTGTGTGACAATCCACAAAAATGCGGCAGCTTTGAACAACCACGACTTGTTATTTCTCATGGTTCTGCAGCTTGGGCAGACTTAGCTGTGTCTGGGGTGGGGTTCCTTACTGGACTGTGTCCAGCTGGGGGTTGGGTCCCAGAAGCCTTCACCCTCCTCCACGTGGCCTCTCCATGTGGCTGGCTGAGGCTCCTCAACATGTAGGAGGTCCAGGGCAGTTGGGGGTTTTTACATGGTGGACCCTTGTCTCTGCGGAAAAAGGCAGAAACTGCCAGATCTCTTAAAGGCTAGACCCAAAGCTGGCGCGGCATTGCCTCTGCCCATTTCATTGGTCAGCATGGGTCACGAGGCCAGATTCAAGGGGTCGGGGTCAGGGAACGCACCTCAGGATGAAAAGGAATTGATAGCAGCCACCTTTGGAGATTATCAACTGCAGTGTACACCTGAATTTTAAAAGCCATTTTCTCTAGTGGTGTGATTATAGGTTTATATGCATATTTTCTGTATGCTCTCTGTCTCTTTCAAATTATTTATGCAGAAGTTTTACTTTATCATCATCAAAAATGAAAAACAAAAAAACCCCAAACCCTTACTGTACCAAGTTATAAAATAACCAAAAATTATAGCTGTAAATGTGAATTGACACTCACTACATCAGCATAGCGCTTGTTTTCCACAAACTCTCCAGCTCAGGCCTGCGTCTTATAATTGTGACGACCACCCTGAACGTATAATTTTGCTTGGAGATGAGCATTCTGGGGAGTCACTGAGAGTGGTCAGTGTTGGGAAGGCTGCTAACAACTTGTCTTATTTGGAACTATGCTCATCTCATAAACTGACAGCTTTTGAGATAGAAGATATTAACATCAAATCATACTACAGGATTTTGTTATGAGTTGAAAAATCAATATATAAAAGTCATAAATAACGATGAAGATAATATTAAATGTAAGTCAGTTCATGAAGCTGTCTCTCTGTCCATCTGATGAGATACAATCTGACACCAGGCAGGTTGGTAAGAGTGAGAAACTGTGACAGTATTAAGTTTCAGCAAGTCTGAGAAGCAGAGGGAACCCTTTATACACTAGTGGTGGGTATGAAAATTGGTCCATCTGCTTTCCAAACAATCTGCAGAAGAGAAACATATACTTTTGATCCAGCAGTTCCAGTCCTGGGCATTTTCAGTACTTCCCCACTGGGAAGCATGCATTACTATGTTCATAGCAGCATCATTCAACACTGCACAACTCTGGAACCAATCCACCAGCAACAGAATGGACAAATAAATTCTGGTATGTTCAGACAGCAGGGGAAACAAATTATAGGTACACATGTTCACATGAAAGAATTTCACAAAATTGTTGTATTGGTTTGCTAAGGCTGTTCTAACAAAGTACCACAGACTGGGCAGCTTCAACAACAGAGATCTATTGTCTCACAGTTTTGGGGCCCAGAAGTTCAAAACCAAGGTTCTGGCAGGGTTGGTTCCTTCTGAGAGCTGTGAGGGAAACATCCGTTCCAGGCCTTTCTCCTTGGCTTGTGGATGACCATCTTCTCCCTGTGCATCTGTAATCGGTCTTCCCTCTGTCTGTGTCTGTGTCCAAATTTCCCTTTTTTTTTAAGGACACCAGTCATGTTGGATTAGCGCCCGTACTCTAGACCTCACTTTAAATTGATCACCTCTTTAAAGACCCTCTCTCTACACAAGGTCACATTCTGAGGGACTGGGTAATTAGACTTCAACATATGAACTTTGAGAGGACACAATACAACCCATAACAATCATTCTTTATATTTTATAATCAGGCTATGAATATTTATTTGTATTTATTTAATCAAAATACATATGTACATCAGTCCACCACACTGAGGAGGAGGTCTGTGACTTTCAGAATATTCTCAGCAAGGCCTATGACCTTCACAAAAGTTTAGAAACACTTGGAGGTTAGAAGTAGAACTTCTACTACTAGTAAATATTACCACTTCTATTACTTCTCTTACTAGTGACATCGGAACTTATAAGCTTTCCTACAGAAGCTGATAAGGAAAACACATAGATTCTTATTTGTAGGGCATTTAAAAAAACAGGATGCTTTTGTTTGAAATGGTGTGTATGTATTACTGTGGGGAATTATTCTAATAAATCATCTCGTCAACTTCCTGTCTTTAAGAAGGATTGTATTTAAGCCATTTCAGATGTAGAGTTATCCAACTTTCTGTGAAAAATCTCTTCTAGTATATTATATACCACCTAAGATACTTTCCTTAGTATGTGCTTTTGGACATAGGAAATGATTAAGACAATTTGAGGGAAATCGCATGGTCCATATGCTTCCCGTCACATCCTCCCACCCAGGGTTCTGCCTCAGGGCCACCCTGAACTGCAGTGAGTAGCAAACGCAGGACACTGACCTTGATAAGTACCTGCTGCTCTTGCTTTGGGGCCCAAGTCTCTACTCTCACAGGCAGATGGGGACCGGCTGGGTCCAGACATCTACCTGTGAACAATACTGAGAGGAGGGGTCTTTACTTTGGGACTTCATAGAAAAGGAGGCAAGGATTTGTCAGGAATGACTAATCTCATCTTCTAAAATAAGAACTATGCAATTTTACTATATATTAACTTAAATATATAAAAAACACTGTAGAGATTTCCTGAGGGTTCTGATATAAATAGAATCTTATTGCCCTAACTGCCATAAATTAGGGCTGAAATAAGTGGTGTGGAGCAGGGGTGGGTCACTGAATGTGCAGCTTTGGAGGGTGGGGTCTGGGGGCCCCTGTGCCCTGGGAAAGGAAGAAGGCAGTGGAGCATCCAAAGCCTGTGTGTCAGAGCTGAATGTTCCAAAATGCACGCACATGGCCTCACGTGTAAGTGCCTGTCTCATGTTTCACATGGAGGGGCCAACACGAGCTTCACTCAGCATTTATTTGTTGTTTTAATTTACAGCACAAAGACCTTTGGAGAATTCTCAGCTCTTCATTTTTATTGGAGTATAGTTGCTTTACAATGTTGTGTTAGTTTCTGCTCTACAGCAAAGTGCATCAGCTCTACGTATACATATATCCCCTCTTTTTTGGATTTCCTTCCCATTTAGGTCACCACAGAGCAGTAAGTAGAGTTCCCTGAGCTATACAGCAGGTTCTCATTAGTTATCTATTTTATACATAGTATCAGTGGTGTATATATGTCAATCCCAGTCTCCCAATTCATCCCACCCCTCCTTTCCCCACTTGGTATTCATACATTTGTTCTCTCCGTCTGTGTCTCTATTTCTGCTTTGCAAATAAGATCATCTGTATCATTTTTCTAGATTCCACATATATGCGTTAATATACGATATTTGTTTTTCTCTTTCTGACTTACTTCACTCTGTATGACAGTCTCTAGATCCCTCCACGTCTCTGCAAATGACCCAATTTCGTTCCTTTTTATAGCTGAGTATATTCCGTTGTATATATGGACCACATCTTCTTTATCCATTCATCCAATGATGGACACTTAGGTTGTTTCCAGCTCCGGGCTATTGTGAATAGAGCTACCTCTTCACTGTATATTTCTCAAATGGAAATGCATTCAATTCCATTAATACTTACTGGGAACCTACATTTGGAACTGTGCTGGATGCAAAAGGCTCTCCACTTCACTAGCATCCTGAAAAGACTAAATCCTTGGGGAAGGGCTTGGGGAGGGGAGCCACAGGGGCAGGACCGATGCCGTCTGCTCATCTGCCTCACCCCTTGGTCTCAGAGCCCGTTCTAGTCCAGCTCCATCCCGGACTGACTGTCAGGACCCAAGGCTCCCTGCTTTCCTCCCCTTAGGCCTTTCCTGGAGGATGGTATCAGCCCACAGAGACGTTGGGGGTGAAGGGGAAATCCGGGAGGTGGGTGTACCCCACTTCTCTAGTTTGCTCCACATTCAATAATTAATCTCTCAGCTTTGTCTATGCAGATGGCTCTTTAAATTCTCACTAAATTCATGGAAAGTTCCAATGCCCTTGTAAAATTCACGGAAAGTTCCTAGCTTGCAAAATCATGTTCATTCTCATGCGTTATAGTTATATGTAATAGAGAACAAATTTACTTGCTTTATGGATGCAGAAGTTGTATTTCAGCCGAGAAAGCTGTTTCTCAGCTGTGACGGCAAAGAAACATCTAAAAACTATTGTCAAAAAAAATGAAGGGATTGTGTCCTTTGTTTTAAGCTGAAGAAGAAAACTGAGCGTTTGCAACGCATGCAGTACTGAAAATCACTGCATTTTAAAATAATTCATGGTATGATTTAATCATTGCTAATCTAGAATAGAATAAATTTTGAGCGGCTCCCTGCCGCTGACTCTGTTTAGTTTAGGATTTACTGCCTTTTATTATCCTTAGAGAGTTATGAAGTCTGAATAAATTACCTCCAGACCCAAGCCCTCTGCCTTCTAACTTGTTTTGCTCCCTTAGAATTGCTCTTAGAAGAAAGATAAATAAATTAGCCAGGCGTTTTACACTGTATGGGACACGCGTTTCATTCCAGAATGCAGGCACAGCGAGGACGCTCACTGTGCTTTTTGACCGTGAATTTGGGTGGGTTCCACGTTAGCGCCACTTGTCAGCACCCTTGCTGGTGACATTCGCGTCCCAGCGGGTGGTTGGTAGACACCGCTGACCTGCCGACTAACTGACTGACACACACACACACAGACACAGGTTCAACCTGCTGGTGGCTTTGGTTAAATTCCCTTTGAAAGGACTGTAACGGGGCCTCTATGTCAGCAGAGATGATGGTTTCTTGAGTGGGTCTCTGTGCTGGGGACATCCTTCTGCAGGCAGAAGGGGAGTGTTGTCACGGGCTGTTTCAAGGAGTGCCAGGAAGCTGCACTCCCTGCCTGAAACCCTATCCTAGTGTTAACACAAAAGCATCCAAGTGGTGAGCCGCTTTGCCATTACCAGTACTAACACTTCTGTGTGAATCAGTTGTCAAGTCCTTTCTTTTTTATTTTTAAATTTCATTTTATTGTGGTAAGAACACAATGTGGGATCTGCCCTCTTAACAGATTTGAGGCGGGCCACACACTGCTGTAGACGGAGGTACGTTGGGGTTGCTGCAGACGGACGGAGCCACAGTGTGGTTTCCCGGGTCCCTAGAACTTACTCATCTTGCTTCACTGAGACTTCAATGCCCTTGATTAGCAGTTCTGGTTGCCCCTCCCCCAGCCCCTGGCAACCACTGTTCTACTCTTTGGTTCCATGAATTTGACTATTTTAAACCTCATATAAGTGGAACCATACTTCCTCTCAACCTCTAGTTGTACCTAGAACTATCATATGATCCGGCAATCCCACTTCTGGGTATTGATCCAAAAGAACTGAAACCAGGACCTTGAAGAGATACTAGATCTCCAGTCTGCACAGCAGCACTGTCCACAGTAGCCAAGAGGTGGAGTCAGATCCTCTCCGAGGTCCCATCTGGAGGGCAGGTGTCGATGAGGGCGGAGACAGGCCCAGGCGAGCCGTACCGTATTTAGAATGAACTGACAGTTTGCAATCGAAATTGGTCCATTTGGGGGGCTCTGTGCAGCTCGGGGGGACCTGTGACCACAGGCACTAACGAGGACCGCCTGCTCCATCACTGTGACAAGGCGCGGGCAGCGTTGTTGGGGCTCACTTTCTGAACCTCACCGTTTTGCCAGGTTGCATTTTGGGGGTGGAGGCGAGAGATGGACCAACACCCGCGTTAGGGCTCCAGTCCAGAGCTCCGCATGAGGCCTTCTCTGGGGGCCGCGCAGCTTCTGGCACAAAGAGCGCGTCCACGGAGAGGGGCCCTGGACACCCAGTCCTCAGGCGGCCACCTCCACCCCCGAGACGCTCTGAGGCCCCCTGGATCCGCTGACCCGTCCCTCGCTGATGCAATCTCGTTCTTCATTTGCTTACGTCTTCACTGTCCGTCTCCTTCCACCAGACGCAGCAGGAACTGTGTGTCCAGAGTGTTTCTAGGTCTCCGGTGCCCAGCACAATGCTGACCCACCGGCGCCAAATCGACGTTGTCCAAAGAATTCATCATCCGTTAGCAGCGTCGCAGGGCCTCAGAGTGAGGGAGGGACCTGGCCAGGCTGGAGGGGGAGGGGGGGGCGGTTCCTCTTGATTTGCACGGACTAGGCAGGACCAAGATGCAGGGCATCCCAGGCCCGCACGCCCTGACCTTGCAGGCAGCCGGGAGGACGAACGTGCCTCCCCCTGCCCACCGGCTCCGCGTGGCTGCCTCTCGTGACAATTGCTCTTTTCACCCTAGAAAAATGATGCCTGCCTTGGTCCATTTCTTTTAATGGAAACTCCTTAATAGCCCTGAAACAAATGATTGTTTTTTGAGCAACCAGCTCCATGGGACTCTCTCTAGGAAATAAAACCAAGTCAGGGGAAGAGGGATCTGTGCTACTTCCCAGCCCTGAAGTGAGACGAGATCTGGGTAGGGGAGGTGCCAGCCCCTGGAAGATGAGGTCATTAGACCCTTGGTCTGATGCTAACACCCACCAGTAAAGAAGAAAAATAGGACATAAAGAAATTTTGCAGTGAATTTTCTTCTACTCTTATGACAGTGGATTTCTGCTTTTCTTTTCCTCAAATGTGCCAAATGAAAAGAGAGATTCTCGAAAAGCATTTTCACACTTAGCTTGTATGAACTGCCTGGCTGCCTAAAACATCAGTGCAGACTTTTCCACGGATGAGAAAATCTCTTCCATGTTAGCCCCCAGGAAAAGTAACTTTAGGGGCACCCTTCCCTCGGGGCAAGGAGACATTCTACAGATCATAGTTAATGCCGGCAGCTTCTGCACAGTGCTTCTCAGCCCTGGTCACCATGTGTGGCTTGAACCACCTTTCAGAGGTGTCGCATGAGCTGGGGAGCTTCGTGTTGCAACCTAAATGAAGTTTTTAAGGCAAGTTGGAATTTAGGCCAACTTCTTGTTGAAATTGCCGACGCCACTGAATTCCAAGTAGCACAATCGGTGGTCCTGCAATGATCTCCCCCCTGGAAGGGGACAGACCCACTGGTGCTCACTGTTGTAATAAGTGCTTCCCAGAGCTCTTCGGAGGTGGTGGGAGCTGGAGCCGGGAATATTTGTGAAGCCTCTTGATTGACTCTTTCACATTTATTCTCAAGTGACAACTCCCAGCTACCTACTGAGACAGGCAGATCTCTATTTAAGGGAACACCTTATTTGTGGAATTTTTTTTTTCCAGAAGAGTAGGAGACTGTAGCGATTTTTTTTGTTGTTCCTAGAGAACTTTGTCAACGTGATGATGGCTTGACAGAGAGGAAGGTTTCAGCCAGGACTGTAGCGTGTCGTTGGATGTGGGAGCTGGAAGGGATCTTGGAATCAGCCATCCCAACTGCTGTCATTTTACAGATGAAAAAGGCAACGTGCAGAAAAGTGAGGTGGTCCCTCCAGGGCCCCACTGCACGTGTTGGGCAGGTTGAGGATGGGAGAGGACGTTTCCTGACCCCCGAGCTGCTCTGATTCTTGCACCTTCACTTCCCAAGTCTTAGACGGATCCTTCCCTACCACCTTCCTCCCCTGCGCCCTCCTTCAGACTCCTTTCATGTTGGTGAAACCGGGGCTCAGCTTCTTAAACTGGGTCTGAGGGAGCCCAGGAATCTGCTTCAGGTGCACCATGAAGGCACTTATATTGTGTGAAGTATCCATCAGGGTTGTTCCCTCGGCGCACTTTTCAGGAATGAGGGTCTGGAGTATCCATTATATTCCCTCGAGGGAATTCGTGACATTAAAAACGTAACCACTTCTATTAGGAAGTGCCCTAAAGTAGGGAGAACTGCATAAGCTCTGGTCCTTTCATTCACGGTCTCAAGTAGCTTTTTACTAACACTGACCGTGGCTTTGTGCTGCGTTAATTGGTTCTCTGTGGTTCTGGTCAGAGAGCTGAGTGTTGTCCCAAGTCATGCAGCCTTGAGTTTAATTGATCTACGTCATTGTTATTTCAAGTTCGTCTCCTGCAGGAATGTACTTCACCTGATTGAAGCATCCTTAGGAAAGGGGGTGCTTCCAAACCTGCTGGTCTGGGTAAGCACCAATATGGAAAGTCCTGGAAAAGCCTGGAGGAGGGGGCTCACAGGACCAGTGTGCCTGGTACATTCAGTCATTGGATGCATAGGAGGCTCACGGTCAACCCGGTCCTGATCTTCCCCAGATGCCACTCAGTGTGTGACGGCGACTGGGAGCATTACCACGTGGACAAATTGCTGAATGGCTCATACTTGTAAGATGTGAGATCATTTCCCAGCTCCCAGATGTATAGTTCATTTTAGATGCTTCTGGCCTGGATTCAAATGGATGAATCAGAAATATGTAGCTTTTGGTCTTGGCATTAGCTTCTCTACCATCTCAAAATCATTTCCAAACTTTTAAAAAATCTTACTTTCTCCAGAATTTAAATATAAATTGTGTCTTTCTTTTTAAAATCTACACAAGCATCTTAGGGGCTACAAGGAGAGCGGATGAAGCGACAAATACTTCTGTCCATAAGTGCTATAGACTCATCCCAACCAGCCAGCTGACAAGGATTTGAGCCCCTACCGTGTATCAGGATCACACTGGTGAAGACAAGCTTACCTTTCAGACAGTGAGAGGGGTAGTAAAAAAGTAAAAAATACAGAAATAAGATAATCCTGGGTAACGGTAGGTATGAACCAGTCCTTGGTAGCAAACAACACAGATCCATCGACTGAAACGGAAAAGGGGCTTTGGAAGCGTGTCAGGCTGCTCACAGAATCCGCTGCGGGGAGGTCAGGAGGGAGAGGCAGGCGCGGCCAAGACCCCATCATAGAAGCGACTGTACGCCTCCTCTCCCAGCCTCTCCCCGTCCTTGACATTCAACTTCATGCAGCCCCTGCCAACCTCTGACCCCTCAGCCCGGGCCCCGCCAGCTCCCGGGGGACAGGAGAGAGAGCAGCTCGGTCCCCTGCCCTCAGCCTCAAAGCAGGCGTCTTGAGACTCCCCCAAAGTAGGAAGAGTGTCCGGAGAGGTCGAGCAATGCCTTAGACAGTAATTTGGGGAGATTTAGGGGCCGTCCGAGTGGGTAACATTTGAGCTGAGATCCGAGTGGTGAGGGGATGCAGCCAGATGAGCCCAGAAGAGACCCTTGTGACCAGAAAGTCCAGACACAGAAAGGAGCCGGCAGGGAGAGAGGGGGAGGGGAGAGCTGGGGGTAGGGTGGGGAGGTGTCCAAATAAGGACGAGGCAGGTATAAGGGCTGAAGTTAGAGGCTTGCCGTGTCTCATCAGGGAGGACCTTGCAGGTTCCTGCAGGAGGCTTAGCTTTTCCTGTGTTCGTGGTGGAAACCATCAGAGGTTTGGATGTGCCTTGCTTTGCGAGGGGAGCCCCAGCCAGAGTCGCCGTGAGCCTGTTACATTTTAACCAGGCTCCCTGGCTGCACATGGAGACAGGCTGTTGCAACCATCCAGTCGAACGATGGTGGCAGCTCGGAGGAGGCCGAGAGACATCAGATGAGAAGGCGGGGTCAGCTTGTGGGAGGAGCTAGTCCAGTGGGAGTCGGGGTGGTGATAAGGTGGGAATCAGTGGCTTGGCTTTAGCTGTGCTGAGGTTAAAATGACGATTAGCGCCTCAGGTGGAAATGCTAAGGATGCAGATGGATGCGTGAACTTGGAGCGCCGGGAAGAAGCTTGGTGATTCAGATTTGAGGATCCTCCTTGTGAAAAGGGTGCTTCAAGCCACAAAATGGGACATCGCCAAGGAGAGAGTGCAGACAGAGCAGAAGTGGGAGGGAACAGGCCAGGAGAGGAGGGTCTCATGGGGCAAGACGGACGGGACAGGTCGGAGGGTTTACAGGTGAGCCTGGTGTCACGTGTTGTACTGGGCAGCTAGAGCACCACCTTTTCTTTTTTTTAGTAGATCTTTATTGGAGGGTAATTGCTTCACGATACTGTGTGCGTTTCTGTTGTACAACAAAGCGAATCAGCCATATGCATACACATGTCCCCATATCCCCTCCCTCTTGCGTCTCCCTCCCACCCTCCCTACCCCACCCCTCTAGGTCATCACAAAGCACCGAGCTGATCTCCCTGTGCTAGGCGGCTGCTTCCCACTAGCTATCTATTTTGCATTCGGTCGTGTGTACATGTCCATGCTACGCTCACTTTGCCCCAGCTTCCCCCTCCCACCCCGTGTCCTCAAGTCCCTTCTCTGTGTCTACATCTTTATTGCTGCCTGACAACTAGGTTCATCAGTACCATTTTTTTGTTTTTTTAGATTCCATATATATGCGTTAACATACGGTATTTGTTTTTTTCTTTCTGACTTACTTCACTCTGTATGACAGACTCTAGGTCCATCCACCTCACTACAAATAACTCAATTTTGTTTCTTTTTATGGTGGAGTAATATTCCGTCATATATATGTGCCACAGGATTTGCATTATTTCAAATAGGCATTGCAGAGCATTTTGAATTTTTTATATCACAGTTATTTTCCCTCCATGAATTTTATGTATTTATATTACATTTGCTTCCCAAAAAGGGCTTGAAGCAATTTGATATAAAGTGATATTTGAGGAAAACCATTCAACTAGAAAATCAAAGCGATAAGGAAAGCAGAGGAAGCTAAATACTCTCTGTGCTAATGTACCGTACCTGGTTTCCATGGCTGAATATTACGTTTAACTCGGTCTCCCAGAAGCCAACATCAAAAGGAACTGATTAGGTTATATAACTATCTTTAGCTGATATGAAGAATTCCCCAGTGTAAGGGAGACAAATTATTTTTTCTTACCAAATGCTAAGGAGTAAGTTTCTTTTGAGTCACATCCCATACCCAATGATAAACAACATGCCTCCGGAATAACAGTGCCATCATATTTTATTCTCCCAGAAGCTCTTTGAGGTAGATCCTACTGTCATACCCATTTTACAGATGAGGAAACAGGCTGGGAGTGGATAAGTGTATTGCTCAAGGTCACACAGCTGAGAGGAGGTGGAGCTCAGATTTGAACTCAGTTCAGTTTGGTGCCAGTCCGTGGGTGCTTAAGGCCTGTGCCATACTATCACCAGGCTATACTGCCACTGGACTGTACCACTATGAGGTTGTGCCACAACCAGGCTGTACCACCACTAGGCTGTACTGCCATCTTCATCCCGGACTGCTTTCTTGACCCCTTATTTTCAAGTGGGACATCTCCAGTTAAATGATTACAGGTATCTCAAATTCAACTTCTCCCAAACACGTACTCTTTGTCCTCTCAGACCCGCTCTTTTTAAACTCTTGGGTTATGGCCCCGCATACCAGACAGCCACCTTTGCATTCTCCCACTCAGTAAATGTTTACAGTGAAGACGAATTATTGGGTGAGATGACCTCACATTCTCACTAGGTGGTGACCTCTCTGAGGGTAGTGACCGTATCCGTCAGTGTAATCCCGGGCCCTTGATGCTTAGTCCTTGCTTGTTGAACAAATACTGTGATTACACATCTAGTCGTGTGTACAGCCTAGTACGAGGCCTGGAGAGAATAAGGAGAAAATGAGGCTGGAGAAGGAGGTTCGCTTGTGAAGGTTCCTGGATGTATACTCCCCCCGCCCCACCCTGCCTCCACTGCTTACCTTCCAGGTCTCGACTTAGGGATTCGTTTCCCTGGAGTGAAATAGTTTTCACTGGGGGATTTCTCTCCCTTCCCCTTGGGACCTCCTCCTCCCCTCCATCCTGTCCCTCCCTCCCAGGCTGGGCTAGGACTCTCCGGTTTGTTCACTTAGCCCTCACCACGGTGTTCATCACTCAGTCTTATCATGACATTTCTCTTTCTTGTCTTCCCGCATAAGGGTGGGCACTCCTTAAGGAAAGAAGTCTGGTGGTTAGGGCCAACTGTCTACTGGGATGTTATCTGGGGCTGTCTTATCACGGCCTCTTCCTGTGGCCTGGACTTCCTCATGGCAAGTGCCCTGGGAGAGGGAGGGAGGAAAAGGGGGAGAGAGAGAGAGAGCGAGCGCTGTACTGCTCTCCGTAACCCTGCCCCAGAAGTCACATAGTGCCACTTTGTTGCACTGTTAGTCCAGATGGTGAACAAAGTCTTCACAAGGGGAGGACACATAGACCCCACCTCTTGATGTGGCCATGACAAGGTCATAAGGTCCTATTGTAAGGAGAGAACATGAAATGAGAGATCTTTTCATGGCTCTCATTTACTTATTTATTTATTTATTTATGGCCACGTTGGGTCTTCGTCGCTGCGCGCAGGCTTTCTCTAGTTGCGGCGAGCGGGGGCTACTCTTCGTTGCGGTGCACGAGCTTCTCATTGAGGTGGCTTCTCTTTGTTGTGGAGCACAGGCTCTAGGCACACGAGCTTCAGTAGTTATGGCACGCGGGCTCAGTAGTTGTGGCTCGCGGGCTCTAGAGGGCAGGCTCAGTAGTTGTGGCGCGTGGGCTTAGTTGCTCTGCGGCATGTGGGATCTTCCTGGACCAGGACTCAAACCCGTGTCCCCTGCATTGACAGGCGGAATTTTTAACCACTGTGTGTCACCAGGGAAGCCCCTTGTAGCTCTCTGTTGAAAATACAGGCTGCCACTCTAGCAGAGAGGTTAGATGGGATGAGAATCCAGTGGGAGTTGACAGGTGAGCCTGGAGCAGCTTCAGAACAGTGGGAGCTGATCTGAGGACCAAGTGTCAGGAAGGGAACCAGGACCACACACAGGACTGTCCTTGGAGAAGCTTGGCAGGGACGAGGAAAGAGATGGGGCCATGTGCCAGTTTCAAAATGTCTTCATGTAGACGTCGTCATGACTCCTCAGTGTATCCACTGCCTTGCTCTTTACTAGGCTGGCTTATGTACCTGAGGCCATTAATAAGTAAAAATTCAGGGCTTTTAAGAATTCATATTACAGTTGACCCTTGAACAACACGAGTCCACTTATACCCTGATTTTTTTCAATAAATACTATTACAGCGTGCCTTGATCCACAGCTGGTTGAGTCAGTGGATGGGGAACCAGGGATACGGAGGGTCGACTGTAAAGTTATACGTCGATTTTTGACTGTGACCCCTGTGTTGTTCAACTGTATTAAATGCTTCCCCCAGATTCACTAGATGAGTGAAATTTTGTGATGTTAACTTTCTGTTTAGGCTCTCTGCTGGCTGGCTGACAGCAGGAACCAAAAAGAACGAAATCTTTTCTGTCCAATTGCTTATTAGCCTTTGATGTTACACCAAGCCAGTCAGTTCCTTACAGAATAACAATAAACCAGTTTGGAGCAAAGCAGATCAGACCGTTGTCGCATGGATAACATATCTTTGGTGACAAGTTACGGGATTCATATAGACCCTTGATGGCTGATTTAAGGCAGTGAGCTGTGGTTTGTACCCACTTGGGAGACTATAGTTTCAGATCTTAAAAACGACCATATTTCCTACTGAAGTCAATGTTCTTTAAACACGGCAAGTGAGGGGTTGGAAGATGTGGCTTTTTCCCTCTCACAGTCTCAGGTCCCAGCGCTTGCCCTGTACTCAGCCGACAGCCACTCTCAACTGTACGCTGCTCCCAAAGGCACCAGCAGTCGGGCCTCCGGGGCCTGTAATGCTCTTCCGTTCTCTGTCCTTCCCAGTTTGCCTCATAAACTCCTATAAGACGTGGTCCCAGCAGTACTTCTCATTCCAAGGGCTAATTTTCCTTCCTCTGCATGCCCACTGGACCTATCAGCGTTCTTAGCATGTCCGCCCTGACCTCTGGGCTCCTTTGCTGTTAGGCTGTGAAGTCATTAGGACAGAATTCTCCTTTATCTGTCTTCTTTCTCCTACTCCCTAGCACGGTTCCTGGCATAGAGAAGTAGGTATTCAGTACACCTTGTACACATAAAGACAACATCGATTATGTTCAAAACATTTAGTGCATTAAATTATAACGTTAGATCACTGGTCATCTGAGGATGGTAGCCACTTTCCAGCATTCAGAGTATTTTCCCTTACAACGTGCATAGTGTGAAATGGAGTAAGTCGATTTTTCTTCAGAAGTTGACAACATATGTTCAATTCCCAAACCTTAATATTCAGAAGGACACTACTTACCTTTTGGTTTGCTTTTTGTGTTCAATACTGAGAAAACATTTTAATTCCTTTTCTTGCAAATATATATCTTAGGCCTGTGCAGGAAGAAACAGTGACTTCTGTGGCCATGAAAAAGTTTGTCCCTGACCATGTCAGGGGTCAGGTAACAAAGAGAGAGGAAAGGATTGAAACAAGAGGGGAGTATTTAGCAGTGGATAGCAGTGGACCTATCTTCTACAGGAAGGACATCGGCAGTCAGGCCAAGGAGCATGAGAGGTCTCACCTACCCAGCTGACTCCTGGCCGTGCGTCGGGATGAGGGCGTAAGGAGGAGGGTGAACTAACTGCCCTGGCCGAGGGGGAGGTGCACTGGGCCTCGCAGCTGAGGTTCGATTCCTACTTAAAGGGACATTTAACTGTCCCCCTTCTTGGTCAAAAGAAAGATCACAGTGGCCAAAAGTCCATGATCTCACCTTACACAGAGTTCCGTGGACCAGGGCGTTTGGTGGAACTCCCAGCTGAGAACTCCTCCTCCTGCTGTCTTGTGTACTGGAGCCTCTGTAAAGACTAAGTCTCTCTCTTCTTTAGTAGATACAGGTCACCATGTGGGAGCCAGGTCCAGGAACCGGCTCACTTTGTCTTATGGAGCCCTTGTGAAAGGAGGGGCTGCCCCCTGAAGCGGAGGGGCTGCCATCATAGGGGGCTCTGGGAGATGAGTAGTTTGGCCCCGGGTGAGGAAGGACACCAGCTCAGTGGGGAAAGGACATTCTCCCCAGTTTTGTGACGAGCACCTGGATGACTGTGCAGTGTGGGAGGTGCTGGGGGAGAGGTATGCAGAATTCTCATGGAAGAGGCTGGAAGCCATGTTCCTAGTGTGGGGGGGTCATCCTCCGGTGGCTTTTCTCTAAGCAGATATGAATGAGGCGCTCAGAGACTTGCTCCTTAGGATGCACAGGATGCACTTCCCGAAGCCTCCCAGAAATAACTGAAAGATTTTGATGGAGGAAGTCATATTGGTAGGGGCCATGGGTTTGATAATTCTGGATATTAATGACAATGTCATCTTATTACATCTGTAGCCTGAGGAGATTTGGTGAAATTCATTTTTCTTTTACTTCAGACCCTGAAACATGATCAGGAAAAACACTAACTTCTACCAGAGGAAAATCCCAGGCCCACTATGCATGGAAAGACATAAAAATTCTCAATAAAATTTTAGCATATGTAATCCACATTGAAAGAATAATACACTCTCCCGAGTACATAGAGCTCATGATTCACATTAATACTAATACTTGCAAAAATAATGCAGTTTAACACCTGCTGACGTTTAACACGGCACAGGAGTACTGCGCATGTGTGAGGGCGGGATTCGAGGTCGTCCAATGTGTGTGAGAGGCAAGTTTCTCTCTGCCTTTTAGGCAGTGATTGAAGGTATCGGTTGTCAGAGAAAGTTGATGATGTTGTAGACTCTGCATTCTGAGAAACTGAAAGTGTAAGAGAAAAATTTAAGTAAACACTAGAGTGAATTTTCACTTGTGCCTAATTACCGCAAGGCAGAAGGACTAGTCTATATACACTATCACCTTTCTTGCACACCTGGTTGGTTACACACTTACTTGCTATGCATGCAGCATGGTTGTCTACTCACAGCTTTATATAAATTAAAGGAAATCATGTGCACTATTATAAAAATGACATGTATGAATGACATCATTTCATAAGGAGAAATTCTACATAGCCATATTGTATATAATATGTGATCTATGAATAATTGATGCATCATATTAATATAGACATGACCTCCCCATAAATTTGACATTAATAAGTTTTTCTACTTCTACGACTAGCAGCCAGAACAAAAGAATGCAGTTAGGAGGACAGGAAAGCAATCTATAAATACCAATAAAGTCACTTATTTAGGGCTTGTAAATGTATTTTCTGTGTGATTTTTAAATTTTAAGTCAAGCTGTGGGCAAGTTAAAGATCATTAACCAAACCTTCAAAATACCAAAATGCTACAGCAATTTTTATTTTATTAAAAGTATAATGTGTAAATAATAAAATACACAGTTTTAAGTATAAGTTTGAGAGATTTTGACACCACCCTATCAACATCTAAAATGTTTCTCTTACTCCAGAAAGTTTCCTCATGTTTCTTTTCAGCCCACCCATAAGCAACTGATGTTTAGACTTTTATCACAGTAGCTTAGTTTGTCCAATTCTAAAGCTTCATATAAATCGAATCACATAGTATGTACTCTCTTGTGTATGACTTTCCTTCATGAGGTCTGCAAGATTTATCTCTGTTGCATGTATCAGAAATATATTCTTTTGTTTCTGATCACTGAGTGGTGTGCCATTGTATGAAAATACAATTTGTTTATCCATTCACATGTTGATGGACATTTGGGTTATCAGTTTGGGCTATGACAAATAAAACTACTATGAACATTCATATACAAGTCCTTTTTTTAAATTATTTTTTTAAATTAATTTATTTTATTTATTTATTTTTGGCTGCGTTCGGTCTTCGTTGCTATGCGTGGGCTTTCTCTAGTTGCGGCGAGCGGGGGCTACTCTTCATTGTGGTGCATGAGCTTCTCATTGCAGTGGCTTCTCTTGTTGCGGAGCATGGGCTCTAGGTGTGCAGGCTTCAGTAGTTGTGGCACTTGGGCTCAGTAGTTGTGGCTTGCGGGCTCTAGAGCACAGGCTCAGTAGTTGTGGTGCATGGCCTTAGTTGCTCCGTGGCATGCGGGATCTTCCCGGACCGGGGTGGAACCCATGTCCCCTGCATTGGCGGGCAGATTCTTAACCACTGTGCCACCAGGGAAGCCCCACAAGTCTTTTTGTGGACATGTTTTCCTTCCTTTTGAGTCATTACCAAGAAATGGAATTCTTGGGACTATACGGTAAATGTATGTTTAACTTTATAAGAAACTGCCAAATAGTTTTCCAATATGGTTGTACCACTGTCTACTCCCACCAGCAGTACATGCAAGTAGGGTTGCTCCACATCCTCACCAACACTAGATTTTTAAAAATTTTAGTCATTGTAATGCACGGCAGTGGTATCTCACTGTGGTTTTAATTACATTTTCTTGATGATTAGTGAGCTATTCTTATATTAGCTGTCTTGTATCTTTAATTTTGGTAAGATGTCTGTTTAAATCTTTGCCATTTTGAAAAATTGGGTTGCTTCTCTTTTTATTATTGAGCTGTTGGAGTTTTCTGTATATTCTAGATACAAGTCCTTTACCAGACTATTTCCTCCATTCTGAATCTTGTCTTTTTATTTCCTTAAGAAGGAATGGTATCTTTTATTTGTTTATTTATTTAATTTTTTGTTTTTTGGCCACTCTCTGTGGCATGTGGGATCTTAGTTCCCTGACCAGGGATCAAACTGCATTGGAAGCATGGAGTCTTAACCACTGGACCACCAAGGAAGTCCCAGAATTGTGTCTTTTAAAAAGCAGAAGTTTAGGGCCTCCCTGGTGGCGCAAGTGGTTGAGAGTCCGCCTGCCGATGCAGGGGATACGGGTTCGTGCCCCGGTCTGGGGGGATCCCATATGCCGTGGAGCGGCTGGGCCCGTGAGCCATGGCCGCTGGGCCTGCGCGTCCGGAGCCTGTGCTCCGCAACGGGAGAGGCCACAACAGTGAGAGGCCCACATACCGCAAAAAGAAAAAAAAAATAAATAAATAAAATAAAATAAAAAGCAGAAGTTTAAGATTGAATTACATCACTTAATCATTTTTTTTTCTTTCATGGTTAGTACTTTTTGTATCCTAAGAAATTTTGGCCTATCCCAAGGTTATAAAGATTTTCTCCTCTGGTTTAAAGGCTTTCTGTTTTGGGCTTTTACACTGGGTACAACGTTTAAAAAATAAATCTAAGTGTTATTAGCTGAGAAATATTAGAAAGGTACATACATAAATACTAAAACATAAGTGCTGCCTGTATTTTTTTTTAAATTTTATTTATTATTTATTTTTGCTGTGTTGGGTCTTCGTTTCTGTGCGAGGGCTTTCTCTAGTTGTGGCAAGCGGGGGCCACTCTTCATCGCAGTGCACGGGCCTCTCACCATCGTGGCCTCTCGTTGCGGAGCACAGGCTCCAGACGCGCAGGCTCAGTAGTTGTGGCTCACGGGCCTAGTTGCTCCGTGGCATGTGGGATCCTCCCAGACCAGGGCTTGAACCCGTGTCCCCTGCATTAGCAGGCAGACTCTCAACCACTGCGCCACCAGGGAAGCCCCTGCCTGTATTTTGGATGGAATAGTCAATAATATGACATTTTCTTCTTACTAAAGGTCTTGTTATTTGTAAAGTTTCCATGAAAAAGTATTTCTGTAGAACATTAAGAAGAAATTCTGGAACTGAAAAGACCCAATCGACATTACGATTAATACTTCAGTAACTACTGACTAGGCCAGTTACGCAGCCCTGACGTCTTTCCATCCTTCCTCTTTTTAAACATTTTTTTCCTCCTCATTTAACTGTTTTGTTTGTATATTTGTCCTATTAAGTTCCTTGAAGCCATAGATTATGTCCTATAGTTCTCTATAGAACATTCAACTTTTATATCTGTGCTGAGTTTGCTTCTCTGCTGTTATCTGTTATATTTGAAGCAATTTGTATGTTCAAACTATCAGACAGCTCCTGTATAAATATGTTGTGTTTTGTTAAAAGCAGCTTGTGAAATCCTAAAGTTTTCAGTTAGTGATTTCATTCTGTTTTAGTTTTAAATGATTATGATTTAATTTCATATATTTAACAAATTTTAATGTAAAAAAGTACAAAAATACAAATGGTCGTCCAATGGTGAACATAGATTTTTGTTCAGAGAACAGGGTCACCATTAATACATGGCATAACTTTTAAATTTTACATTGAGAATCATTCTTTCCAAAAGTAGCAAAGGAAGCAGTGGATATCCCATTGTGGTAAGTTGCTTGCTCAGGCAAACATATCCTGATTGGAAGGTGAATCTTAGAAGAACTTCCGCTTTGCCAGGAATTTTCTTTTCGGGCTCTATAAGTGAAAGGCTGCAAGAGCTGAGTTTCTCTTCGGAGGTAGGGGCTGAATAGGGATGCAACTTTCAGCAAAAACTAAATGGAGAGAACTTTATGCAGCGGATCAGGTACTGGATGGATGGCAGTACATAGGTATAATGCAAGTGTCAGGGAAATGTATCTGGAAGGCTTTCATGTCGAGGTTTAAGCACCTTTACGAAGTGCTCTAGGCATACTAGTTCTTGGAGGTCAAAGAGTTATCTCGGATGATGGAGAAAAAACTAGTCAGAAGTTAAGGGAGATACTTTTTCAGAAACACAGGCAGGTGTGCCCAGGTGTGCACACCCATGATATTAATGATGCTTTGGGGCCCTTCCTGTGTTACCATACACTGAGCTGAGGACTTTCATAAAATAGCTCTAATCCTCACAAACAACCCTGAAAGATTTATGTCATCGTCCCAGCTTAGAGACAAAGTGACTGAACCCAAGTACCTCCCAAATTCACACGTGTAGTGCAGAGCTGGGATTTGAAACTATGTCTTCCACGCTGGGACGAGGGTGTGATGTGTCAGCTTGGCTGGGCTGAGCAACACCTCCAGGTGCTCCGGTGTATTTTCAGTGAGCGTGGGCTACACGGGAGGTGGCAGCTGTTTGTAGAACACACATACCTTCTTCCAGTTATTCATTCGGTGCTGCTGTGAAGGGCCCTTGCAGATGTGTTACAGTCTTTGACAAGTTAGCACCGAGTTAATCAAAAGGGAGATGAAGCTCGGTGGGAAACCTAGTCAGATGGAAGCCCCTTAGAAGAGGAGCGAGGCTCTCCCTGAAGGTGGAGGTTCCCAGCTCAGCTTGTGGTGCTGGGGTTCCCGCTGCTCCGATGTTTCCTTCCCAGCTACCTGCCTGCAGACTGAAAGCCTCGGCTTCTGCTCCTGGGGGGCCATCTCCCCCACTGCCTGTCCTGTGGCCTCCGGCTTCTTAGCCAGCCCCCATTCCTTTGTTATATGTGTTCTACTCACCCACTACTTTATTTCCATGATAGTATTTCTTTAAATCTTGCTCCAAATGCTTTTGAAAAAATTTTGTATGTCGCCATACCCTTTTTACATGTTTATATGGGCCGATTATTCATAAGATAATTTATTTTTCATGTACAAAGTATGTCCAAGAGTGGAAGACAATGCTTTATCCCAGCTCATTTATCCCCACTTCTGGGAACCGTTCAGCCTTTTCCATACGGCTTAGGAAATATTTCTTGAAAATACTGTATGTTTTAATGGGGCCAAATATTAGAAAAATATCACAGGATTTATCTTATGATTCAGCACTGTGAAGTCTCTTGGGCTTGGCTCTAGGTTTGAAGGCTCACAGTGTGTTTTATTTCTGAGCCTCACTGATGTTTTATACTGGCTGGGAAAGCCTTTGACACTGTGTCCTTTTCTCAGAAATCTTAATAAACAACTGGGAGCAAGTTGCGCTTCATGAGCGGTTGGTACGTCCTGAATCAGCAAAAGAGCCTCCGTCTTTTCTGAAAGGCAAGCATTTGGCCACCATACAAGTTAGTGATGGTGCAGATAATTCACAGTCAGTAGTGGAGCTGGGTCCTCGGCATCAGTGAGCGGCACGGTGATCGGTGATGACTCTGACAGCCTCTTGAAGACGTGTAAACCTTTTGCCAATATCTTAACATTTCCAAGCTTAGTTCCATAAACAAATCCCATAATTGCGGTTTGGCTGGATATGACTCGGTATCTAGCGGTTTCTAGAATATCTAACGTGATAATATTAACATAATTTACATTTGAGAGAGTGTCAGGGGAGGTGGTTGGCCCAGAGTCCCTGCACAGTCCTGCCGAGTGTGCGGGGCTGCAAGGCTTGTCTGGCTCCATTTCTGGAGATGCCGCCATGTGCTCCCCAGGGGTGGGAACTGGCTTGTTTGCTGCTTGTTGAGGTGTTTACTCCTTGTTCAAAAAGCACTGGGCCCTGGGTTTCTTTCCTGTAATGCAACCACGCTACACGCAGGCATTTATCTTAGGCCTGCCGTGTTGCCTTCGTGAGGCGTGAGGTTTTGGGGAACTGAGGAGAACACGAAGTGCTGGCTGTTGCCGTGAGCAGTGAAGCCCTTTGTCTCTGACCCGGGAGTCTTGTGTCTTCTGCCAGCTTCCAGGACAGAGTGACAGGTTAGCTTACTGCTTCCAAGAAGGGCAAAATCTCAGACCCGTCACATTTTTTTTTGTGTGTGTGTGGTACGTGGGCTTCTCACTGTTGTGGCCTCTCCCGTTGTGTAGTACAGGCTCTGGACGTGCAGGCTCAGCGGCCATGGCTCACGGGCCCAGCCGCTCCACGGCATATGGGGTCCTCCCGGACCGGGGCACGAACCCACGTCCCCTGCATCGGCAGGCAGACTCTCAACCACTGCACCACCAGAGAAGCCCAGACCCATCACATTTTTACGAAGTGATTTTCCTTTGCTGAGAACCGCAGTGCTGCTTTTCTGGAACAGCAGTGTTGACGATATTAAAGACCACCACAACCAGACATTTATTAAGTACCTGCTTTCCAGGTGTGGCACCTGCAGGCACTGTGCTGAAAACCTTCATGGTGGTCCAAGGTAGGTGTTTCCTTGGGCTCTGTGCAATGGAAAGGCACATAGATTAACCAAGTAAGAGTTTACTCCTGGAGGTCCCCCCTCATCACGCTGCTGATGGTTAATACCTCTCCCCACCCCACGTCCAATCTTTGTCCCCTGCTCTCTCCCCCACGGCATTTATCTGGATCTGGCATAGTTTCTGACTCAAGAATTACGTTTGTTTATTGCCTCCTCTCACCTCCAGAACCTCAGCCCCATGTTTGTCTCCTGGGCTCCACAAGGCCCCAAGAGCCATGCCCTGTGCCTGCCAGGCTCTCAGTAACACTCGCTCAATTAATGGTAACTTTCCTTTGTTGGTGAGAAAAAAATTTTTCTCTACCCTCCTAAATTCTTCTTAAGAATTCAGTGGATGTGAGACAGATGAACAGGAGTAAAACCCATTTAATTTGGTACCCGTGGGCGATCATGAATGTGATGCCTGGAGACTAACCAACAACAGGCAGCTTTTATGTCTTTTTACATAAAGAGACAGTACATTGGTGCGGAGTTGATGGGACAAAGCCGCTTAGGTTTGGGTGCTTAATTAGTAAGGAATTGAAGCAGTGTTTGGGCTTGGGTGGTGATTAGTAGAGAGTAACAAGGTTTGTTTATACAGGCTTCTTGGCCCTGAAGTCCCTGTCTCTGTCTCTTCTTAGCCTCCTGGTACAGGGAGACACCTTCACAGGGAGATTTATTTCCTGGTCTCAGGGGGAACAAAGGCAGGTCAAACTGTCTGTCTTGTACTGGCTGCTTGTCAAGTAACTTTAATTTGAAATAATCAATATGCCGTGGAGGCAGATTTTGGGGCAGCCTGCCCTGGGCCCCCATAGCTCTCATGGTTATGAAGTAGCTGCACTTTCTCTCATCTCACACCTATATCCGAGGCAGGAAGAGAAGATGGCATGACAAAGAGTAGGAGGAAGAGGCAAGGAGAAAGGAAGGATGGAGGAAGAAGAAATGAGAAGTGTCTATTTCAGGAAAAAAAAAAAATCAGAAACACCCAGCGAACCTCTGCCCATATCTTGTTGGCTAGAACTGAGTCTATGAAGTATTCTAACCGAGTGTCTATTTATATTGAACAAAAGTGGGGTTTTGCCAGTAAGAAAGGAGAGAATAAATATTGAGTAGGTAGCTGTTAGCATCTTCAAAAATGCTAGTATCTTTGTAACCTTCCAAAGTACCCTTTAAATAGACATAATCATTTCCTTTCTATAGATACAGAATAAAGGAGCTAAGCTGTCCAAGGTCACACTGCTGGTAAATTGGGAGCTAAGATTGAACTACAGTCTTTCTAGCTCCATCCTGTCATTGCTAATAATATTATACAATTGCAAATGGCCCTAGCGTCCTCTGAATGAATCTAACAGTGAACTATTTTTTGAGCACTACTGCCCTAGTCTGCTCGGGCTGCTGTAACAAAATACCATAGACTGTGGTTAAGCAACAGGAGTTTATTTCTCACTGTTTGAGAGGCTGGAAGTTGATCAGGTGCCAGCATGGCTAGGTTCTGGTGGGGACCCTCTTCCTGGCCTGCAGGCGGCTGCCTTCTTGCTGAGTGCTCACATGGCTCTGGGGTGAGGTTGTCGGGGGTGGGTGGGTAGAGGGAGTTGTGGAACAGAAGCTTTTGCTCTCTTCTTATAAGGGCACTAATCCCATCATTGGGACGCCACCCTCATGACCTCACCTAAACCTAATTATCTCTCCTAATACTATCACATTAGGGGTTAGGGCTTCGACATATGGATTTGGAGGGCGGGGTGGGGGACACAAACATTCAGCCCATAATAACCACTCTTGATAAGATATTAAGCCAGGTACTATGGATGGATATATCTGATGCTTTTTGACATGAAGAATTTTATACTCCCGTATACGTGGTAAGATATAATCACAGGAAAAGATGACTAGTAAATTACCCAAGAAGTCATGTTATCAGAGTTCAGAGAAAAGACCACCTGGGCTGGTCTGAGAAGGCTTCAGAGAAGAGGTGGGATTTGGTCTGGGCCTTGGAGAATGAGTCCACATAGAAGAATAGGGAGGGGCATTTAGGGAGCAAGAAATTGTGTCTTGGTAGAAATGATATGTCCCTTCTTAGGACAAATTCTGAGAAATAATACTGGGGAGATTAATTATACTTTTAATGCATCCTGACACAGATAGAGACAGATTATCTTAATAAGCAAGCTGTTGGTACATTTACCAGTTAGGAATGTGAATGAATGTGAATTTATAGCCATCTCATCTCATTAATAAATAGAAAATTATTCGGTTGGTGAAATCAGGAGTTGCAGAACCCCCTGAGGGCAGGGACCACGCTCTCTGTGTGGCAGTTAATCTCCTTGCAGGATGCCTGGCACATTACATTCTGGAACCTCAATTTGCTGGGGAGCCAAGGCTGAGAGCGTCCAGCTTCAGAACCCACCACACACATACTCGCCTTTTTAGTAGCAGCTGATTTCTTAATATTTTTTGGCTATTTTTGTAATTATTGCTTTGTTATATGGGCAAATCCACTGCTCCAGTGGCCGTAGTTGATTGACTCGGGGTGGCCACATGGGCCAGAAGGAGTCATCCATGGGCTGGTCTGAGGGCACCCTGCGGTTCCTGACACCCTCCCTAGAGGTGTCCCATCTAGTGCAGCCGTCTCAGTTCTCAGGGCTCCTGCCAAGAGGCACGAGTCCTTCAGGCTGACGGGGAAATTCCTACCTTACTGCGCACGCACGGGCAGGTGGAGGGCGTCTAGGTTTTGACACACTTAGTGGTGCTGACGTGTCGGAAGGAGGACCACATGGTGATGTATTCACTGGGCTGTCCTCCCCCACTGCCTCGTCCTATTCCCTGGCGACCTGGATGCTGTCCTAAGAACCTCCTGGCTGTCCTTCGACTCCTGCAGAGAACAGAGGTGTGCTCTGCACAGGGGCACAGTGAGCTGGGTGGTCAGACCCACAGAGACTGAGAGGGGGACTCCCCCCGCCCCTGAGAGCACTGGGAAGTGCAGCCCTGGGCCCCCTGTAATCCTCAGCTGAGTCCTCGGTCTGGGACCCCTACCTGCTCCCCGAGGAATGGCTCTATGTCAAAGGTCTAGAGAAGAGCAGACTCTCATTTCTGAAAATATCACCTGTGTGGCCCTTCCCCTTCCAGCATCTCAGGGAATACAAGGCGGTGCCTGCACTCCTGGTAATCATAGGACAGGGTTATTAAAAGTTAAATTAACCAGAATCAATGAGTGTTAAGTCAGTAGATGGTATTTGGAGGCTGAGTGCTCCCAGCCTCTAACACCCCAATTTGAATGACTTTATGTTAAGGCCCTGCTCTCCTGGCCCTTCACTCTCCTCCGCCCTCTGCTCTCCATCTGCCCTTTGACCCCGCCTGGCCCTGGGGCTCACGTCTCACTTCCATCTCTGTCTCACTTCCAGCTCCGCTCACAGCCATTCTGCCGCCGGAGCGCTCCCTGTCTCTGCACGTCCTCCACTGTGTGCTGGCTTCTTGGCTGCTCAGATGGCCACACTCATGCACGAGAGCACCTTGAGGTCACGCATGGGGGGATGTCAGGGCTCCCTCCTGTTGGGGCCACCACCCCTCTTCCTTTGCACTAGAAGGCTGCAGAGGGCCAGTGCTCACCAAGGCCTTGCTTTCTCTTCTTACTGGGCACAAGAGAAGACTCCCAGCCTGTGACTGGTTCTGGCCAACGAAACACAGGAGATGGGACACTCGAGTCTTCCAGTTTGAGGCACTTCGGAGCTTGTCTGAGTTTTCTAGGTTCTTCTTTTCCTAGTTGGAGCAACACAGGCGTCCGCATGTTGAGAGAAATGAGTAGCCACGTGGAGAGGTGTCCTGAGTTTCTCAGTGTTGTGTGGGTGAGAAATAACTTCTGCTGAATCACTGAGATTTGGGGTTTGTTACCAATGCAGAGTCTAGCCTATTCTAGCTAATTTCTGGAAGCCATTCACAAATACTTTCCCAAGTGATATCTCAATGAATGCTGTTATGCTTCTTTGGGGATATAGCCAGCAAGGTTGACGTGAAATCTACTTCTTGGTAACGTATTATTAGAAGATGCTGGAAAGTTATCCCAGGAAAAGGAGATAGTCCAGAAATAGGCATTTTTAAATGAAAGAATAGACTTGGAGAAACAGGAAAGGATTAACCATAAGTTATGCCTGGAGAACTTTCCATATGAGAAAGGAAAAGAATTCGAATTTACAGATTCAGAGACCAGTCACTTAGTCGGGAAGAGAGGGATGAATGGGATCCACCCAGATTCAAGGGAGCAGGAAACAGAGGCCCAGACACTAAGGGAGGGTGGGGGACGAGAGCCAGAGGCAAAACGCACAGCAAGTCCGTGGATACCCAAACAGCTCCGTGTATCAGGGGACGTGATGGGGCCTGGGTCCTTCTTAGACCCTTGTTAGACACTCACTAGACCCCTTGAGTTGTAGCCTCCAGGACGTGTGCCCACTTTGTAAAGGTCAAGCCTAGAAGTGCGTCCTCTCACTGACCTGTTAGGATAATACGGTCCAGAGTGAGTGCTGGAAAGGCCTTCTCCAGTCACTGCCTGCCCTTTCATTCTACCAATGGAGAGACGTGAGCCGGCTTCTTCGTCACTCTTGGGAGGTGACAAACATGGGGATGGGCCTGGGGCCCCACGCGTGGGGCAGCTTTCCAATCTAGACCCTCCTGATTTCTGAGCGTGGCTTCCACACCCTTGCAAATTGGCTTCTTCGTGAGGTGGGAGATGTGACTGGTGCAGCGTGGCTTCCATGTGATGAGGAGGCACCTAGGCTTCTGGTCCAGTGGAGCCCTTTGCCTTAGCTGAGATCATCATTCCCCCCACCCTGATTTCAGCATTTCATTCATGACGTAGACTGTGTTTATGCGTTGTTAGTCCTACCCATGGACTTTGGGGGCCAAATAATGATTATTTGCATTCTGGGAAAACTTCACTTGCTGACTGTGAAATATAAGACAGCAGGCGCTGACATGATTGTAAAAGTTAAATGTTGTTACAAACCAACTGCTCTAGTGCTTAGCTTCAGGGCCACGAAGTAGGTGGACGGTAACCACCTTGGCTTAACCCCTTAGACCACGAACGATTTACTAAGAAATCCGCAACAACGTGATTTACACATGATGACAACCAGAGTAACAGGAGAACCTCAAGGCGTAAATATTTTATGTGACGAAGTATCCATGCGAGGTGCATTCACAAACATTGATTAGAATCCTGAGGTTAAATTCCTGTGTGTTGTGTGTGCTGAGTAATCGAGTTGATACAGAGTAATGATGCAGGGTTTGGGCTTTACTTTGCTGTGGCCTCTGCCCACTTAAAGCGGGAGATGGCTCATAACAGGGAGACCAGCAGCCGTACTCTCCCTTCAGCTCCTAAGAGGAAGCACATTGCCCGCCTCACTCTGGTACAAGCCTCCTCCTGGGGCGTCAGGTTAGAGGAACGTGGGCTGGGCCGTGTCGGCCTGGAAATGCTGGGTGGCAGGCTCCCCGTGAGCGTGAAGTTGCAGGAGGTCCCATGTGGTGGGGAGAATCATGTCCCTTCAAAATGGCCCTGTTCTGGAACTCTGCTCGATATTATGTAACAACCTAAATGGGAAAAGCATAGATACACGTATATGTATAACTGACTCGCTGTGCTGTGCACCTGAAACTAACACAACATTGTTAATCACCTATCCTCCAATATAAAATAAAAAGTTAAAAAAATAAATAAGTGGGAAATTAAAAAAAAAAATGTCCCTGTCCTAATCCCTGGAACCTGTGGCTGGTACTTTACATGGCAAAAGGGATTTTGCTGATGAGATTAGGTTAAGGATTTGGAGACGGGAAGATTATGCTGGGTTATCTGGGGGGAACCGGTGTAATTACCGGGTTCTGAAAAGTGGGAAAGGGGGCAGAAGAGGTGGTCAGAGTGATAGCTGGTGAGAAGGACTCAATCTGAAGGTGCTGGGGCTTCCCTGGTGGCGCAGTGGTTGAGAGTCTGCCTGCCGATGCAGGGGACGCAGGTTCGTGCCCCAGTCCGGGAAGATCCCACATGTCGCGGAGCGGCTGGGCCCGTGAGCCATGGCCGCTGAGCCTGTGCGTCCGGAGTCTGTGCTCCACAACGGGAGAGGCCACAACAGTGGGAGGCCCGCGAACCGCAAAAAAAAAAAAAAAAAAAAAAAAAAAAAAAATCTGCAGATGCGGCTGTGAAGGTGGAGGATGACGAGGATGAGGAGCAGTGTCTTCATAGTTTCCTTAACTGTGTACAGTTCCTCGGAGGATTTCAAGCCCTTTGTAGCTCTTGTTACAGTCATAGCCCCCAAATTCCAGGAAAGGAAGTAGGCAAGGCAATGACTGTGGTAGAAAGGGGCCGGGGAAGGAAAGTGCCACCTTCCCTCAGCATTTTGAGGACTAAAAGCCGGGGCTAAGCATCACTCCTGGTTTGTCGGCTGAGCACATTTTATTTTCTCGTTTCCCTGGAGAGTATTTGCATCTGCACCATAAACCCAACTGTAGAGGATGCTTTGGAGAACACTCTTGGGTCTGCGATCAGTGGGAACATTGGGCCCTGAGGAATTTTATTAACTTAGAGGAATTACCGATTCACCTGAGGTGATAGCAGGAGGGTTTTTAAAACACACTGTACAGCGTGCATCCGGTCACCTGTGCCAACACCCGTCACACCTTGTCCATAGTGGACCCTCAGCACGTCCTCGAGACCAAAGTTCGTGGGTTGTTCATCTGAAAATTTAAGATGCTTTAAGACACTGGTTCTTGGCGCACTGTGTAATTCTTTAGGAATCGCTGGTCTCTTCATATGGCAACCTGGCAAAGGGAGCTTTGGTGCCCCTCTCCCAGCCCTGAGCGCAGACGCCCCACTGCACCTCCCTTGTTCAGAGCTCTCGTCCCAGCTCCTTTCTTGTTCTCACCATGAATTTAACACTCTCAATAAACTTTATCTCGCCTTTTATGTGGTTGGTACTAAATCTCTTCTGCTGTCGTAAGAGACACCTTTTCAGTCGCTTTTGCACCTTTTCTAAGCACTCCCAGCTCTGTGGTATGGGGACCTGGCCTCTGGATCTTTCCTGAAAGTGGGTGATTCTCCTCTGCCCCACGTCCTGTGACGTCATGCTGGGATGTCACCTTAGAGGGAGCCTCAGGGCTAAACACACGTCCTTCCTGCTCCATCTCTCGGGCTCCTGTTCTCCACACACTTGGAGGCACAAAACTACTTTAGAAACAGGTTCCAGCTCGTGATGACATCTGTCTCCTTGAAGCTGAACTGACGTCGCGGAGCTCTTTGCACTGCTTCCTGTCCGTGTATTTTGACAACTCACGTGGGAAGCTTTGTATCCCCACGAGGACTTCACATTCTTTGATACAAGGGCCTGCAACTTACACTTAAGACACTTCCAGCTCCTGGTACAAGAACAAGTGCCGGGGACTCAGTCCACAGACACTGGACGGAGCGTCAGCACTCCTGCTGCCGGCTGTGTCCCCTCTTAGGGCTTCTCTGTGTGATTAAAGGAGACAGCTTGTCCCCCATCGACTCTGCATTCTGCCAAGGGGCAGCTGACCTGGTTGATCCAATCCAATTACCAACCGTGCTGCTCGTGACTCTGCTCTAGAACTGGTTGGGTCGACTCCCGAATCTGAGGAGTTCTTTGATTCAGGACTTCATACAAGCCACTCAAGTATTTTGAGCAAGCATGAATCCATACTTTGTGATTAACTATTTCTTTCACGGTGCTCTCCAGAATGGAGCCGATTAGAGTAATACACAAGGCCAGTTAACTTTAATGGGGTCCCGGTGGTAAAAACCATCCTTTCAAATTAAATTACTTATAAACTACACAGCCGGTGATGTTTTAGGCAGCTTCAATTTTCCGACATGTATTTTTGTTCGTTGCTCCCAGTGTCTCTATGTGGCCTGTGCTGGTCTGCAGCAAGTTATGTGGCCTTTTCTTATCTCAGAGTTTATATTGAAATTCTGTACTTCACAAAGAGTATCATTGGTAAATGTCATATAACAGAAGTGCTCCATGATCAAAGAGGTTTGTAATATATTTCTTGGGGCCTTTCATGTTCTAATATGCATTGTCGGGTTCAGCTGAGCCGGGGGCAGCTGAGCTGCCGGGTGTTGGAGCAGTGGATTAAGACCAGGAGTCAAAATGAAAGTTAACAGCCAAGACTTTAATCTCTCCCTGCCGTGATGCAAGCAAGAGGCTAAGCCAGAGAAATCACGACCCCCATCCCATTTTCCTTCATGAAACACCACACTGCTCGAGATCCAGGTGGACCACAACAGACGTGGGGGTCCTCCCGTTGCAGAGGGAGCCCCAGCAAGAGGCTCTGGCAGTTTTATGGACCTAGGGCTGCTGGGGAGGGGAGGGGCTGGGAGGGGAAGGTCCTGATGTTGGAGTCATTGTGGAGAAAGCATCTTCACGGCTCCCTCTCCCCTCCCGCTAGAAGGAGGTCTCCCAGAGGTGCCTGAGGAGGGTCCCTGTTGAAGGCCCCAGTGAGGAGGCTCGGAACGGAGGTGCCTGGGCTATAGGAGCGCAGGACTCCCTGCGTGTAATCGCCTTCCAAGAGGATGAAATACAAGGGGTGCTTCTCAAACATGTTTAACTATGGGGTTCCTTTTTACACGTCCCTTGTGACTGGTTTTCTGATTTCAGAATTACCAGGCTTTCAACCTGCAATTGTTCAAAGTTTAGTGTTTAAATTAGGAAACTTTTTTTTTGTTCCTCTAAATGCGTAGACGTCATCAGTAACGTTTCTTTTGATCTAGCTAAAAATTCGTACACTCTGCTTTTCCTTCAATGCTCGTGTGCTTATCTAAGGACACCTGCAAAATGCAGGCAGACCATGCCAAGGGCTTCGAGATCACCTCCCAGGAGCAGAAGGCAAAGGCCAGAATTAATTGCTGCAGCAATTAGTTTCCACTTTACAGATGAGAAAACTAAAACTTAAAGAAGTTAAGTAACACTTTGTCATTGATGACGTTGGGTCTAAAAGCCACAGAATCTGCTTCCAGAGGCTGAATCTTAACTATGATTTCTGATGAATGTATTAACTGAAAAGAATCATCTGTACTCGAGCAAATGATTAATTTAGACACAACCCTACATGCTATCAAATAAATCATAGTCGGGTAAGCCTACAGCGCAATCCCGATATTAACATGCTGTCCTTTCATCTCTGGAGGGACTAGGGAAATGCCCGCTCTTATTCTTGTCCTTTGGCCAAGGTCACTCCTGGCCACTGGCCTAGTCATCAGAATTGCCAGCCTGTGACTTCATGCTGCCCGTGACTGCAATTGCTCAGTGTTCAGCCTTGAAGCTCTTCCTTAACTTCATTTCTAATTCTCTGGCTATTTCTGTTCTTTAACGGCTAATTCCACAATGCCAAGGCGAGACTTCCCTCCAATGCAAATGTATTTGGAGATACTTGTTACAAAACATTTTTCTGAAGAACGCCTATGGCGGCTTCTAGTTGTTGCTTCTCTGTGCTGCTGTAGTTCAAAAGTTTAAAAAAATATACACTGTTGGCTCTTCCATGTCATGTGATAATTACGAGATTACGAGAGACTCTATACTTCCACCCCAGAGTCGCGTGTGTCCAGGGCCTCCCTGGCTACACACACCACTCCTTACACTGCTTGGGGTTTGCAGTAATAGAAGCTATGGGGGCCATATTTTCTCAGCCAAAATTTGGACTACACTCCCCAGCCAGGATGATTGTACGTATGGGTACACAGGACATAATATTTCTTTCCCAGATAACCTGAGGCATATGGTCTCCATATGTACAGAATCTATGGCCTCTCACGCGTCTGTTTGCTGATGAATTTCTGGTCACATGAATATGTAACAATAGTAATGTGATTTTTATAGTGTCGCTGTCTGGGCCTTTCCGTTTGTAAAAGATATTCATCATTTCTGTTTATGGCCAAATTACTTCTCAATTTTATGACCAGCCTTACATTATAAGTTATATGTCTTGGTTTTGATGTTCTTCAGTGAGTATATTTTCTTACTTCTATTTAGGGATCTGTGCTCTGTCTAGGCAAAAAAAAAAAAAAAAAAAAGGCTGTGTGTGTTCATTTGTCCTGAAAATGTCTGTGGAGGAGGTTGCTTGATGGGGAATCAGTGTGGGGAGAGATTTCAGGGGAAGTATGTGAGGAGGAAGCTTTAGAAAATACGATTAAAGCTTATGAAGTTAGTTCTCTGCTGGGGTCAACGAACACGGGTATTTTGAAAGGCATAATAAGTGATGAATGAAGGGAGGATGAGAAAATGGCAGAAAAATGGAAACCATAATGGTGTAGAAGCTATACATATATATTTTTTTTTTCTTTTTTTGCGGTACGCGGGCCTCACTGCTGTGGTCTGTCCCATTGCGGAGCACAGGCTCCGGACGCGCAGGCTCAGCGGCCATGGCTCACGGGCCCAGCCGCTCCACGGCACGTGGGATCTTCCCGGACCGGGGCACGAACCCATGTCCCCTGCATCGGCAGGCGGACTCCCAACCACCGCGCCACCAGGGAAGCCCTAGAAGGTATTTTTTTTCATCCAGGCATCCACCCTTCAGCCAGCTCCCAGGTGGCAAATGGAGAAAACAAATAAATAGATGCCTTTCACCCACAGTAGAGCAAACAGCAGTGCCAGGAAGTGGAGCAAACGCTGATGGTACCTGGGGGGTTAATGAAACGTGGCTGAGTAAAGAAGTAACAAGCACAGCAAGAATTTGTTAATAAAAATCCTGAAAGCGGTAGCCAGCGACATTCTGGTAGACAGGATCACCTCCAAAGTAAGCAAGGGATGATACATTTGACTGGAATAACGGAAACAAGAAGCTCCTAAAAGAAAAATGATGCCTTCATAGTGGTTAAACTAAATTGGACACGACGCAGCTCGTTAAGGTGATAAGTGTAGGTGTTGTGATGGGCAGGCCTTATACATTACGTTGACCTTCAGACAGATATGAAAGTCAAGCTTGAAGCACCAAAGAGTGGTGGATGGCACAGGGAACCCCTTCATATTTTTCTCTTTGTTAGGTGGTTTTAAATGAAATATAAGCTCCATTCAAAATCCTTTGGTTTTTGGCAACAGTTCTCTAGCATCTCTCTGCAAAGGAGTCTCATTTTCCCACTGGGCCACATAGGTCATTTTTTCTCCATCTCTTCCACTGTGTGCAGAGAAACAGTCACACCTTGCTTAAAACTGTTGAGGTGTTTCCCGTTATTCATTTACGGGAAAGAAAATCCTCAACACGGCCTGCCTGCCCTTTGCCTACTTCGCCCAGGGTTGTGGTGGTTACCGTAGGGTCCCGAAGTGTCATCCTTCTAGTGTCACCCTGTGCTAGTTCTGACCCCGCAGGGAAAGCTTTCTCCCTTCTCACCCTGGTGATCACCTTCTCAACTGTCAAGTCTCGGCCCGTGTGTCACCTCCTCAGGGAGACCTTCTCTGACCCTCAGCCTAGGGTGGGTCACCCGCTGGGGACTCTTGCGGTGTTCTGAGTCTATCTTTATGGTATTCGATACAATTATGTACCTATGTCATCTTGTTTCTTCCTCACCAGACCAAGCTCTGCAAGGTCAGGGGACCATCTTCTTTGCATCTCCGAATTTTTAGTCATGGTGTTAAATGGTATCACCTGGTATGGAATCTACTGTAGAGTAGGTGTCTTCACCTGGTGTGGAGCTTGGTGCAGAGCTCACTGCCTGATGCGCATTAGCTCATTTAATCCCTAGGAGGGAGGTGCTATTATTACCCACGTGGTTCAGACGAGGAAACTGAAGCATGGAGGAGATAAGCAGCTAGTAAACGTGGACCAATAGTTAAGCCCAGTCAGTGTCTCCACAACCTGACTCTCCTGAAGTTTTAATCATGGTGCTAAACTGCAATTCAAGACAAGAAACTCCCTCCCAGACTTTCCTCCTTGATTTTATGCCCTCTTTTCACAGGAGTGCAGCTGTAACCTGAACCCCATCTATCCATCCATCCATCTATCCATCGACCCTCCCTCCCTCCCTTCTTTCTATCTATCCTCCCAGCCATCCATTCTGTCACTAAACATTTTCAAACACCTAATACATACTAGGTATCTCAGTTAGCACCACAGTTACAGGTTGGAGAAATATTAGTTCCTGTCTAGATGCACTTATACATAAATATATACATTTATATAGAAATATTTTAATCTCTATATATTCATCAACGTATACCAGTCAATATTTATCTACCTACCTATCTCTCTATCTATCTAATCATCTATTTATGTAGCATCTGAATATGCACATGCATTCAGAACAGGAACTTGTACTGGGGGACGACTGGCAAGTCAAGGATTGAGGGCGCCCCAAACAATTCACGTGTTGGAGCGGCGGCTGCCTTGGCTGCACACACTGAGGTGTGTGAACACCGTTGAAGCTGTTTTACAACCGGAGGTTTGCCTCGGTGCCTCCCATCCACACACGGGGCTAAATGCCCTGGCGTTGCACTCAGGATCACCCTCACCCCATTGACTCTCATTTTCCTCATCTGTAAATTGGGGTTGATAAGTGTCCACCTTTGAAGCGTGTATTGAAGTGTCTAGTATAGTTTCTGGCTCAGGAGGGTCTAAAACATGTCCCCATAGCATGGCAGCTAAGCGCGTGGGCTCTGGCCCTGGACTGCCTGGCTTTCTAGCTGTGTGATCCTGACTGAAGTAAGTAACCTCTCTGTGCCTCAGCTACTGCCCACCAAGTGCAGCAGAGTCCCTGCCCCTTGGTGGTGCTGTGAGGCGTAAAGGAGCTGCCCGCGCCAGGCACTTGGACTGCTGTCTGCTAACCAGCGAGCATGGGGATTGTCACTGCCAGGGTGTTGATCCTGGGAGCAAAGTTCCGCTTCATAGAAAATTGGCTTGTAGACTAGCAGCCAGACCTAGAAACACTTACCCTGTGATTTTCTTTCAGTATGATGATTTTTGAGTCTTTTTTTGTGGTCACAAATAACCTCTGTGTAGTTGATTCCGGGGGTGCTGAGACAACTGAGCTATTTTAGTTCTAAAACAATATTTTTGTTCTAAGCAGTCGAGGAGGGGAGGGGAGGTTTACTGACAGTGAGACCAGTCCGACCCCACCGGCTCACACTGGCCGCTGCGCTTCGGGACCCCTCGCTGGTCCAGCCCTGGGTGCATGTCAAGTTCACACTCATCTGCTTTCCTGTTCATCTTAGGAAAGGCTCTCGACTGTCTCCCAGCGGAGGGGGCAGATCTGAGTCACTGTGTTCCCTGTGTCTGTGCCATTTGCAAACAAGGCAGAAGTGGACGGGGTCGTGCTTCTGCCAGAGGTGTGCATCCCAGGCACAAGCACCCTGGCTTCTTCCTTCAAGGATGAACACAGGGTCTCACTACCCATAGCCAATTTTAAGGAAGGCCACTTGTTATATTTTTTTAATATAAATTTTATTTATTTATTTATTTTTGGCTACATTTGGTCTTCGTTGCTGTGTGCGGGCTTTCTCTAGTTGTGGCGAGCGGGGGCTGCTCTTCGTTAGGGTGCGTGGGCTTCTCATTGCGGTGGCTTCTCTTGTTGCAGAACACGGGCTCTAGGTGCGCGGGCTTCAGTAGTTGTGGCACGCAGGCTCAGTAGTTGTGGCTCACAGGCTCTAGAGCACAGGCTCAGTAGTTGTGGCTCATGGGCTTAGTTGCTCCATGACATTTGGGATCTTCCCGGACCTGGGCTCGAACCCATGTCTCCTGCATTGACAGGTGGATTCTTAACCACTGTGCCACCAGGGAAGCCCCCTATTTTTGCTTCTGATAAAAGAATATATCTTTCGGAATCTGACCTCAGATGCAGCATTATTTTAGGACTTAAGAAAAAACTGGGTGCAGACTGTACAACCTTGAGCTAGTTAAAATGGAATCTGACATACAGAGTGGAATGAAATGGCTTTTGTAAGGCTTTAAAGGAAAGAGATCTTTTCCTTTGATTATATAATTGTTTATCTGCTGTGCACGGCATAAATAGGAGTTGCTGCTCTATGACTTGGGGACAGAAATCCAATTTGATCTCCTTTTGTGCAGCATGTTCATTTTCACAGGAAGATTCAATTATTCCCTCACTTATGAGGCTATAAATGAGTTTGCTGGGCTGGTTGCTGACACTGGCGCTCTCATCATTATTCAGATTAGTTTTCGCTCTTCTAAACTGGTCTTCTGCCTACTGCTCTTGGAGCCCAGCCAGCATTTTGGAAGAGGATTAAATAATCCTCTCTCACAACTTCCTACATGTTTTGCTATTTTGTTCTCTCCCAAATGTCATCCTCTCCTCACACACACGTTTTCCACGGCTGAGGACTTCAGCTGTCTCCGTGGCTGGTTTCTCTGTGGCCGGCGGGGCTGTGGAAGGGTAGCCCCTGCTGAGCTGAGGGTCCTGCGTGTGGACACTGAGCCGGGGCCCAGGGTGCTCCCATCGCTGGAGAGCAGAAATCGCTGTTCACACACCCGCGGGTCCATTTGCGTTGTCGGAAGCAGAGGCAGAGAATCAGTGGGAATAAATCCCGGGGACAGGCAGACAAAGTGAGGGCCCCTGGCACAGAGAGCGGGACACTCAGCCAGCCGAAGGGGGCCTCGTACGTGAGTGGCTCTAGGGGTGGCGCCTCCTTCACTCTGTTGGCGATGGACTTGCCCTAAAGCACCCGAGACTCCTTCAGAGCACCTTGCAGACCCGGGATGGGGCAGGGGGGACGTTTCCTCTTGGGTTTTAGGTGTGGGACCTGCATAATACAAACTATACCTTCCTGCGTGTGGATCCTGGGAGAAGGGTTCAGTGCAAGGAGAATGAAGGTGGTCTTTCACACACCTCTCCTTCCCCGCGACATAGAATCTTCTCACCTACAATTTCTCCATCTGGCTGGAGCACGTCCAGGCAGATTCCAGCCCCTCAGACACCTAACAGGATCTCCAGCTAGCTTGCATCCAGCTTCCTGCCCAGTCACGTGGGCCATGAACTAGCCTTCTGTGCAGCCCCTGAGTGCGGGTGTCTTCCTGCCGCTCCCCAGGCACTCACATTTTCTGCGTCTTCGGTGGGAAGAGCTCTGCCAAGAGTGTGTCTTCGTTGCTGCTCACCTGGTCCTCGGCTCGAGCTGCACATCCTCACGGGGGGCGCTCCAGGGACCTCGCAGAGCCCACCAGCTGAACCGGAGTCTCTGCGGGTGATGCCCAGGCAAGCGTGTGTTCAAGACAGGTCCCAGGTGCTGCATCGTGCAGCCATGATTCAGAACAGCCTCCCCACAGGAGGCTAACCCCTTGGCCTCGCTCATCCTAAGGATTCAAAGAGGGCGTAGGGGACGTTTGCAAATACAGACAACCGCACGCAGAAGTTGCAAAACACCGTGTAAATGTGACAACAAATTTGTGAGCGTTGCCCGAGGGAGACTGCAAGAAGGGATGCACAGCTCCCCCGGAGCTGGCGGAGGGAGCCCCAGGAAACGGGCATTTGGGGAGATGAGGCCTTTCCTGGAGAGAGGCGGCCAGGCAGAGGGAGCAGGTGCGCAGGCAGGGAGTTAGGGGTTGGCAGGTGTTAGGAGACCCGCGAGGGCTGCAGGAGACGGGACGCAGCCTTGGTGGAAGAAAGTCATCGGGGGCAGGGCGGTGACCAGGCTGTGCCCGGCTCAGGGCCAAGTTCAGGCCCGTGTCCTCAGACCCGGGGCCAGCAGATGCTTCACAGCTGGTGCCAGTGGTCAGTTCCTTGTGCTAAACTCATACCCCTTGTACGATGCGGATGGAGGTTCTGCCGGACTTGGGAAGACTGGGGGTGTCAGCCTGCAGCTGAGGGTCTGGACTGAGCGGGGTGGGGAGAGAGGCTGGGCCGGCTTGTATCTGAAATGCGGTCGACACTTTTTCGTGAATGACCGGGTTTCAGGCGCGAAGGAGGATGGATCCCCCGTTCGGGGTCCGAGTAGAGAAAAATGGCATCCGCGGAGGTGGGGGACGGGGAGGGTCCGTTTCTTATGTTTTTCTTTCATTTTTCTTTGAGGAAAGAAAATAAGGTCAGATTCGGGTTTGTCAAGCTTAAGTTGCCAGCAAGACCCTGAGGAGGAGGAGGTGAGGCCAGGGGTTGGGGGATAGTTGCATTGTGGGTCTGGATGGCTGTTTGGGACGTTCAAGTAGCTAAAAAGACTGTAGATAAATCAAGTAGGATAATGGTTGAAAATTCAGCGGTTGGTTGGCCAATTACGAGGTCGTGTGTCTTCTGTCATCAGAGTAGTTTCAATAAAGTGGAAATGGATGGGAGCAGCACTGGGTTTCATAGGGCGGAGGAATGATTCAAAGAACTGGAAGCAGCCTCCTCCACCCGCCCTCCTCCACCCGCCCTCCTCCATCCTCCCTCCTCCACCCGCCCTCCTCCGTCCTCCCTCCTCCGCCCGCCCTCCTCCGTCCTCCCTCCTCCGCCCGCCCTCCTCCGTCCTCCCTCCTCCGTCCTCCCTCCTCCGCCCGCCCTCCTCCATCCACCCTCCTCCGCCTTCCCTCCTCCGCCCTCCCTCCTCCGCCCGCCCTCTTCCATCCTCCCTCCTCCGTCCTCCCTCCTCTGTCCACCCTCCTCCACCCCCCAGAGAACTTGTCACCACCCTTCATCCCTCTCCTGTTCCCTTTTCCACGTTTGCTGACCATTCATTTCTTAATTATAGCACAAGCACAACTACCGTTCGTTCTCCTCTCAGACTCAAAATCTCACCCTAATCAAGGCCCTTTTCATCACTCCTAAGGTATTGTGGTATCTCCTCACCATCCTCCTGGTCTCCAGTCTCACTTCATCCAAATGAAAGTACTTTCATTTTATAAGTATGTTGCCCCAAATACTTCTGTAGTAGCCTAAGCCTGGTGTTCATGGCACGTTGTAATCCGGTTGCCAACTCACTTTCCAAAATAGGTCCCAGGGCTCACAGTATGAATCTGCACCTCACTGTTTTCTTGATCCGGGCTCTGAGTTAAGTTTGCTTAGCAAAGCCTCTGTGCCCTGCATTGTTCAGCGTTGTTCCCCCCTTGCCTTCCCAGCCCTGACATTTCCTTGAAGGTCCAGGTCAAGTCGGACCACCTCTGAGAAGCCTCACTTTAGCCCGTGATGATTGCCATGTGCCCATAGCTCTGTCTGCCCCAGGTGAACACAGAAGTTCTCACTTTGTGTCATTTTCCATGGGCAGATCTGGTTCCACACTCCTAACGGTAGGGAACTAGGTTCTCTTTGGGGAGAAAAGGTATATTCTGTCTATCACGTGTCCCTCTGGGAATGAACTAGCACACATATAGTAAATAGATTCCTAGTTCAAATGAGGAAGGCAGTACTTAAAAACCCTGTTGTAAATTAAAAACATGCATGACAAATACAGGCTCAACATCTTTAAATATATTGGAGATTATATCTGTGCTGATAAACAGATTGGTTTGAAGGTAGAAGTAAAAATGTTCAACTTGTAATTTGTACTAAGGCTTGAATGTTTGTGTCCCCCCAGAACTTGTAGGCTGAAGTCCTACCCCCCACAATGTGATGGTATTAGGAGGTGGGGCCTTTGAGAGGTGATTGAGTCATGAGGGTGGAGCCCTCATGAATGGGATTAGTGCCCTTATAAAAGAAGCACCAGAGAGCTCCCTCCTCCTTTCTGCTGCCTGAGGACACAACAAGAAGATGGTGTCTATGAACCAAGAAGCGGGCTCTCCCCCGACATGAATCTGCTGGCGCCTTGATCTGGGACTCCAGCCTTAGAAGTGTGAGAAATACATTTCTATTGTTTACAAGCCACCCAGTCTTTCGTATTTTGTTATAGCAGCCCCAAACATGGAGTAAACTGTCGTTATTTTAACCCTTTAAAAGTCTTTATAACAATAAGTATGGGGCAGGAATTCCCTCATGCGGGGTTTCTCAACCGTGGCCCTGTTGACACTTGGCTGGATGCTTCATTGTGTGGGTGGTCCTGGGCACGGCAGGATGGCAAGCAGCATCCCAGGCCTCACTTAACCTGATGCCAGTAGCAACCCCATCCATTTATGACATCCCCAGACATCTCCATTCATTGGCAAATGTCCCCTGGGTGTGGGCAAAATGGCCCCCAGTTAAGACAGGATTCTGGTCCAAAGTTTTAGACTGTGAGTGAAATTTACACCCTTGGAAGAGGCAGATTGATATCCTACTGTAGTTCCCTGGGGAGAGTGGGAAATCTGTCACTATGTGGGGACAGAAACTGGACGTGTTTCAAGCTGCTGCCGTCAAGAGCTCTGTGTGCCTCCTGGGGGACACACGGGGCATGACGAAGAGCCTTGCTCGAGGGCCTCGCAGTTTAAATAGCAACTTTGTTATCAGTAGACCTTGGGACTGGGGTGAACGCACCAGGTCGTCTCACCACAGGGAGAACCTTCACGGGTCGTGCGCCTGTCAGTCTCGGTGGGTCGGAGGTGAGGCGCTTCCCAGCCGCTGTGCTCCCGGCATTGAAGGCACGTTAGAGGAATGTGTCTGACTGACAGTGAACTTCTGAAGTTGGAGGGACCCACTGGAGTTTAGCCACTTTCACTGCCCGTGATTCCAGGGCCCTGTGACCACCCTGACGTTTGCCCGATTTATTATTCAGGGACAAATGTGTGTGAGCACAGGGTGGGGATGCTCGGGTTTCATTAAGCACACAGCTGTCTTGGACATGTGCCCAGATGCTCTGTGATGGGTGAGTCTGAAAATCAGTAACAACAGTGAAAGACAGGATAACGCTAATGAGCTCCATAATCATCACTTGTAAAACATGTCCCAGCTTCCCAGGCTTCCCGGGGGCTTGTGTGTATTCTGCACGCCAAGGAGCCTGAGCCTGGAAACTCGGGGAAGAGTGAGCTGGAGTGGCCATGTGGGCCCCTCGCTCGGTCGCCGGGAGCACTGCTGAGCCCCGTGCCCCGGAGAAACGAGGGGACGCCCCAGGGGAGGAGAGGCAGGCCCAGCCTCCCCGCCACCACTTGGTGATTCTCTTCCCGTGGAGGCCGCCTGACCTCTTCGAGCTTCTGTTTCCTCCTATCAGATTAATCAGACGCCCCTGTCAGTGGTGGAGATGAGACGCACATGGAAAGTCCTTTCTCAGCCGTGCCGCGCTCCCCAGACAGTGGTTGAAAGGACCCCATCCGCAGCTCCCTGGTCAGAGAGGAAACAGTGGGAAGCCCTCAGTGGGACCAGGAGTGGGGTCCTTCTACCAGCCAGGAGCCCCTCAAGCGTTCTGGGAGTAAGGGATGAAGTGTGGGTGCAGGAGCCTCCCCAGCTGCAGAGGGGCTGGGAGGGGGAGGTCTGGAAGGGGTGGAGAAACAGTCACCCGCCCATGTTTGCACTGCTGCATGCAGACCAGCCAGAGCTGGTGGGAAAGTGCGGGAGGCCATGCGGGGCTGGCTGCCAGTGTGGAGCCCAAACGGGGGCTCTGCAGAAACTTCTGCAGCTCCGTGAGAGCCTTGGCCCCTGGGGGCCTCTGCTTAGTGACTGCCCAGAGCTCTGCTGTCAGCAGGGCCCTCAGGCAGGAAGATTGGCCGGACAGGGAGAGTGAGGGCCATCTGGGGACCCCTGGGGACCACCGGGCGTCTCTGCAAACATCTGTGTCTGCACGTGATGTGGCGACATCCCAGCAGTGATGGCTGCTGGCCCTCCATTTCCCCACCCCTGCAGGTTCCCCCCTCCCCACTGTATTGTGATAAAATAATAAAACGTAAATTTCACCATTGTACCATTTAAAATTTACAGTGCAGTGGCATTAGTTACGTTGACACATTACCTCTAGCTGTTTCCCAAAAATGATTTCACACTGCCAACAGAACCTCTAACCATGAAGCAGTGACTCCCACCCCCTCCCCCAGCCCCTGGTAACCTGAGTCCACATCTGTCTCCGTGAATTTGCCAATTCTAGTTTTTCCTACAAGTGGAATCCTGTAACAGGACCCTCCTGCCTGGTTTCTGTCACTTAGCATATTGGTTCAAGCGTCATCCATCTTGTAGCATTTTTCAGTCCTTTGTTTCTTTTTTGTGACCGAAGAACATTCCATTGTATGGATAGAGCACGTTTTGTTTACCCATTCGTGTGCGATGGACACTTGGGTTGTTTCCACCGTTTGGCTGTTGTGAATAATTCTACAACAATCAGTGGCACGCAGGGCTCTGTTTGAGTCCCTGTTGGCAGTTCTCTGCGGTCCGGTCCGTGCCTGGGGTGAAGATGCTGGGTCGTTTGCTAATCACGTGGTTAGTGTTCAGAGGAGCTGCTCTCACCGTGGCTCCTCCAGCCTGGAGCCTACAGAAGAGAGGGCTTCCTGGGCAGGTGGTCTCAGCCTCGCAGGGCAGGGCAGGGCCTGGCTGGTGACACAGTCCCCCGCGTTCCTGATCCAGTTGTCACCTGGCAGTTCCTGGAGTGGCCTGGTGAGTGGAGCTCGGCCCGATAAGCCAACCAGACTGACTCCTCTGGACTTTAGGCCAGAGATGACAGAGACATTTAACCAGGAGACCACAGAGGTGCCATTACAGCTCCAAGAGCGAAGCTTGCCTTGACCCTTAGTGGCTCTCAAATGTGGTCCCAGTGTCCTAATAACAAACCCCTGCATCTCAGGAGAGCCTGAGATGGGGAGCCCTGCGGGGACGGTTCTTCATTCCAGGATCATCACCGTTTAAATGGTGACCTCCCTCTCTTGGACCCAACAGGACACAGGTCAGCCTGAAACTCAGGAACAGCCTGGCTGGAGAGCCCCCGAACTGGGGGTGACTGATCCGGTCAAGGGGAGGGGGGACGGGACAGTGGAGGAGCCTCGAAGTGGAGGCACCATAGACACAGTAAGCTGGAGCGAGCAGTGTGGGCGACAAACGCCGTGTCCTGAATGGGATTTTCTTTCCCCAGGGGCCTCCTTGTCCACCTGTGGAGGGATTGCCTGTGCGTCCTTATTTCTCCACATATTTTTCCAGTAAATCCCATCACCCAATGCAAACTCGTGTCTCTTGTCCCTGCAGACTGAAGGAGCCTAATTAAAGCATGCATGCGCCCAGGCACACGCTCACACATGTGTGTGCACATGCCCTCCCACGTCTGAACGTGCCCGCCTGCAAGGCTGTGATGATCAGTTCTTGCCCTTCCACTCCTCAGCCCTGACGCGTACAACCTCTTGGCACCTGTAAATTACTGACGTACCCGTGTCATTGTCAGGTGGTAGGTTTGCACGATACAAACCGAAGGAGCAAAAGCATAAAAATCGTGCTGGAAATTTAGGCTGCAGAAAGTGGCAAACTGGTGAATACAAACAAAACTAACAAGAATCTTTCCAGGGGTTGAATTAGAAAATCTGGACAGTTGCCTTCAGTTATCTCTGGACCGTGACAGGGGATGTGTAAATAAAATGTGAATAACGGATTTGGTTATTTGTTCCAAATAATTGATAATCGAGTATTTCTTTGTCCCAAAATGCTCACAAAAACTGTATCTTTCTTCCCACTCCCTTTTAAATTTATGGCCCAGAGGTTGAGGGCAGGTCTTAAAATGATGCCGTAAAAGATTTCACTGGGGATTAGGTTTGACGCCCGGCATTGCATTCCCGTTGGCCGTGTGGGGTCCTGGCATCCCGAGACTCTGGCTTGAGACGCGGACGGTCTCAGCCTCAGTGGGCTCAGAGGTCTAAGGCCCCCGTGTACTCTGGTCCATTATTTTGTTAGCTGGACTTGTAACCGAACCCAGGTTCAGCTGCTCACTGCTCATATGCCAATAATTCTAGAGGCAAGTGTCAGTAGAAAAGAAAGGTGCTTTAATCAGAAAAGCCAGCAGTCTGGGGAGATGGTGGACTTGTGTCCAGAGACTAACTCCAAAGATGCTGCTCAGCCAAGACAGTTTTTCAAGAGAAGAATGGAGGGGGAAGAATCTCAGTGAATCCTCAAGGCAGGAGGTTGGGTTCTGCGTCTCCACTGCGCGCAGACTGGCTGGCTCTCTTCAGATGTTATCCTGCCCAAGCGATCTGCCTGCAGGACTGCTTAGGGGGCTATTGCCGGTAGAGAGCTATAGTCTTCCTTCTTTTTATCTAGGAAAAGAATCAACAGGTTAGACAAGGCGTGGCGTGCATTCAGGAGAGCGTCAGTCACGAGGTAGTTTCAATTGCTTAGTGATCACATTCCTAAAATTAGGTTCTTTTAAGGTTAGAGGGGTATAGAAATGGGTAAACAGGAAAGGGGCAAAAGAGCTGCTTTCACATTCATTGAAGTCATGTTCCTTCATCCACTGTGGGAGCCACAGTGAGGAGGGTGACGCCTCATCCCAGGTTCTGTGGTCGAGGCTGTTTTCTGCCATTTACTAGCTGTGTGTCCTGGACAAATACGGATCCACTCTCCCTCAGTCTCAGTTTCCATGATTTTGAACGGGTTCATAACACTCATTGCATGGTTATTGTGAAGATTATTCAGAAGATACAAAGATATGCATTTCGGGACCATCAGCACTATTTTTAATGAGTTTCTGCACTGCACACGCTCCGAATGAGGGCGGAGGGAATTCTCGGACCCTCAGAAGTGACTGTCTACCTTTCATGCCGGAGCTTAACTTGGGTCGTGGCCTCCTTCAGGACGCCCTTGAACCGCTAGAGAGACAGCCGCTAGCTCTCAGCACATTCTTAAAATAATCTCCAAAAGTGTAAGGAGTGTTTTCAGGAAGGGCTGCTGGGATCCCTTTTAGACTTTCTCCAATATTCTTTCTATTCTTGGAGCCAAACTCAGATCTCCATTCGGCCATTAGATTTAGGGCTGGTGATGCTGGCCAGCCCCCGACTACCAACCCTCCTCCTTCACAGCAGTTTCCTGGGTAACATGGGAAATTCAGAGGCTTCCAACTGTTCTGCATTGGGGAATTGGTCCTACTTGATTAAGGAATGGCTCCATTTCAGCCCACCTTTTAGCTCATTATGTGGATTGAACTAATTTTACACTAACTAGATACTGATGACATGCCTCTTTCACCCAGGCTGATTCATGGCCATTTTATTCCATTTCTGACCAGGGTGGGCAGCTCGTGAAACTCAGTCCCCAGGTGTGCAATAAACAGCACAATAAACTATCCAGTGTGGAGTTTGTATCTTTTCCTATAAAAATGCGTTTGAATTTACAACAGCTATTTTACTCTCTCCAGCTGGCCCGCTAACTCAAATTCCACAGCTAACTAGGCAGTGAAAGAATTTGAATCAGGTGGTTAGTTTATTATATTATGTGAGTATGAAGGCACTTTGGAAGCATGTAAAGAGGCCATTAAACTGTATTAAAATTCAAAAGGTTTAGATGGCTTTTCTGTTTATTCAAACACAATAAATGATAGATTGAGGTCATAGTTGTTTTGCACTAAACATTTCCTCTGCTATGAGCACCTTCCTTTCATATATTTGCATTTAACAAGTCACAGGGCATTAATAAAACAGCCAAGAAAAAAAAGAAAACATACATTAAACCCAGATAGCTTATTTCCCTTTTGGCCTTTTGTGTAGTGCCTACAGAATGTATGTGTGTGTGTGTGTGTGTGTGTGTGTGTGTGTGTGTGTGCATTTCAAATCCACTTACTCTCCTGCCTGGTTGGTCAGAGTACATTACCAGAAAGTTGTTCCTTGCAGGGAAAGGTAAAATATGTAGGAAGGCAGCTCTTCAGTTTAGGGGGTTAGAACTTTTTATCTTGCTTTTTTTTTTTTTGGTAGATCTGGAGAACTGGAGAGATAACGGGGGTACAGATATCTGGTACAGATATTAGATTTCTCTCTCTCTCTCCATCTCTTTCTCTCTGTTGAAACTACATAAGTTTGACAAAACCGCAAGCTCCTTGAAGGCAGAAACTATGGCCTAAACTAGTGCCGGCAGGGGCTTAATAGATACTTCTCATTTCACGTTGCAGGAAGTTAACTTTTTTTTTTTTTTAACATTCATATTCCTTAGTTCCTCTTAGTTTGGCACATCATCGTAATGTTTGCTGGTTTTAAGTGGTGTTGGAATCTCTGGTACCCATAAGGTCACAGGTAAATATTATTTAAAAAATAAAGCATGGCCTATTATTAGGCATGGCTTTGAGTTAAAACATCTCCTTTGGGATGGCACCTGGCTTTATTTTTCCAATCCACTCGAGGGGTAGGGACTGCAGAGGGGTCTTCTCCCACTGACCTGCACTGGCGTCACCCCAGGGGCTCAAGCCTTCTCTAAACGTGAAATTACACTTTTAATTCAATTTTGTTCATTTAATATGAAAGTGGACTCTACAGAGCTCAGTATTCTCAATTCCTGCTGTTGACCGATTATCCGGTTAATCCTTATGAGGCGGGAAAGAGAGGGAAATTGTTTTTCCCCATTTTTCTAACTGAACAGACATAAAACAGGAAAAGAGGTAAGGATTTTGGGGTGGGGGGGCAATTGGATCCCTTGTGGGAGCTTTGCTGTTTCCAAGCCTCCCAATCCAGCCCCCTCTCAGGTAGCATCATCTTCAAAGGGGAGGGGAGAATTATACAAAACAACACTCATTTTCATTATTTAATGGAGATTTTAAGTTTTTTGAGGCAGTGGATAAATGACTTCTCAAATATTGGGTCTATTTAGAAATAAAGGCCAAAAAATACCCAAAAGGATTATTTGCAGACTTAGAAAGACAGTCATTTTCTAATGCTAAGACATTACTGCTATTAAAATGTGAATTTTATCTAGTTTTTATTAAGCTCTTTGTAAAGGAAAAAAGGTCAGCACGATCCCTGTTGAATTTTCAAGATGAAACCAAAAGTGATGACAAATAAATTGGAGCATAATTTTTCAAATTAAAAAAATCAACGAAGTACACTCTAAAGACAAAATATAAAACTTGGTAATGTTTTACCTTCTTTTTAAAATGACTGACAACTTCTCTGTGCATATAAAAACATTGTGCATATAAAAATTAAGATAGGCTAATGCCTTAGATTTTCAAAAAACAAATGTTTGTCTTAAATTAACATGGTTTTAGCTCAGTTAATATTGAAAGTTGTAAATGTCAGTGCTCATCTATAATAAAGTCTTTCTGTGGTCGGGAACCCGACTTGATGTGGATATCTTACAATGAGCCTTAATCTTGGCTTATTAAAGGACTAATAGCTGTAGGAGACCAGAATACACCACCCCAAATATGCCTCTTTGGTTTAAGGATTATTTTGAACTGACTTTTAAAGAAACAGCAGACAGGAGAAGCTCTGATAACAGAGTGTAAGTTACCCTTTTATAAGGGAAATTTATATTTATAAAGGAAATCTCCACTTGTAAGGGTGTTTCCCATTCTGTACCAGAAAGAGAAGGATGTCTCTAAACCCTAAGAGACCCTGGTCCACGCAGAAGACACTGGCTTAAAGGTGCATAACAAACCTTACCTCACTTACCATAGTTTCCTGGCCACCTTCCCAGCACTCACCTCCCCACATCCTTCTTTTGATTTAGCTGAGAAGGTCCTGAAGCCCAAGTTCTAGCCATGTCTTTGAGTTACTCTTCCCAGAGTTTCTCCCACCTGTACATGAGATATACATGTTAATAAACATCAGTTTGTTTTCTCTTGTTAATCTGTCTATGTAACAGGATCCCAGTTGAGAACCTAGGAAGAGAGAAAAGGGTTTTTCCTCCCCTACACAGGAAACCCCAGTCATAGATAGTCACGTTTTTATCTGCCGTCTGCTTTCCACCTGTGCTTAGAATCTTAAAATACACCTGCTGGACTCTTGCACTAAAATCAAGATTTTTTTTTCTTGTAAGCACTTGAATTACACAAATCATGTTCATTGGAGAAAATTCAGATAAATCAACAAAATTCACTCAGAATTCACCCACCAATCAGAGAAAACCACTAAGCTTCTGGACATTTCAGGGCTTTATAGCTCTCTTTCCAACTATCAATTCAGAAACAAAACTGGATCATGTTACAAGTACTTTTCTGTACTCTGCTCTTCTCAATTAAAGGTCATAAGCATCTCTCCCTACCAGTGCATGGACATTTACGTGATCATTATAAATAAAAATATTATTATCAATACACGACTTATGTTGTTTATAATTTACTCAACTAATTGCTAATTGTTGGACATTTATGTTGCTTATAAATTTTTTTTTTCTATAAACAGCATGATAAGTATCCCCTGTCCATGCTCATTGTTTATTAAGCAATAATCTGCTTAGGACAGATTTCTAGAAGTGGAATTTTGGGGCCAAAGGGATGTATATTATTAATGCCTTTGCTAAATTGCTTTCAGAAGAATCTAACAATTTGTATTCTGTATTTTCTTTTTACATTTTTGCCAATTTGATGGATAATTATAACATTTTATTGGTTTTGGTTTGTACTTTTTATTAGTGAAGGACATTTTTTCATAAATTCATTGGCGATTCTTTTATAATTAGTCTATTCTTTACATATGTTTTTATCAGGATGGTCCTCTATATTATTTATTTCTAAGAATTTAAAAAAATATATTAAGCATATTGATCAGTTGCATAGTATATCTTCGGTAGATTTTTTTCCAGTTTGCATTTTGATTTTTAACTATATGGATTTTATGCACAGGGGTTATGCTTTTACTTTTGAATATGTTTTAGGTATTTAAGCTTTCAGTCTTTTTCTTTATAGGTTCTGCCTTTTGTGGCAGAATTAAAAAACACTTTTCCACAGAGTTATGGAAATATTTACCCATATTTTCTTCTAGGAATTGTATGGTTTTACTTTTTATGATGAAAATTTTAAACAACCTAACATAAGAAAGAATCAAAGTTTCCCCACACTGGTTCCTGATTTATTGAAAAATCAGTCCTTCCCTATTTATTGAAAGATCTGCCCCCACTTCCTGCGTTGAGTCAGTCATCTGACCAGCAAGAGGCACACGGCCTTTGCTCCAACATAGAGGAAAGATGCTGGCCCTTCCTCGAGAGCAAATGGCTCAAACTGGGCTTTTTCGGCCCCTTGTTGGAGGCCTCAGCATCTCAGCCTCTGGTCTGATTTGAGGCTGCTTCCCATCCAATTTGGGAACCCCAGTTTGGATGTTCTCCTGGATTCCTGGCCTCTCTTTTCTTCTCTGCTTCATCATTTGGTTACTCAGGAGGAGATTTTTATCATATCCTCCCTTCCTTGCTGCCCTTTTTTGAGAGTTAAACTGATTCCCACTGTGGAGAAATAACCAAGTAATCACACAAACGACAGACAAAGGAAAGCCAGGAAACCTCACAACAGGGATCCCCAACCTTTGTTCCCAGCTTCCCCCTGAGAACCCTAGCTCTTGTTTGTACCTCTTTTATCCACCAGGCCCTAAAATGTTTTGATTCTGCCTTTAGGGGACACCAAGATGGAAAGGTCATGTGGCAACCTGGAGACTCTCCTGGACAGGGTGACACTCCGTGCCCTTGGCCTTTCCAACAAGGAGCCCCTCTGGGCATTTTCTCAAATTCTATCCCTTGTATAGGAGCTCAGTTCCATTTATTCACTCAACAAATGTTGACTGATCCACTGAAAAGTGTCTGGAACTGATCTAGGTGTTGGAAATAGAGTAGACAATAAGCCAAAGTTCCTGAATTCATGGACCTTACCTTTCATCGGGGATTCCTTTCATCTTCTTTGTATCACACATAACGATTCACACACCTGTCGTGCTGCTCTTCTCACCCCTTCACCACTGGATTATGCCTCTCCTGAGGTCAGGCACCAGGTCTTATCAACCTCTGGTTTACCCATCGCGTGCAGCACACACCAGAAATTCAGTGTTTCTGTTGAATTAAAATCATTGAATAATGCTGTCTTTGTTATGGATTCTATCTGTGTTCTGAAACCCAACCTGTAGCTCCAAGGGGCATTTAGGGAGAGAGTGAAATAACTCCTCACTTCTAGTGTGAAAAAAACCCTTAAAGCGATGCCTCTCGACCTTGGCGCCACTGCCATTCGGGGCCAGATGGTTCTTAGTTGTTGGGAGACCATCCTTGTGAGTTTCAGGGTGTTTAGTAACCTTCTTGGCCTCTGTCCACTAGATTCCATTAGCGCCCACCTCCCCCCATGTGATAACCAAAAATGTCTCCTGACATCACTAACTTTCCCCTGGGGGACAAATTGGCTTTGGTTGAGAACCACCCCCTTAAAGATTTGTGGTGGATTAAATATGGCCCCAAGTGCTTTGACTTGTGAGAGGGTCTACGTCCCCTGAAATCTGGGTGGGCTCTGTGATCACTTTAACCGAAAGTATATAGCAAAGATGCCAGGCCAGCTTCTGAGCCCAGGCCTAGAGGAGCATGGACCCTGGCACTCTTGGAGCTCTCGGCCAACCACGCTGTGAGGGTCCAAGTGGTGTGGCGAGATTCTGGAAGATGTGTGTTTGTGAGGGAGTCAGAGAGGGAAGGAGGGCAGGAGGGAGAGGGAGAGAGAGGAGAGACCACACACTGAGGAACACTAAGGCACCGTCTTGGAAAGGGATCCTCCACCCCCAGTTGCCCCAGATCCTGTGGGGCAGAGAGGCACTGCCTAGATTTGGGATAGTTTGTACGCAGCAATAGATAACTTGAGCAAAATTCTCTCTGAAGGTAAAGCAATTCAGTCACTGACTATTTCCCACATAAGCACCGCTGCTTTAGTCATCAGCATAATTTCTATAAGCAACGAGCATACAAACATTAGGGACCTTTCCTGACACTGTTACTCCTGTTTCTAACACACAGTCTTCATATTATTCTTTATTGTCCTCCTCTTTGGTTGATGGTATGAAATGGAGAACAGTTGAAGTGCTTTCTCCTTCCTATTAATATTATTTAGTTTTTAAATTCAAAAGTACTTACTCATCAGCTAATTCATTTAACAGCCTTCTAAAATATGCAAATTATATCCCTCTCAATTAGCACTTGATAAAAATAGAGAAAATTGGAAGAGAACTTTTATTTTTATTCTATTCTCATTACACACAGATATAGTTAGAGAAAAAGGTCTATTTGTTAAGGGAATTATTTTGCTCTAAGTCACTAAGTGCATATAATTAGGGAAAATGAAATATACCAAATGACAAGGAGTATGAAACTGTGGTTTTTCAAATGCTGCTTTCGTTTTTATTTTTCCTCCTAACTTGAGTAATTATGTTGTGAAACCATGTCCTATTATACTTGAGATCTCTGTGATGACCTAGCAAAATAAATGATAAATAAATCAAGATCAAAGTCCATTTAGGACTGTTGCTTGAGTGCTGCTGAGTAAAGGAGCATTACCCGGTTGTGCGACCTCAGACACCGTCTGTGGATCTCAGTTTCTTTTCCTGGAGAACAGTGGAGTTGGTCCCTGTTGTGCATAACTATAAAATTTTAGGTTGAGATATTTTCAATTTTCAGCAAATACAAACTACATTGAAACTGGCTTCAATTATAATGAAAATAAATAAGGGAGAGAGAGATCTTCTTACTAGGGAAAAAACTCTCCCAATTTACTTATTTACTATATGCCAGTAAGTTATTCACATTCTCCCATTTAATCTCAAAATCCAATATTGTAGTTTTCGTCATCTGTATTTTATAAATAAAGAAATCAGCTCTGAGAAGTTAAGTAATTGGTTCAAAGGTACACAGTTAAATGGAAATCCGTACTTTGGATCCTGTTTCTCTGGACTCTGAAGCTCACACTCTTTTCAACCTTCCCCTCCCCCAGGTTTCTCAGAGGAGGAATTTTTTTTTTTCAATCAGCAAGCGTCAGGCAGAATGGAAATGTTGCTAATGTGACATACAGGCTGGGTCACCAGACATTGGTGATTTTAAAATATCCATTTTCAAAAGGAGAACTGTTACTTTGGGGCAAGGCATGCTCTTCCCTTCTTTCGGTGGATGTAATCAATGCAATGACTGTATTTATTGCCAGGCTTGTCTTCTCTACCTTAAGCAAGATTTGCCTAACAATTACTTCTCAACAAATATTTATTCTACAATTATTTGTTGTGTGGTAACATGGCGTTTTGGTGACCTTCATCCTGTTTTTCAGTCACCTTCATGACCATTTCATCTTCAGAAACAAAGTCACAATGCGGTTTAACCCTTCCAGGGCTGTAGGAGAACTTGCAACTAATTCCACTGGTGCCTGAAATTTGCATTTGCCCCACAAGCCGCAGGGGGGGCCCTCCTGCCAGCCAGCGGCTCGGCTGTCTCCCATAGTCCCTGGTGTGAGTCAAGTGATCATGTCTTTCCAACGTTTGCTCTCAGATGAGCCTTGGCGGTTTCCCTGTCCTTTTAAATTTAGAATTAGTCATAGAAAAAATGCAGTCTAGGAAGCGCTCCTGTCCTTTCTACATTTTGCACATTTTCTTTTCTCTGCAGGAGGTGGTAGCCTACGGAGGTCCAGCTCTGGACCTTGAGACCCCCTGGGCACTCTTGGCAGTGAGGGCGGAGGAGTGGGGTGGCCCCTTAGCCAGTCCTGATGCCACGTCCTGACGCTCGCTCACCTCCTCGCAGGGTCCCCCTGGCTCTTTACAGACGTCAGTGTCCCTGTTTACTGGCCTCGTGCTGGTCTCATGTTTGCATGGGTGGATCTGACGTAGCCTTAGACTTTTAAGAAAATAGTACATCATGACCTACCTGCCTCGCCATCTCGTTCAAAGACCCGTGAAACAGGGTTCTTCACCTTTTCTGTGCCCTGGGTCTCTTTGGCTTCTTGGTGAAGTGCATGGACCCCTCCTTAGAGTAATGTTTTTAAATGTACAAAACACTAAATTTACAAAGGAAACGGATTCTATTAGCATGCAGTATCTAACTATTAGAAAATAAATTTGTGATATACTAACATATGTGCTTTATCGATGAATTAATTGACACCTGGCCATGCATTGGTGACTAAGGTGACTTAGAAGTAGTGATGAACGTGAATGATATTTGCAACAATTGTGCGTAGAATGAAAGTGTGATTTTTTTTTTCTCTTGGTGGTAAAGGCACTGGTACCCCTCACTTCAGTATGTTGCCTGCGTTCATAATTGAAGGAAACGCTAAATTTTAATTAGTGGTGAGTGAAAATAAAGATGTAATTTTTTTTCCCATCAAAGGGCCCCATTGTGTTCATTACACAGCCTCCTGAGATATTTCTGAAAGGGAGATGGGATGCTGATGGGTGTTAGGATTTAAAAGACACTTGGAACATGCTCTGTTGAACAAAGGAAAACAAATGTCTTTATTGCTGAGCTTTTAAGATCCTTCACATCTGTTCTAGAGCTCCAAGGGGGCTGTTTTCAAATAACGGGACCAAGTGACTCTTTTTAGAGGAGCACATCATGAAGTCAGAATGCACTTTGGGAAATGTGACTCTTACAGGTGATCCCTTGGCGGGGGACAGCTCGGGGTGGAAGTCCTAGTGTAGAGCAGCAGAACCCCATTGAGGGATATGGCATGAGGGTCACTCGCCCATCAGGGGCCAAGGTCCTGCCCCTGTGAAGCTTCTCTGCAGCAGTGGACTCACTGCCACCTTCTTAGGGTGGCCGTGCTCTCATTCGGTCACCCAGGTCCCTGCAGCTGTCAGGTCTGCCCTCCAAAAATGACTTAGGATTCTTGAGGAGGGAGGAGCAAAGCTGGCCATGACCCTTCCCCCGGGGCAGATGTCACTCTGGCTGTGGCCAGTCAGCGTTTCAGGCCCTGCCCCCCACTTCATCATAACGCTCTCAAAGACTCCAGTGAAATGCAGGGCACGTCCTTCTCCTAAGGTGTGTGGACGCTTTTTAATCTTTCTTCTTTCTCAATCGCAGATATGGTATTGTTTCACTTCCATAAGGGACATGAGGTTAAAAACAATAAATGCCATTTCTTGAGCATGTCGTTCAGGCCAGGTGCTGTGCTAGGGGGTCTTGCCTGCCCAGTGTCAGTGATCTTATGCTACCGACTCTGAATAGCATTCTCTGCAGAGGATGGGAGGTGACCGACTAACTTCTGTGGGGCTAGGCCTGGTGGGTTGGTGTGGTGTGTGGTCTGAGGTTGACGGCTGCCCTCGGGATCTGGGAGTTATTTGACAGCATCCACCATTCCTTGTCTTTTCTACTTGGGGAGGGCTGGGATGGAGCGAGGAGACCAGGCTGGACATTTTAAGGCTTTGGGACATCCCTGTTTAGGCCTGTCTCCTTGAGAGGACCAGCTGCCGTCTCCTAGAGCACATCTTCTTTTACTTGGATGACCAAGAAATCATTTAAGAATGAAATGAAAGATTCCTCATCTCCCTACAGGACCTGAGCTCAGCAATGTGAAATGGCAGGACAGTAATGGACCAATCTCACATTTAAATGAATAAATTAGACCTTCAGTGACCGTCAGTGATTTCATGCCATAATTGACAATAAATGGCTACTTTTGAAAATACTCCTGCAGTGCATGCTCAGGCATGGCAACCTAACACTGAGCAGGGCCACACCACTATGTGTGTGTGCTGTGCCCTCTGGGTGGAATGCTTATTCCAGGAACATCAGAATAAGATGTCCAGTGTCAAGCCAGTGTTCCCCAAAGTTCCACTGGTGGAACAAACCACTGTGCACACCAGGTTGTGTGTGCGTAGACCTTATCTTGGATAAACATTAAAACACAAAAGCCATGAAGAATAAGAATGTTCTTTTTTTTTTTAGTTTTGAATTGATTTTATTTATTTTTATTGTGATATAATCAACATACAGCATTTTGTAACTTTAAGATGTACAGTGTTTTGATTTGGGAAATTTATGTACTGCAATATGATTACCAGTATAGCATTAGCCAATACCTCCATGACATTAAAATTATCATTTCTTTTTTTTCACACACGCACACACACACACACACACTGTATTTTATTTTTACAAGAGATAGACTGACACCAAGCATTGTAAATGGATGACCACAACAAAAGCAACAATGATTGCAATTACCAAACATGAAGCACACTCATACTAGGTCATAATATTGACATTCAGTCCAGGAATCCTGCACTGTAACAGCTCCTTTACTTTGCAGTGAAAATTGACTTGTATATTTTTTGCCTCTGAGTCCTTATGGGATTTTTTTTTATTCAAACAGAAAGTCACAAAAATTATAATCATCCTCATCAGTTCACTCAGTCCCATGTAAAGAGTGTTCTTAAGGCGTGTATTCTCTGTGCATGTGACCAGGGCCAGTGTCACAGGGGACATCAACGCTCTGTTCCTTACTCAGAAAAATTAGTAGTAAGGGGTTATGCCGAGCCATCCCCCAGCCACAGAGTTATTCTGATTGTCATTGGCATCCATGTGTAAGGCTGATGGCCAGGGTTAATGTTTAGGGTTAGCGTTATTTTGTAGCCAGCGGTAATTTTATGTCTGAGAAAAGAATTGGCTATTTGAGGTCAGCTTTGGCTTTGACCTTACTGGTACTACATTCATACCCACAACCAGCCCAGATAATTGTTTAATGGTGCTTCCTTTACACTTTGCAGTTGACTTCCATGCCATCACAAAGGAAATTTGAATTAACTTTTGTGTAGTCTATAATAAGTATATATAATTTCTGTTTTATAGCTTATATAACATTTAAGGGTAGATGTGTCTCAGCGAACACTCTTAAAACTAATTAGTCCTTGCTTAGGTAAAAAGCTAGGTATGAAAATGTGGCATGGGCTTAACACTTTGTTCTATGTAAATAATTCATTTCTTCAGGCTTTCAAACACTAGGTCTTTTTTTCCCCAAAATTGGGTTAATGTGCTTTTGGCCCCAACCCTTGGGGTCTGAGTGAACTGGAAATCTGTGGAGGTAAATCCGCCAGTGTTGCCAGGTGGTAGTGACGGAGGGAAAAACAGGCTCCCTCTGGTGGAGAGGACATTTCTTCTGCACCCCACGCCTTCCCAGCCCAGAGCACAGCCATCACTGTGATTTGGTGGCTCCTCTCAGCCACGGCTGCTCTGTTCCCAGGGCCAGGACCTTCCTCGGTGGCCGGACGTCGCAGTTCTTGCAGGGGCAAGAGCTGGGTGGCAGTCATTCCCTTCTGGCCAGCTGGGCAAGAGATATTTCTAATTGAAAAGGTGGAACCCAGATTTGGTGTTTTTTCCTAAGTGCCTAAATAAGTAAGCCAGGCTGTTTATACAGAAACATTTTCATAAGAAAATGGTTTTACCCAGACTGTCTTATTCAGAGGTATCTATCTCAGCAGGCCAAGATAAACCTGAATTTGAGGTTCAGGATCTGAGTTTGTGTCTGCATCATATCACGTATTGTTGATTAGGAAACAGTTGCCATTAAGGAATTGGGAGCAGGCCAGGAGATATTGTTAAAATGTGTCTGATGAGATTACTTAATGGTTTCTCCAAAGTGGAAAAAGGTATTAAAAGAATGACAGTAAAAAAAAACGGTAAGAAAGCTAGAAAGTGTCTGGATTTATTGCACGATATGCAATATGCAATAGCCAATATTATTTTGAACTAAATTCCGTGTGATACCTAATGTATACAGGTCTATGAAAATACTGTGGAATAAGCCCAGGAAGGATGGATAGTGTTCCAGCAGGTCCTTCTGTAAATAAAAACAGTCAGAGCACAGGCTTTAAGTTGTCAAAGTGTGATGGGGAGCCTTTATTGAGGAAGAGTCAGTGACAGTTAAGAATCAGTCTTCGTGATTTAGTCAGTGCCATTTCTTGCCATCATTCTGAAATTGTTAAACTGGGCATAGTTCAGAAAGCAAACCTGATGCCTTTATGGGGGACGGAGCCCCATTCGTGCTCTGGGTGGGATCACTTCTGCAGGAGAACGTTACATTTTCTCTTAAAGGCAAAATGCTTGTAGGTTTTGCCTCTTTCCTTTGTATTTACTTTTAAAGCTGCACTTGTTCACCTACCAGTGTTTATGAAATCCTATATTTGGGATGCTTTTTCTATAGTAAAATGTTATCATTTGTGAAAAAAAAAAACACCACGAAAGCCAGATTGTGTAAAGACAAACTTCACTTTCAAAAATTAACATTGCTATTGTTTTCTGGGGATTATATTTTCAGTTTGGAAAATGCAGTCTCCTTTTCAGCCATCTTAAATCCACACTACAAACTCAATGCTTTCATATGCTCCCATATTTTCAGTCTCCACTTACTTGTTTTGGCTTGAAGTTTGAAAATGTTGAAGCTTGAGATAAAATATCCAATACGCAAAAAAAAAAAACAACCCACTGGATATATACCAAATATGCAAGCTACGTAAGTTGGCATGTGTTTCATATCTAAATGTTTTCTATTGAAGATGTAGTTTCTCACATATGCATCAGAAAAATGATTTGAAGCTCTTCTATTATACAGATTTTGTTGAATGAGCTTCTTATTTCCTTCCCCCAAAGACCAGTCCTTTAAAATTGTTATTCATTTTACAAACATTTATTTATTGAACACCAGCTGTAAGCCAAGCACTGTTTTAGGCATTTGAATACGGAGAGATGCTTAATGCAGTCCTGCCTTTGAGAACAGGACAATGGAATAATTTCTATGTTATCAAAGAAATAGTTTAGTCCAGATGCCTAGGAATAAAAGGAGATTAAAATATAAGATTCAATAATCTAATTATACCAAAGAGATTATCTGAGGAAAGAAACATTAAATTCTTAGAAATTATTTCATAATCTTATTTTGACCAAGATGATTGAAACTAAAGTTAAAGCAATATTTATTGCTCATCCTTGAATGTGTGCCCAGTTATAGAATACATTTAAAAACATTAAAAGTGTATACAAATATAGTAGAATCAAGGCCAAAACTTTTCATTAAAACCATGAGCTAAGACTTTGAACACGATTATGGGCTTCTCTGTGTGTTTGTGTTTGTGTATTTGCTGGAGATGTGTACAAGCTTCAATAAATCTGAATTTAAGATTTAGGCTTTTATCCAGGAAATGTATTACAAAGACTCTGGAGGAAAAGCAAATTGATAATTTAATGAAAAACTTGGAAGATCCAGTGACGGCTAAGCCTAAGCTATGTTCTGCCAGAGTTTTTCTAAATTCTTCAGAGCTTACTTTAGCTTCAGGTGTTTAAAAGTCAACACCGTTTTGATTTAAAGGTTTAAACAGCTTAGAGTTTTCTAACAGAGATTTAAAGAATTTGAGGAAGGGAAGGTGAGTTAATCCTAGATGTGAATTCAGTTGAAGCACCTGATTCAGTTTAAAAAAAAAATCATAATAGTTGGCAGAAGTTGGAAGGCATTCTATTCATGTGATCTACCTTTGATGTTTAAATTAATCTTCAAATGCTTTTCGGAGATCAAAGACCAAGGTTGATGGCCGATTTACCTCGGCACCTCTGCTGAGTAAGATCGGAACGTGCACGCGGCCATTGTGGTCCCGTACCAGCTCCCGCGCTCATTGTGCGAATCCGCCGGGCTGTTTCTTCCTAAGTGTCAGTGCAGGGCAGTGACACCCCAGACAGACCCTGGTTCCACGTGTTAGTGGAGGGGAGATGCAGAGCTCTGATGAATGGGATGGCACACAGCGAGACTGCAGATCTCAACAGCGAAGAGGAAACGCTCAAAGCCAGCCCTGATACATTTCAGTTTCTCGGGGCATTTGGGACGGAGTCTGAAATACCCATTCTTGACATTTAGAGTTTAAACTCCCAGATGAGAAGGGGGCGGGGGGTGCCTCCTGGAGGCTCCGGTAGTGCGACCAATGGGCAGAACTCTGGACAGAGAGGTTTGGAAAGCTGAGTCCGTCCCAGTGAAGACCCTTACAGGACAGCTGTAGAGGTGACAGTAGGGGGGAAGGGAGGGGGGGTCTTAGAGATCATGGATCCCCTCCCTGTTCCCTCCCAGCAGCCCCCGTGGGGAGCACCACTGGTCCCTGCACCACCACTGCTGGCCGCAGGTTCTTGAGCAACTCACTGCCCTTTTCAGCCTGAGAATCCTCTGCTCTGCAAGGAAAACAGTCCCATGTGCCTGTCCAATGCCTGGTGTTGCCATAGAGCAGTCATATTAAACCAGTTCCAGTTAAGTAGCGTATTGTAATGACTATGATATATTTTTTGGCATGTGTGTGTGTGAACGATCTTCCAGTCTCTTATATTTGCTTATTTTCAACCTTAATTCTCTGTTATATTTATTGTACATCTTCCCTTTTATTTCATTTTATTTTAAAAATAAGGATTGTGTATATTTCAGGTGTATAACATGCTGATTTGATATACATATACATAGCAAAGTGATGACTACAGCCAAGCAATTGGCATATCTCCTCATATTATCTTTTGAGTGTGTGGTGAGAGCAACTGCCATCTACTCTCTTAGCAAATTTCCAGTATTCAATCTGTATTATTAAGTGTAACTATAGTCATCGTGCTGTACATTAGATCTCTAGACTTACCCTACATACCTGCAACTTCCTACCCTTTGACCAACGCCTCCCCGTTTCCCCCACCTCCCGCCACTGGTAATCACCTTGCTACTCTCTGCTTCTAAGTATTTGGCTAAGATTATGCAGTTTTCCCCTTTACCTATCTGACTTATTTCAATTAACATGATTCCTCCAAGTTTATACGTGTTGTGACGTAGGGGAGAATCTCCTTTTTAAAGTGGAATACTACTCCACTCTACGTATACAGACCACAATTTCTTTATCCGCTCATTTGTCAGCGGACTCTTAGATCATTTCTGTGTCTTGGCAATTGTGAACAATGCTGCAATGAACATGAGAGTACAGATAATTTCTCTGAGGTGTTAATTTCATCTCATTTGGGTATATCCCCCAAAGAGGGATTGATATTTCCATTTTTAGTTTTTTGAGGAACTTCCACACTGTCTTCCATAACGGTTGTACAATTTACAGATAAAATTTATACAGATTTTTCACCTCCTTGGTTAAATTTATTCCTAAGTATTTTATTCTTTTTCATACTCTTGTAAATAGTATTGTTTTCTTGATTTCCTTTACAGATAGATCACTGATGGTGTAAAGAAATGCAACTGATTATTGTATGTTGATTTTGTATCCTGAAACTTCACTGAATTTGTTTATTAGTTCTAACAGATTTTTTATGTGCACCCTCTTTCTTTTGACACTCATGTATTAACTAGAGGGAAAGTGAGTAGACAATAGAATAACTATAACTAAATTAACCAAAGAAAATTCCTCATTTTTTTCCTCTCTTGCTTACTTCAAGCAAAACATTTCCGGAACTGAAATATCTGAGGCAACTATGACTTCACTTTCCTCTTGCAGTTCAAATCAGAAAGGCGGCATGGGGACTTCTCTGGTGGCACAGTGGTTGGGAATCTGCCTGCCAATGCAGGGGACATGGGTTCCATCCCTGGTCCGGGAAGATCCCACATGCCGCGGAGCAACTAAGGCCGTGCACCACAACTACTGAGCCTGCTCTCTAGAGCCCGTGAACCACAACTACTGAGCCCATGTGCCACAACTACTGAAGCCTGTGTGCCTAGAGCCTGTACTCTACAACAAGAGAAGTCACTGCAATGCGAAGCCTGTGCACTGCGACGAAGAGTAGCCCCTGCTCGCCGCAACCAGAGAAAGCCCACGTGCAGCAACGAAGACCCAAGGCAGCCATAAATGAATAAATGAATGAATGAATGAATGAATGAATAAATAAATAAATAAATAAGAAAGGCAGCGTGATTTCCAGACTGAACGCTCAGGATTCGTTTCTCACAGTTTGCCAGACTTGGGAATGCTGCTCTCCCTCACAGTATTCGGCCTTTCAGCTTTCCAAGAGGGCAAAGTTAACCTATTTTACATGATTTTTGTAAGATGATAAGTAAGGTCTCCATTGCTTAGTTGAAAGTGAAGAGCTTCCTGAGAGCCTGGTGATATGGCAATGTTGAGAACAATTGTATAGGAGACCCCTTAGTGGGGAGTGGTTTTTCTGATGCTTTCGTCTGATTTCTTCTCCTAACTTGGCTGGGCTCGTGCAGGTCTAAATGCTGCAGAAGGGAAGGATGCTCTCGCACTACAGGGCTCACTATGTTTGTGTTGGGCAGTGACGAGAGCTGGGATCCTGCTCCAATAGCAATGAGCATCACTGACCTGTGAGGAAGACCACGTGCAGAGGAAACAGACTTGGACCGAAGTCAGTTTTGGCTCAGTCATCAGCTGTGTTCTCCCAGGATTTCTGGAGAAAGTGTATACAGGTACCCGGACTTTGGAGGCTGGCAGGCAGGGGTCGTATTAAAATATTTAGCAACTAGTAAGGCAGGGGCATGGGGACAACCCGTCAGAAGGTAGAGATGGAGGCGGGGCCGAGTCATTCATTCTTGGTTGTGGGAAGTTGGCAGGACCCTGGAAACGTGCCAGGCTGGCTGGGACAATGGGAACGGGGACCGGGAGCACAGGATAAGAGAGGGCTTGGGAAGTGGCCACTTACCAAAGAGTACAAAACTATTCCAGCATTTCAATACCTGGTGCAGCTGTACAAAGATGGACTGCCTGCCCTGCAGAAAGACGGGCTTTTGATCTTGGTCAAAGTAGTGGCCTTGAGCACACTGGCTTACCTCTGACTTTCAGTTCCTTCATCTGGAAAATAAGGGTGTTGGTAATACATACTTTGTGAAGTTGCCCTGAGGGTTAAATGAGATAATGCACGAAAAACTGCTGAGCCTAGTGCCTGGCCGGCAGAAAGTGTTCAGTAAATGGCGCCTCTGATATGGTTCTACGCTTTCTGCCTGTTGTGACTGATCTTTTAAAAGATTTTAAATGGAAACAGCTTGGTGTAAAACAGCTTCCAGCCCTTCTCTGGAAGAGATTAGATGTTGCTGTTGAGATTTTATTTGTGCATAGATTTCTGCTTAAATTTTATGATAATCTTAAAAACACTGAAAGGAGAAAAAGGAAGAATGATGCTTTAATTTGCTGTGTCATTACCACCAGAACTAAATAGTAACGGGCTTAATCTGCGATTAAGTTTCTCAGATGTAGAGAAAGTCTTGACTATGCAACTTCAGAATAATTTCTTCATTCTTTTCAAGGTACTGGGGCCCTCTGAATTGCAGATGTTTCTAGAGGCTTTTTTTGTTATCTTGCTATGGGAAAAGGTCATTGAAATGTATAAATGAAATGAACTTGGATGAGAACAAGTCTTATGTAAGGTTTATTTAATCTGAACAAAATGCCTTGGAACACATTCAGGACACATACATGGGTCAGAGAAATGTTATGAAATATTATGTGAATAGGATTATTCTGAATGCGCAAAGGAGCTTACTAACTAAAAGAATATTTCCAAGCAAATAATTTTTTCCTGTTTTTTATTTCATAAGATTTACCTTTCACATATTTATTTAAATTGCTGTAGGCACTGGGTGTGTTTGTGTGTACTGAAGCATATGTTCTTTTTTTATAAGCAGCTTTTTTGAAGTCTAATTCACATACTATATAATTTATCCACCTAAAATATACAATTCAGTGGTTTCCACTATATTCACAGAGTTGTACAATCACCACAATCAATTTTTGAACATTTTCATCACCCCAAAGAGTGTTTTAATTGTCACGTATTTGTGAATTTCCAAAATTTCTCTTATTCATTTCTAATTTCATTCCAGTGTGGTCAGAGAACATAGTTTGCATGATTTCAGCCCTTTGAGTTTGGGGGAGATTGTTTTGTGGCCTAGGATTGGGTTCATCCTAGATAAAGTTCCATGTGCTCTGGAGACAGGAGTGTGTTCGGGAATTGTTGGGTGCAGTGTTTTATAGATGTGTTATGTCTACTTGGTTTACAGGGCTTCAGTCTTCAATTTCCTTGTTGAGCTTCTGCCTAACTATTCTATCCACTGTTCCATGTAACACTGGGATGTTGAAGTCTCCAGTGACTATGGGTGAATTGTCTATTTCTCCCTTCGATTCTGTCAGTCTTTGCTCCATGTATTTCCGGGGTCTCTGCCGGATTTCATAGCCCTGGACTAGGAGCTGTGGAGAAGGAGCCCTGTGGTGCTGGCAGCCCTGGCCAGCAGTTGTTTCCATCTTGCTGAGTTGGGTTTTAGCTCAAACGCAGACTCTGGCTGTTTTACTGAGATTTAGTAGATTTTCTTGAATAGATGTCTTTTCTATTTTCTGTATGCCCTGAGGAAAATTCGCAGAGATTTTAAATGGTTGTTTTTTTAAAAAATAAATTTTACCAGTTATAATTGTTCTGTTGGGGAAAGGTATGTGGTCCTTCTTATGCTGCTATTCCAGAAATTTCCTCCCTGTGTGTTCTTTTAGAGCATTAAAAAACAGAACAACCCACAACATGTCTATGATAAATGGGGAATTGGAGCACTAAACGATGTGTTACTCCTAGACCCAGGATTTACCATTCTTATACAACAGTCATTGTTAAGCCACTTATATTTACTTTCCTCATTACATTGTTAAGCCACTTATATTTACTTTCCTCATTACATGGTACCGTGTGTACAAAGAAACTAAAACAAATAGTCTTGGGCCTCTGCAGCTTATATAATAACACAGCTCTTTAGTAGGCATTAAATTAAATTATTTAGAGGTTCTTACTGATTGTTTACCTGAATAACCAGATATGTAAATAGGAGTTTGTCTCTCTTGTTCTCACAGACTATATTTTAGTTACACATCTATTTATACCTCAGAAAGGAACTTAGTGAACTAAATCTTGCCTCCCAGGAATTCTGAGAATTTAATGGACTAATTCACTGGCCAAGGTGTATCTGATGTCATCTGAAACAATCTGCAAAGCTAGGGAAAAAACGAATGACACAAATGTGACTTCAGGTAACTGCCAAGGATTATGATTATATTTTAAACCAGTAATTTCTCTTTAGTTGGAAGTTTCTAAACACTAGAAAAATGTGTTAGGTAAATTATTTAAATTTACTTATTTGTCCATTGTGATGATTGACTTATCAACTTGGTTAACATTAAATAAACAAACAAACATGGAATTACTCACAGATTTCCTCATGATAGAGAACATCTGATGATTGATTATGTAGATACGGTGAACTCTTGAACAATGTGGGGGTCAGGGGCGCCAACCATCCACACAGTCAAAAATATATAAAGTCGAATATAAATTTATAGTCAGCCCTGCTGCAGTATATAAAGTTGATATACAGAAATCTGTGGTGCTTCTATATACTAATAACAAGCTATCAGAATGAGAAATTAAGAAAACAATCCCATTTACAACTGCATCAAAAAGAATAAAATACCTAAGGATAGATTTAACCAAGGAGGTAAAAGACCTGTACTCAGAAAACTCTAAGACATTGGTGACCAAAATTGAAGACAACACAAACAAATAGAAAGATATGCCATGCTCATGGATTGGAAGAATGAATAGTGTTAAAATGTCCATACTACCCAAAACAACATACAGATTTAATGCAATCTTTATCAAAATACCAATGGCATTTTTCACAGAACTGGTATAAACAATTCTAAAATTTGTATGGAACCACAAAAGACCCTGAATAGCCAAAGCAATTTTAAGGAAGAAGAACAAAGTTGGAGGTGTCATGCTCCCTGATTTCAAACTATACTACAAAGCTACAGTAATCAAAACTCTATAGTACAGGAACAAAAATAGATCAGTGGAACACTCAGAAATAAACCCATGCTCAGAAATAAACCATGTCAATTAATTTATGACAAAGGAGCCAAGAATATACAGTGGGGAAAAGATAGTCTCTTCAATAAATGGTGTTGGGAAAACAACAGCTACATGTAAAAGAATGAAACTGGACCACTTTCTTATACCATACACAAAAATAATTTCAAAATGGATTAAAGACTTAAGTCTAAGGCCTGAAACCATAAAAATCCTAGAGGAAAACATAAACAGTATGCTCTTTGACATCAGTCTTTGCAGTGTTTTTCTGGATCTGTTTCCTCAGGCTAGGCCAACAGAAGCAAAAATAAACAAATGGGACTATATCAGTCTAAAAAGCTTTAGCAAAGTGAAGGAAACCATCAACAAAATGAAACGGCAACCTACTGATAGAAGAAGATATGTATAAATGATATATTCCCTAAGGGGTTAATAGCCAAAATATATAAAGAACTCACACAACTCAATAAAAGCAAATAATCACGTTAAAAAATGGACAGAAAACATGAATAGACATTTATCCAAAGAAGACATGCAGATGGCCAAAAGACACATGAAAAGATGCTCAACACCATTAATCATCAGGGAAATGCAAATCAAAACCACAGTGAGATATCACCTCATACCTGTCAGAATGTCTGTCACCAAAAGGACAACAAATAACAGGTGTGGTGAGGATGTGGGAAAAAGGAAACCCTCGTGCACTGTTGGTAGGAGTGTAAATTGGTGCAGCCACTGTGGAAAACGTATGGAGGTTCCTCAAAAAGTTAAAAATAGAACTACTGTATGATCCAGTAATTCCAATTTAGGGTATTTATCTGAAGAAAATTAAAACACTAATTTGTTAGAACATGTGCACCCCTATGTTCATTGCAGCATTATTTACAATTGCCAAGATATGGAAGCAACCTGAGTGCCCATCAACAGATGAATGGATAATGAAAAAGTGCTATACATATAATGGAATATTACTCAGCCATAAAATAGAATAAAATCTTGCCATTTGTGATAACAGGGATGGACCTAGGGGCTATTATGCTGAGTGAAATAAGTCAGAGAACAACAAATATTGTATGATCTCACTTATATGTGGAATCTAAAAAGCAAAGCAAACAAAACAAAGCAGATACAGACTCATAGATACAGAGAACAAACTGGTGGTTGCCAGAGGGGTGGGGGATGGGGGAATTGGGAAAAATAGGCGAAGGGGATTAAGAAGTACAGATTTCCAGTTATAAAATAAATAAATTATGCAGATGTAATGTACAGTATAGGTAATATAGTTAATAATATTGCAATAACTTTCTATGGTGACATGATTACTAGATTTTATGGGATGATATCTAATAATGTATATAAATGTCAAATCACTGTGTTGTACACCTGAAACTAATACAATATTGTATTTCAACTACACTGCAATAAAAATTACATGTGTAAGAATAAATGACTCTGAAAACCATTTTTAATAAAAAGATTGATTTTACCATCCTGATCTGACTTTTAAAGTTTTGGACATGCAACTTTATTTCCACTGGGCACCCACCCCCCCATTCATTGCCTAGGTTTTCTGTTATCTGTGATGCTACTGATGCATTTTTTTTGTCTCATTTTTTGGGCTACTGTTCATTGTTATAAGACTGCTTCCCCAATAAATCTCATATGCTCCCCATTTGTGTGTGTATGTGTGTGCATGTGTGTGTGTGTGTGTATGTAAAATATTTTGTGGATATAAAAGAGTGACCCATCATAGTGACCTATCACTAATTAGCTATAGAATGTTCTCTATAAAGTATGGTTCCTATCAATATAGGTAGCTACCTTGATTTACACTCTGACTATAATTAGTCTTTGGCTTTACACAGTGCAAGTAATTATGAGTATCTTTCCACTGGCCTTTGCTCTGTGTTTTCTTTTTTCCTAAACAGTTTGTACTGTCTTTAAAATGTAAGTTGTTTCAGATCCTTGTGAAATAGGATGAATCTTATGTAGACGAATATATATTTTCTGATGTAAAGTACACACACATTTTTAAGGAACATTTCTCCCTTTTTTTTTTTTTTTTTTTTCTTTTTGCGGTATGTGGGCCTCTCACTGTTGTGGCCTTTCCCGTTGCGGAGCACAGGCTCTGGATGCGCAGGCCCAGCGGCCATGGCTCACAGGCCCAGCCGCTCCGCGGCATATGGGATCCTCCCAGACCGGGGCACGAACCCGTATCCCCTGCATCGGCAGGCGGACTCTTAACCACTGCGCCACCAGGGAGGCCCCATTTCTCCCTTTTTATAATTGTTTCTATTTTACACAAAATGAATGTATGCAAGCTGTAATACTTGAACATCACTCAATATTTTGTTCTTCATTTTATTTATTTATTCACATAGTATTTTCCAAGCGCCAGTTAATACTGAGCGTTTGTTGAGTATTTACTCCAAGCACCATATATGCAGCTTATATATATATTACCTCATTTATATTGGTGGTGGAATATTATTTAGGAATAAAGTAGCCCCTTTATTGACTTGCCTGAACCTATTTAAATCCATAATTTAAATATGGTGATTATGGAGACTTGGTAATGAGGATGGCAGAGCTATTTTGAATGCATCTTTTAAAAAATATATTTATTTTATTTTTGTTTTTTATTCTTATTTTTTATTGAAGTATAGCTGATTTAAAATATTGTGTTAGTTTCAGGTATACAGCATAGTGATTCAGTTATATATATATTCTTCAGATTCTCTTCCCTTATAGGTTATTACAAAATATTGAGTATAGTTCTTTGTGCTATACAGTAGGTCCTTGTTAATTATCTATTTTATATATAGTAGTGTGTATATGTTAATCCTAACCTCCTAATTTATCCCTCCCCTCACCCCCCTTTTCCATTTGGTAACCATAAGTCTGTTTTCTATGTCTGTGAGCCTCTTTCTGTTTTGGAAATAAGTTCATTGGTTTTGTTTGTTTGTTTGTTTATTTTAGATTCCACGTATAAACGATGTCATATGATATTTCTCTTTCTCTGTCTGGCTTACTTCACTTAGTATGATAATCTCTAGGTCCATCTATGTTGCTGCAAACGGCATTATTTTCTTCTTTTATGGCTGAGTAATATTCCATTGTGTGTGAGTGTATATATATATGTATATATATATCTATATACACATACACACCACATCTTCTTTATCCATTCATCTGTCAATGGACATTTAGGTTGTTTCCATGTCTTAGCTATCGTAAATAGTGCTGCAGTGAACATTGGTGTGCACGTATCTTTTTGAATTATGGTTTTCTCCAGATATATGCCCAGGAGTGGGATTGCAGGATCATATGGTAGCTCTATTTTTAGTTTTTTAAGGAACCTCCATACTGTTCTCCATAGTGGCTGTACCAATTTACATTCCCACCAATAGTGTAGGAGGGTTCCTTTTTCTCCACACCCTCTCCAGCATTTATTGTTTGTAGACTTTTTGATGATGGCCCTTCTGACCAGTGTAAGGTGATACCTCTTTGTAGTTTTGATTTACTTTTCTCTAATAATTAACAATGTTGAGCAACTTTTCATGTGCCTTTTGGCCATTGAATGTATTTTAAAAGTCTAGTTTAGACATTTAAAAATTCTGGATTAGACATTTCTTTTTAGTTACTTAAGGATGAAAATCCTTTGATTTCTTTTTCTCTTTCCTTTTCTTCTCTTCCTTTCTCTTCCCTTCTTGGACGTTCCTTTGTGATATCTCCAAAAGAATATGTCAAGTAGGGGTGCATTTGGGTTTAAATTCTCTCATTATTAATGCATTATCTTTGTCTGCAAAGTACCAAAATAAAGGGAGGTCAGACAAGACTAGCTATTATTACTTAATGAGATTCTAAGGATTACAGAATCCTGACAAAGGCCAATTATTGTTTTTATAAGTAAAAGAGTTTATTTTCAGCCAGCAAATATATTTTAATACTGAGGCTCTTTCTCGCAGAGAATTTGAGAAAAAAAAGGTCCTTTGATTTACACTTGTATAAACTTCAGTATCAAGGTTTTATGAGTATAATTTTAAGCTTATTATTCATGCCATTCTACCTCATTTTGGACTTGTGTTTATGGTAAGGATAATTCTAAATTAAGCCTATAATGACTGCAACTATCTACACTTAGGCCATTTAATAAAAATAAAATCACTTGCTGTATATCCTCTTCTTTCTCATCTCAACTGTTGGCTTTCCTATGTGTCCCCACTTGTAATGCAAAGAAACTCTCCAGCAGAATTCATCACCTACAACATGTCATTTGGTTTTCTCTGTTTAATACCTGTGTGTGGACAAATCCCAGACAGTTTATTAGGCTCTGAGGATGGTGTTGAGGCTGAAGAGGCAAATAACAGATGATCCAGGGATTTGTGATGTGTGTGTCATAGAATTTCTCAAAAATGCTATCTACCCCTAAAAGTGGGTTAAAGATTGAAATAAATCCTGGCATGCGTGAGGTAATGCGGTACATCATGGAAGATCTTGCCGAACCATTTAATCTAATAGTGTGCTTCAGCTACCAAATACCCTGCAATTGAGGACAATAATTTGTGTTATAATAAATCTGAAATGAAAGAAGTTTTTTTTTTATTAAAAAAACTTAGGTACACAAAATATCACCTTTCCAAACTCAGTGCTTCTTGAAAGATCCGTAATATTTAAAGATTTTTCAGAGCTTTCTTGGCTTTGCTTAAGGTACATGATATTTCCAAAGACCATGTGAGAACACTTAAAAGAGGTAATGTGGTAGGAAGAAATGGATTCGGGGTAGGGATTTTTACAGCAATAGAATGTGCTATAGTTGGAGAAATCCTCCTTATGATGGCATCCAAATATCATAGCAATGAATATGTTTTTGCTACAGTCACACACCAAATTCCTACTTTAACTTTAAGCCAAATTCATTGGAGTTTTCTGCCTGTAGACCACTGACAGAGTCTGAAAAGCAATGAAATTATGATTATATTAGAAAGGAAACCTATACTTGGTGGACAGAAATGTCCATTCCTTCAATAAATATAAACACGTACTGGCCAGGTACAATGGAAGGGGCTCTGAAGAGAGCAGTGAACAAGGTATAATTTTTACTTTCAAGGAGTTTGACAGTCTAGTGGGTGAGATTGACCATTAAAGGAGCAATTACACCCTGTGTATAATAAATGCTACCCTATGTTTAAGCACGGAACATATAAGAGGGACAGACTTCCTGAGGGAAGTGACTTCTGAGCTGATAAGTCAGCCAAGAACATGTGGCAAGGAGCTGAAGAAAGGGTTATTCAAACAGAGGCAATCCCGTACACAGACACCTATAGTATGGTTCTATCCGGGAAGTGATGAACGCTTACCACGGCGCACAGAATAAGGGGCTTAGGACGAGACCGCCAGTGGCACAAGCTCCTGCATGCTGGCTATTGTGCTACATGATTGTGCCTTGGGATTGCAGCAGATTAGGGTGGAGGTGGGCGTGTTAACAGGTTCTGGCACCCCCCCAGAGCAGCCACCTGAGTTTCCTAATGCTCTTGTGTCTCCTAGAGATTGCAGTCAGTTGCTGCTTTTTTTGTTGTTGTTTTTTAATTATTTATATATTTTTGGCTGTGTTGGGGCTTCGTTGCTGCGTGTGGGCTTTCTCTAGTTGCGGCGAGCGGGGGCTACTCTTCGTTGTGGTGCACGGGCTTCTCATTGCAGTGGCTTCTCTTGTTGCGGAGCATGGACTCTAGGCACGCGAGCTTCAGTAGTTGTGGCTCGTGGGCTCAGTAGTTGTGGCGCACGGGCTTAGTTGCTCCATGGCATGTGGGATCTTCCCGGACCAGGGCTCGAACCAGTGTCCCCTGCCTTGGCAAGCGGATTCTTAACCACTGCACCACCAGAGATGCCCCAGTCTATTGCTTCTTTATACAAAAACCTGACATTAAGAAGGCCCTGTATCCTGATGAATAAGAAGAGAGCACCCCTTTGCCTCAGAGACCTTATTTTGATGGAGGAAAAGGGCTTTGATTTTTTTTTCTTCCTGACTTTCTTTCATCTGTTTTTCACAATTGTGATTCCTGTACTTTCCTATATTTTCCGTAATTTATCAGAATTTTCTGTGCATCCCTTATTTGGATAATCACCTTTGTTGTTTAAAGAAAGGGCAGGAGCCTCCCACAAAGACGTACGACCTGGCTCTAAACGTGGACAGAGACCTGAGAAAGCTGGGCACTGACCAAGGGAACAAGGAAGAATTTCTGGCATCGACTCCTGGGCTTGAAAATTAACCCCCCAACTTGTCAGCTGAGAACTCCTTGTGGACCAGGAGTAGGTCCTTTATTGTGGACCAACACTTCTTGTTCCTGAGAGACCTCAGAAAGAATTCTCCGTGGCTTTGCTGGTGAAGATGTGGGCTGGCCAAGACAGTAGGCTTGAAGGGAAAGCTGGGTGGAGCTGTCCATGGTGCTCACCCCGTTGACTGCCTGGTCAGCTCTTTCTTCTTGGGCTTTGGTTCTCAACCAGCTGCCAGCTCGCCTTCACTGTTGATCAGGACCCCCATCACACTGGTCAAGCCACTGATGTTGCTCGTTAAATTATAATCTTGACCTCCTCAGGTCCTTACTTGACTGACCGCATTTCCTCCTACTTGGACTCTATTGCTGCATTATAAGTTCAGGAAGCCACAGTGTTCTGCTGGAGCTTCCACTGAATGCCCTTGGATTTCTTTTCTAGTCAAAAGAGAACCCTGTTAAGTTGAGAACAATGAACATGTTCTCAGGTTTTTTTTCACATTTAAGTAAACATATGAGAAAAGCTTTCTGGCCATTTGATTGCTTGGGGCTGAAAGGCAGCTGTCCTCATCATCATAATAATGGAAGCTGAGACAGGTCACTTTTGCAAACTGTTGTCTTCTGGACCTGAATGTTTGATTCAAAGTCATAAAATATAATTTTCAGCCAGCATGTCTAGCATTTTATTCCACAGATGTGCAGGAAAGGTGTCAGCTCAAACCTTAAAAAATGTGAGGAATCTCAAATTGATTAAATTTTCACTTATTCTTCATGACAAATGACTTCTCTTTCAATTCCAGATGAAATTCAAATGATGTTAGCCAGTTCCAGGTAAATGTTGTCTCTTCTATCTCAGAAAAAACACGTAGACATTATGGATGGAATTAAAGGGTGAAATGAGGTCTTTTAGCAAAAACAAGCACTTTGACAATATTCCTTATTTTTCTGCCTTCTTACAAATAGATAACTTAGAAGTTGTGCTAGCAATTATTAGCCAAGTTTTAACCTTTCAGGAAATTAAGGGACTTTGTAGGTCTAAATTAGAAACCACCTGCAGTATAAAAATTACTGAATAAAATATGCTACCAAATTGAGGCGTGAGAGAAAATAGCTCTGCCATATTCAGAGATTTAAAATGTTTTGAAAAAAAAATGTTTTCTTGGAACCTAAACAAATGTGAAGTAATGCAAAGTCTACAGAATTTTGTTTTTGTTTTTCAAACATTTCCTCCTGATTGCTTTGGGCAAATCATAAAGTGTTCATCTTTACCCTCACCCTCTCTTTTTAAATATTCTCCTTTTAGTTCAACATTTACGTACTACATGTCTGGGACTTCTTGTGTTTTGCTCTAAGTTCCCTATCTGTCTCTGACTGTGGAGTACACAGTATTTGTAGAAGCATGTACCTTGTGGATTCTGGGAAGATGGAAGTTTGAATATATCTCTAATGTCCTTCTTTCTCAACTACTCACTACTGATGACCTTTTCCAAGTCAAACAGGAGCTGGAGCTATCAGAAGTGGTGGCCCAACAGATGTGAGGGAGGCTCAGGCTCTGCCAAGGACCAGGCATCCCCATTTTGGCATTACCAAACCAAACTTGGGTCCTCTTGCCTGCCTCACAGCAAAGCCAATCTACTGACACTGGGGTAGTGATGAAGGAAAGTACAGTGTTTATTGCACGATGCCAAGCAGGAAGAATGGGCAGCTTGCGCTCAAAAGACCCAAAGTCCCAGATAGCTTTCAGAGAATGTTTTTTTTTTTTTTTTTTTTTTTTTTGCGGTACGCGGGCCTCTCACTGTTGTGGCCTCTCCCATTGTGGAGCACAGCCTCCAGACGCGTAGTCTCAGTGGCCATGGCTCATGGGCCCAGCTGCTCCACGGCATGTGGGATCTTCCCGGACTGGGGCACGAACCTGTGTCCCCTGAATCGGCAGGCAGTCTCCCAACCACTGCACCACCAGGGAAGCCCAGGGAATGGTTTTTAAAGGCAACATTTGGAGTAAGGGTTGCAGCTCATGAACTTTCTTCTGATCGGTTGGTGGTGAGGTAACAGTGTGATGTTTCGAGAATCTTAATCATCACCCTTCTGGTCCCAGCCAGTCTGTGTGCTTGTGTTCAGCATATAGTCACCATCGCCCACCAGGGTGGGGGTCTTAGTTTCCACAGAACAGCTCAAAGATCTGTGTCAGAGGGTTATGTGTATTTCCTGAAGAGGAACTAGGACTCTGTTTTATTGCTGAACTGTTGTCTAAGGTATCATTACTTTTACTGCTTGACTGCTCTCCCTTTGTTCCTGAATTCCCTCACTTCACTTCCCTAATTAGCTTGAGTCTCCTCTTGAGAACTCAGGGAAGGCCTAGGAGAATAAAGCCCTTTTTTTTTTTCTTTTTTTTTTTTTTACAAAAAGGAAATGGGGGGCACAGAGGGATTTTTCTACCCAGAAGGCTCCATGGGGTCCTGTTAGGTTTCTATTGCCCTTTTCTTTGATACTCCTCAATATTAAGGGTAACAGGGGTGAGACAAGAAAGGAAATTAAAGTTTTAGACAGAGAGATTAATCATAAACTCAGCAGGGAAACTTGGTTTTAGTGGGACTCAGTTTTACTGGGTCTGGAGATTAAACAAAAAGGAGATCACTGGAATGGGGATTTGAAGGATCATGGAAAACTTTGGCTTTTGAAGCCCTGTGAATTTCCCAGAAGATGGCTAGAGTTTTCCCATGTGCTAGAATCTCTAGAGAGATTGCTGAGTGTGTGGACTAAATCTCTTTATTGATCCTTCTCTAGGATGGCACCTGCTAAGGATGCCAGGGAGGAGAGAGTCTTCCTCTTGGTACCTCAGACAAGGACTACAGCTTGCCTGCTGGAATACTTCCAGCTGACAGGAGAAGACAGGGGTTTCTGCATGCGGGCACATGGGCGCGCGCACACACACACACACACACACAATTACAGGAGTGATTGCTCTGGTCTGAAGCTTCTCAACAGCTTTATCTGAACCCCAGCAAGTGGGTAAAAACAAATACAATGACAAACAAACAGGGAAAAAAGGGATAGATGACAAATGAAATTACAAAAATAATTAGAACATATAAGGAGATTTATGACAGCACAAAGACTTTCAGAGCTAAAACAAGATTATTAAAGAAAAACTGTTGAGAATAGAATTAGTGCGGGAAGATTAAGAGAAAGAGATATCTCAAAACTCAGAACAAAAATTACAGAGAGAGATGAAAAGGACAGATCCTGGAAATGTAACACACAAGTAACATCAGTTGTGAAAGGACCTTCTGGAGGAAATGCAATAATTAAACAAATAAAGCAGAATATTTCCCTGAGCTGAAGTAGGACTTTAGTCTGCAGAGTGAAATGTGTTACTGAGGTTCAGCCAAGACTGATAAAGAGGACACGCCTGGACATATTCTGGTTAAATTTTGATTCCCAAGGATAAAGACAAAATATTCACATTTTAAGACAGAATGAACGGGTTACTTACAAGGGAAAAAAGAAAGTTGAGAAACCGCTCATTTGCAGCTCTGGAAGCTTATCAGATAAAATGTAAAAATTTCCAAGAAAAAGCTCCTGTTCCAAGAAACCTATACGCAGCAAAGATATCACCTGCCAGGGTGAAAGAAATTTACAAATATTCAGGATTCAGAGATTGTATTATCCACAAACCCCATCTGTAGACAATACTCAGAAATAGACTGTAACTGTACAATAAATGAATCACTACAGAGACTTGCATGTGGGAGAGGATTAAAAGGAGAAGGAATAGCAGAAGTGAGCAACAAATCCTGCAGTGGTCATATCCAGTTAGTTAAACTCAACGGATTACAGAGGCTAACTGGGTCCTGATGTGTTAAATAAGGATTCTGAAATAGAAGAAACAATCTGATTTTTAAAATCTAATGACAGTTGAGAAAGAAAAGCATCAAAAATATTCAATTGTATCATTAAAGTCTAGGAGTTACTGTTGGGAGTGATGGGGTAGGAATGAGAAAGAGTATTTGGAAGTTCTCATTTAGGAGAAGACGAAGTGAAAGCATTCCAAAGATATTGTCCAATACAACGGTAGGGGAAAGAACAGAAGAAGATGGGAGAGTAGAATGCTAGGTGCAGAGAAATGTCTGATGGCTGGCTTTTGTCTAATACAAAACAAGTGTGTGTTTGATAATGAGTTGTATGAGAGGTTACTAGTAGGAAAGTGGCAAAAGACAGGAAAACTTTTAAAATTAATGATAGGTAATTAGGACATGAGTATTTGCATGATCAAACCAGTGACAGAAGAAAAAGAAAAAGAGAAAACCAGAAAGTAAAAGAAATGTAAAATGGAAGGAATAAAGCCAAAATTAGAAATAAAAGAATGGGAAAATAATTCTAGGAAAAAATTGGAAACAGAAAGAAAGCAAGAGTGACTATATTAATATGAGACAAGGTGCAATTTAAAGATAAAAGGACTAAACATAGCAAAGAGGGGCATTTTACAATGATAAAATAATCATTAATTAAAAAGAAATTCCTGAACTTATACACACTTATCAGTATAATAATTAAATAATAAACAAAACTTTTTTGAAATGCAACAAAAACTTGATTAAGTAGTGGAAGATTTTAATATGCTTCTTTCAGAATCAGGTTTAGTAAGTAAAAAATAAATAAGGACAGAGGAACTGAATAAAATAAGAAACAAATTTGAATGTGTAATTTAAATCTTTGGATTAAGAATATACATTTTTTTTCTTCCTTATATCTGGGGAAGCATTAAAAAATTGGTCATACACTGACCATAAGGAAAGCCTTACAAAGCAACCAAGATACTTTACAGGACACGATCCCTGATAATAATCAAATAAAACTATAAATCAATAATAAAACTATAAAATACACTCAAATAACATGAGATCAATGGGGAAATCTAGAAAAAAATGGAAAGAACATGTCACACAAAAATATATGAGTTACAGTGAAAGTATTAACCCTACATATCTTGATTAATAAAGAGTATAGGCTAAGAACATAGGAATTTACACTCATTTGAGAAATTATAATAGAACAAAGTTAACAAAAGAAAGTAGAAAGCAGAATGAGCAAAAATAAAAGTTGAAATATATGAGAAAAATTGTACTAAAGATAGATGAAAAATATCTTATTTTTTGAAAAGCCAAATAAAATACATAATCCCTCTAAGGAAAAAGATAAAAATTATACAAGATGAAGAAAGAAAGAGAGAGAAGACAAAAAAAAAAAAAAAAGGAAAGAAGGAGAAACAGAAGAAATAAAAATAATTATAGGAGAAAGCTATGTGCATTCCTTGGCAACAATTTGGAAACCTAGAGGAACTTGATGATTTTATAGTAAACAATTGATTATTTTATAGCAAACAATAAATATCAACTTGAAGAGTTAAGGAATTAAAATAGATTTTAGAAGATATTAGAAATGGGATTAAAATCTACTATTATAAAAGTCCCAAGAATTGATAGTTTCATATCCAAGTTCTATATGACACTTGAAGAAAAGATAATTCCAAAGTCCCTGACACTAACCCAGATTAATATAAAGATGGAAAGATTTCAGATTTGTTTTTTTTTTTTTTTTTTTTTTTTGCGGTACACGGGCCTCCCACCGCTGTGGCCTCTCCCGTTGCGGAGCACAGGCTCCGGACACGCAGGCTCAGCGGCCATGGCCCATGGGCCCAGCCGCTCCACGGCATGTGGGATTCTCCCGGACCGGGGCATGAACCCGTGTCCCCTGCATCGGCAGGCGGACTCCCAACCACTGCGCCACCAGGGAAGCCCCAGATTTGTTTTTGAAGGCTGTAAAAATTAAATACCAAAACATGTACAGATAGTACAAAGAAAACAATCTAGATCAATTTTATTTATGAATAAAGATATGAAAATTTTAAGTAAAATATGAATTCATAGAATACATAGAATAGTATATTGACCAAGTTGGGCTTATTCAAGGAATACAAGGAAAGTTCAATATCAGGAAATATATCAGCATAGTACATCTGGTGGTGCAGTGATTAAGACTCCCCACTCCCAATGCAGGGAGCCTGGGTTCAATCCTTGGTCAGGGAAGTAGATCCCACACACGTGCCACAACTAAGAGTTCATATGCTGCAACTAAGGAGCCAGTGAGCCACAACTAAGGAACCCGCCTGCCACATCTAAGAGCCGGTGCAACCAAATAAATAATAAATAAATTAAAAAAAAATTTTTTAAGTACATCAAAAACTGGAGGAGAAAAACCAGTATGTCATATCAGGAGGCATCAAAAATATTTGATAGGGCTTCCCTGGTGGCGCAGTGGTTTAGAGTCCGCCTGCCGATGCAGGGGACACGGGTTTGTGCCCCGGTCCGGGAAGATTCCACATGCCGTGGAGCGGCTAGGCCCGTGAGCCATGGCCTGTGAGCCTGCGCATCTGGAGCCTGTGCTCTGCAATGGGAGAGGCCACAACAGTGAGAGGCCCGTGTACCACAAAAAAAAAAAAAAAGAAAAAAAGTATTTGATATAATACAATAAAGAAAATCTTTAATTTTATTGTATTGATACAATAAAAATACTGAGTAAGATACAAATAAATAGAAACTACTTACATATATTGAGATCTCTTTCCAATCAATAATAATTGTCAATAACTAAAATGTAAAATCACAGGGTGATTTCTAATCAGAGACAAAATTATTTATTTTTCAATGAGTAATTGAAAATGAGTAAATAAATGCAAACATAATTGTTTGAAAGATTCTACTGAATTTCACAGGAGCAAAACAATGAAACAATGCTATACAGGTTGGAAAATAAAACATCCTCACAGTAGGACCCCTTCTGGACGGCCTGCTGTCCTGGAGGAGGTGAGGATGAATTCCACAGGTCTCATGGCATTAGTTAAGGAATAGGTTTTACTGATAAAAGGGAAAATTCAAAGTCCAGAGTTTGTAAGAGAGAGATGCATGCAGTCCCCTGGTTTCTCATCATGGAGAGCCGTGATGGGCGTGAGGCATCTCCTGGCCATGGCACAAGTTCTATTTCAGTAGAGGGAATCTCCTCTGTGGAACTGTTTTCCCAGAGGGTGGACCTGAGAAAGTAGCTTTGTTAGTGGAAGAATACAAAGGCCATTTGAAACCAAGCAGTCTGGGTTGGAGCTGATAAGTATTCCCAGCAGTTTCTGAGAAATCCAGTTGGCTTGCCCCTGAGGATTCTGGTGAAGGTGTGGACCTTGGTACCCATGTGCCTTACAGTGATCTCAGCCCCAGAGAGAAAGTTTCCAGACTGAGTTCTAGTGAAGCCACTCTTGCCGAGAGAAGGGAGAGACCCCAGAATGAGGAGCAGGGTCCATTTTGGGCACTCCTGCTTCTTGAATAATGGAAAGAAAAAGCAAAATATTTCATTATGCCAGAGATTTAATTTTATAAAAGGAAAATCCAGAAAGCTTGCGTTAAAAATACAAATGTAAGATTAACACAAAAATCAATAGTTTCTTAACTATTAGCGATTACCAGCTAAACATGGTAACGTGAAAATTTTAATTCATGATAATAACAAAAGCTATGAAATATCTAAGAATTGCTTTAATAAGGAACCAACATGAAAAATAATTATAAAAAAATTTTTGAGGGGTGAACAAAACGTTTTGAACAAGCACAAACGTATACCTTGACCATGGATGGAAATTTTTAGTTACTGAACATTATTAATCAATTCCTCTAAAACTAATATGTACAGGTAATTAAACCCCAGTGAGAGCCACATTTTTAATTAGATAAAAGCTCCCTATGGAAGATAAATATCTGAAAATAAACAAGAAAATAATGCCAGATATGAAAATATACTACACGGATCCAAATAGAATATAAGTTACAGAGAACCATAAATAGATTGCAGATATATGGGAATTTAATATGTGACAAAGTTAGCATTTCAGAACAATTGTTATATATTTCCTTAATAAATGTTGCTAGCACCAATGGAAACAAAATTAAACTCTTACCTCATATACAAACGCAAAATTTCAGATGATTTCAAAACTTAAAAATAAAAACACTTAAATCTTAAGAGATAATCTAGATGACTAGGAATTGAGGACACATTTCTAAGAAAGACAGAAATCCAGAAGCTATAAAAGGAAGGTACCACATATAAAATAAAAATAGGCAAATGATGACAGAAAAAATTTGCAAAGCATATTTTATCTTTTTTTGAAAATACAAACAACTGAGTTATGGAGGGAAGCCATACAAATAAAATCATCATATATGATATAATTCTATTTGTGCATGTGTGTATGTGTGCAGATGTGAGTTTATAGGGAGATGTGTGAAATATGTTCACCATATATTAACAGTGGTCCTTTTAGAATGGTGGTCTTTTAGGTGACTTGTACTTATTTCAACTTTTATGTATCGCTTGAAAATTTTCTCATGATTGTGTTCAATTTATATGTCCAGCAAGAAAGTTTTTTCATTTTGAAAAATAAAAAAAGAGTATTCAAGTCTTTCTGGGAAGATAATTGTGGGCATTAGACCACTGAGACCTCTGGTATTCTATTTGCATGAACCTGGCTGTGGTTAAAAAAATAACCTGTCCCTTCTGAAAATGCTTTCCTGTTTGAACCCTGTTATCAAAATCAAATTAATTTTTAGACCGAAGCCCTTGGTCAGGCAGCATAATGAATCTGGTAAAGCCCTATTTCTTAGTTTTTGACATTCCTATTTGTATCTTTTATTCTCTCCTTGCTGATGGCAGCAACATCTACTCCCCAGTCAGTGCTTGTGAATTTCCTGGGGCTTCTGTCTTGCGAATCCATGTATCACAGGATAAAGGGACAGATCTCAGGAGGGGCATCAAAGGTACTTTGTCATTCATTTTTGGGGTGTTGAAAAGCATCAGCTGCCCTCCAGAAAATTAATAACCCTTAAGAAAATAGTATTGGTGTGCTTTCCCTACTTCAGTTAGGCATATGATAGCAATTCCATCATATTCTGTAATTTTAGATTATTAAGATGTGGGATGACTTTTGATCAGGTATTTCCTATCCTGGATAGAAGTGGATTTCAGTATTGTTAAGTCTTTATTGATTTTTGATCATCAGGTTTTGAAGGGAAGCTTACTGAGCTCTCAGAGGTCACATAGAAACTTGGTGAAGGATCTGGACAAAACACCTTCAACTGTTACAGGACTAATGGAGCCTGAAGGGAATTTATGCTGCTTCCTGACTTTATATGTCCACAAATTGGGTTTTGCAAATAAAATCTTTGTCCCCACATACTAATTTAGATTTTTCTCTCTTCCTGCATGTACTGTGGGACCCTCAGAAAATGAAATGTCCTTAAATTCAAATTTGGTAAGAGGGTGCTGTTTACCAGGATCTTCATTGCTAATGTCAATCTGTGCTCATGAAGTTCACAAAAATGGTTAAAACAGACTGAAGGAGACTTCTTTAACTCGGGATATTGTAAAGATGACCAAAACATTATTGAGATTGACTGAAACCCTACTGTAGAATCAGACACACAGATATTTACTCGTTTAACCTAGGCACAATTGTAGCTATGTGCATGTGTATGAGTGTGTGTGTGTGTGTGTGTGTACATATTTAAGATGGATGGCCTCATTTCTTAGAAAACCACTGGTGTGCAGCAAGTGTTCTAAAGAAGCTTACACTGTTGTGGGACTCTGATGCTAATTTCCAATTCTTCCCAACTACAAAACTAGAGGAAATCATCCATCTTAGTCCAAGACCAGTTGATTTTTCTTCATCATCTTGTCTCCATGTTGTCTATTAATCTTTCCTTTGTCCAGAGCAATCATATTCCTGAATAATTACTTGCTGGTATTGCATTGAATACCAGTTGGCCTATAATTGCTTATTCCAAGAGACTGAGTCTCCATCTGTGCAGGGTGGTATCTCTCTCTAACCAGGGGCCCTATCCTCAGCCCTGGGGCAGGGCGGGGTGGAAGTCACGTGTCTATTCTGGCTTTTGTCAGGAGGATGGCATGGCTCGCAAAAAGGTTTTCTTTTACACGGAAGTTACTGAGACCCTTGATTCTCTCTATGTGTCCGCTAACGTGGCTGCCGTGAAGCCACCTCTCTTGGGGGAGTGAGGACAAACTGGGCTCCTGTTCTGGAATGTTCCACTGGTGGCAGATGGCAGCTAGCCCTTTCATTATAATTACATTAATCTTCCACCACCAAAGAACAAGATCAAAGTATGATACTCTCAGCGAATCTGCTCTGTAAACTCAAAATGTGGAAGGAAGATCATCCCTACGGTGTGTCGTCTGGCAGGGGTGAGACACCCCCTCTGTGGAGTCAGTCTTGTGTCACGACTCTCTGTTCTCCCATCAGCATTGTTCTGTGGGTCTGAACTGCAGCACGTTTGTCTCTTGGATTAATTTTAAATAATAATCAGAATCGACTCCCTTCCTCTGGTATGAAGTTGTAGACACAGCCTACTCCACCTTTGATCTGACTTAATGTACAGCTGTTTGTTGTTGATTAATTCCTGAGTTTCCATCTCATCTGTCTTCCTTTTAGTTTTCCGTCCTGTGTATTTGCAAAGCTGAAGATAAATGTAGTAATTGGCCTTCTGTCTTCTGCCTCACAGTTTATATGTTGTAGACCCACAAAGGTTTAAAGATGCACTTTTCCTTGAAATATGAAACATTAAATGAATCTGTTAGATGGTTTTATTAGGAAGCTTATCCCAACTCAGGTGTCATTGGCCATGGAATAAATAGCATCTACCTATCAAGAAACAGAAAAGTCAGAAAGCTTCCTTTTGACCTTGTCTACTGGAGTATAAACATGGTGGGCGTGGGCAACCTTGTCTGAAAACTCTACCTGCCACGGAGCTGGTTTCATGTTGGTGTTAAATCCGGGTTCATGGAGCTTGAGGTGTGTTATTCTTAGAAAGTTGTGGAGGGAAATTCTGGAATTCAGATGTAGACTGTTCTACACAATGGTTTTGAATAAAACGATTACCATAAATTCTGACCCATGGCTCCGAAATACAGTGGTATCTTGTAATGCCTGAAAATAAACATTTGGTTTTTTTTCTTGTATCCTGGTTGAAAATGATAAGATTCTTTCCAGCTGCTTCTTTGTTCTAACAGTGCCTAGAATATGTTGTAGCTACACCCCCATGACTAAACATCTATCTTTAGGTGAAAAAGAAATGCATGTCGGGGGTGAGGGGAGATGGTCCCTCGGGCCTTTCCTCTCTCATCACCTGGCTGCCACGGGCGGTTTTCTGCTGTTTCTCAGAAATGTGAGCCGTTCATCACAGAGGCCATGTGAGTGTGCGTGGCTTGGTGCAAATCCACCGGCCCGTAATAAAAATAACCCAGCGTGTCTTCCTGCAGTGTCACCGGGAGTGTGAGGGATGGCACCGAGCAAGATGTAGGTCTCAGAAGGCATCGTTTCAAGAGCCCTGATTAAGGTTTAAACCTTGTCAACCGGTCAGTGCTCAGAACAAGGACTGACCACAGCAAAACCCGAGACAAAGGGCTGTTCAGAACAGAACTGAAAGGCAGGAAGCACTGTGTTTTGGAAAAGATGGACGTGTAAAGGCAGGCATTGAACCTTCCGCCTAGAAAACACTGGAAGGTCTAAAGGAACAGCAACATAGGGTGAGGATGGATGCATTGACGCGGAATGTAGAGAAGGTTCCAGCCGCGGGCTCAAAACTCAGCATCCTCCTCATCTCGGGCAGACAGGCCAGCCAGGGAGAGGACGCCAGGCCTGATGCACAGGTGCCTCCCGGGAAGGCAAGTCTGGTGGGGGACGCCTGTGACAATGCTCCTGGCACGTCATGGCCAGGAAGCCCCTGGAGGGGCAGGCTGGGGGCCCTGCCCCTGCTCTACTGGGTGCATTAGCTTAGTCTTTCTTTGCTGCTGTGCGGGGCTGGGAAAGCAAAGTCAGACCCAGTCAAACATCATGCAGGCAGGGTTTTGTCAGGTGCCATTCCTTACTGATCTGGGTGCTCCCCAACGTGGAGGAGCTCTTTCCCGAATAAGGGAGCTGCTCTAATTCAGAACAGGGAAGGCAGGTGCCTTTGCTCTGTGGGCCCAGAGTGACTGGTGCAGGCAGGTGGCCCAGGTGGGCCCCGGGATATTCCTTAAATATTTGCTCAATAGTGGACAGCTGTCTCCTTTCTTATGCAAAAAATTTGTATGTTCCTCTTCTTGTAGTGAAAAGAAGAGATTCACTGTATCGGCCTGAACATAGAGCTTTCACCTAATTAAAATTGCCCTTCATTTCATATTTTTCCTTTCACTTAGAGCTGCCTTATGCTGGTTTTTCACACTTATGAAGCCTAGAAGCATCTTAAGTAGATGCAGTGACCTAGCAGTTCAGGTGGTCTAGAGAAGAACTGACCAATGCAACTGGCTTAGTTTTTATTTTTACTTTTTCGAAATTTTATTGGGATATAATTGATATTAAAAACCTCACATATTTAACATATACAATTTGATGAGTTTGGACAGATGCATAAATCGTGAAACCATCACCACAGTCAAGGTGATAGACATTCCCATCACCTCTAGGTTTCCTTATGTCTGGTTCTTTGGGGCCCAAGTCAGGGCTGAAGCTGGAGTGTTTTCAGGGCTCCAGGTCCCGTATCTCTTGCCATTAGTACAGCAGCCTGAGCTTCTAAAGACTTACAGACTCTGGAGCTTCTGCTTTATGGGTTCTCTTAAGCCTCGTCAGTGCTCATGGGGGACGCCTGCCCAGGAGACAAATGTCCAAGTGGAGACTCAGGTGCTGTGGCATGTGGATTCCTAAATGGCCATAGTTCCAGCTCTTTCATGTAACTAATCACAGTTTCTCTTTCTATAATGCTCAGTAAATGGGTTCCTCGCCTTCTCTAACAGTGACAATGAGCCACAGTAAGTGTGGACAGACAGTTTCGGGACTTCTCCATGCCCTCTGAGGGGCGGTACTCAGGAAACAGTGGAATCTCAGAGGCCCCTCCTCCCAGGCTGAAAAACAGCGTTTCCTGATGCAGAGTGAACTGTCACCTCTTACTCGGTCAGGACAGGCTGCAGGCAAGGGCAGAGCTCCTGATGGCTGAAGTCTTTCCGGTCGTGCTATGGTCTGCCATCCCCAGCCTGGCGGATCCCGGGCGCTCGGCAGAGTTTCTGCTGAGAAGACGGCTCATGGCGGGGGCTGTCCCGTGCCTGGTGCTTGGGCGTCCTGCAGTGTGACTTGGGCGGGAACAAATCCATCATCAAAGCCGAACTTGCTAGAGGGCTGTCTGCAGGGGCCTTGAGTGACCTCGGAGCTACCCCAGTTTTCCAAGTTGCACGTGAGATTCACTGCCCTCCATACCCCGCTGTGTGCGAGGATGAAGAGAAGCACAGCTCTCTGAGTAACGAGAGAAAAGGCCACGTTTTCCAGTTCTTTTGAGTCCCTTAGATTAAAGGGCTATTATCAGGCTTGTTTAAGGATCCAAGGAAAAAACAATTTAAATTTGTGCAGTGTTTTTATTTATTTATTTTTTTTTTTTGCGGTACGCGGGCCTCTCACTGCTGTGGCCTCTCCCGTTGCGGAGCACAGGCTTCGGACGCGCAGGCTCAGCGGCCATGGCTCACGGGCCCAGCCGCTCCGCGGCATGTGGGATCCTCCCTGACCGGGGCACGAACCCGTGTCCGTGTCCCCTACATCGGCAGGCGGACTCTCAACCACTGCGCCACCAGGGAAGCCCCTGTGCAGTGTTTTCACCTAGCCACTTTGGTCTTTGCAGTCAGTTTGTGTATCACTGTCCCCACTCTGCAGACGACAGTTAAAGCTCGGAGAGATTATGCCTTGACAAAAGCAAGTGACATCACAAGGCTGGTGGGTACTAGGGGAATTAGAATAGGAAACAGATCTTCTCTGACCTCCAAGGATGGATTGTGGCCGGCCTGGCTGGGGCCCGGGGGAACAGTGGGGTCCAGCTAGGGTAGAGGGTTGATGTCTCAGACAGAATGAGATGCAGATATGGGATACCAAGGTCAAAGTCCAGCACTTACAGTCAGAACCAAAGGAAGTGAGGGGTGGGCAAGGTGAGTCAGGGCGGTGCGTGTGGAGCGCGGTAGACGGAGCCCTGGATAATTCCTGCCACTGGCCTGCCGGTGCTGGGTGGGTGGGTGCTGGGTGGGCGGGTGCTGGGGGGGCCGGTGCTGGGTGGGCGGGTGCTGGGGGGGCCGGTGCTGGGGGGGCGGGTGCCCCCTCTGCTCCCAAGTTTGATGCTGGGCACCCTGTCTCCCAGCTCACACTGGTGCAAGACCCATGCTGCTTCTTTGGATATGGTAATAAATCCATGAAATGATTATGTTTTATTATCATTAAGACTCTAAATATGGATAATGAGTATTCTTCCTCCTGGAGTTTACTTATTTATTTTTTAAAATGTGAACTGCGCAGGTCCGTGAATTTGAATTAGCTGAAGTTAGTTCTGAATTTTTTATAAGTGGCTTTTCATACGTAAAAAAAAATGAATTTCATAACTCAGCTGGTAATCTTTTCACTCTTTTCAAAATGGCATTTGAATTTGGCAGGAAAGGATACTGCTATTGCCGAGGTTTCAAAAGAAGATCCTCTTGAGATATAGGCTGACTTTAAAAAAAACTTCTCCATCGAAGAAATGCTTCTCTTTTTATTTCAGATAGATAATTTTGAAGGAAGCTAAGCAATCATTTGAAAATGACAAAACTTTTTTTCCCAGGTCCTACCCTACTCTGTTAAAAAAAAAATCATTCTGTGTCAGATTCTGATCACAGACGTGGCTATTCCACTAGGGAGTAGAAATCAGAACCGCAAAGGAGTGGAGGTCAGATGGACCACCTGCTTAATTTCATGGATGGGAAAGTGAAATTCTGCAAGACTCTCCTCAGGCCACACAGCTGGCTCACACAGAACTGGGTTGGAATCCAGTTTTCTTTCAGCCCAGCGCTTTTCTCCGTACAACCCAATGCCTCCACACATCCTGCTCTTTGGTCAGTACCTTGAAAGAAAACATTTCTAAAGCTCTGGTCACTACTCATCAGTAGATACCATTTATTTTTGTTGATGACTCGTTAAGGACAATGGAGTGAAACAGAGCTACCGAAATGTCATTTCATATATTTATATGTTTTCTCCCCAAGTAACAGCAATGAATATCCCATAGGACATGTGCTGCATGCCACACACTCTGGGAAACACAGTTTTAAGTGGATGAGCTCCCAAGCAGAGTGTGCACTTTCATGAGAGTGGTTCCAGCCAAGGTTTGAGATGCACAAAATTAGAATTAGGATCTTCTGGATCATGAATGACGTGAGAATTCCTGGATAAAGCAGAGAGCAAACGTCTCCTTGTCTGACTTTATCGGCCCATTCTTAGTGCCCCTGGGATGTAGGCGTGGGAGGGCCGTGCATGTGTCCCGGGGACCTGAGATCATGCTCACTGTCCATCTTGTGTGATCCAGATTCTCTCAGGGCCCCTCATGCCCTGAGACCCCACAGCAGTCCTGTGGCGAGTGGACCTCAGGGTTAGGGAAAGATCCCTTGTGCCTTATTGGTTCTGTGGGGCTGGTTTCCCTGCACTGACCTTCACTGTCCACTGAGCTGCCTGCTAATGAGCAATGACTTACTCTCCTTTTGGTTCCTCTGTTGCCATCTCTGTATTTCTTTCCTGTTCCCACTTCACTGGATACAAATCCACACCTTCATCGGAGCACTGTGACCACATCCAAATCAGGCTCTAGAAATAAGTTTACTATGACCATTCGTTAGAATGTCCCAGTTTAATTTTTTTCTTCAAACAAGTTTCCCTTCTCTCTCTCTCCTCTGTCCCCATCTTGTTGGTTTGCCCAGAAAGCCGTATTATGCCCCAGAGCTGTTGAGGTAGGCTATGGACTGTCCCAGTAGCAGTCTGTGTAGCTACCTCCTGTTTCAGAAAGTCCTCCTCTGGGTGCTCATTGCTGAAGGCAAACTTCAAATGCCCTCTGCCCTACAAATCCCTCAAGTTACCTAAATACAAATGTCACTTCTACAGTTTCAATCAGACCTCAAATGCTGTGCCAGAAATTAATATGCTGGTGCTCCAGATGACCAGCATTTCGAAAAGCATTTATGCATTCTCTGGACTGTGACTACATGTTTAATATCCAATTAAAGAATAGGGACTTTTGCTGGTAATGATAAGAGACAAGCACAGCCGTAATTACCCAGAGAGGAATGGGTGATGCATGATTCCAAAGTACAAAATCCAACACTGAGTGAAATTTTATACCTCTATTAAATTACTCCTGGAATCAGATTTTGGTTTTGGGATTCTATAATTATATATTCACAATGTACACTTGTCCCTAAAATATTGTACCTTTAATACATGCAATATTTCCAAGATATGTGTTTTGTTCAGGAGCCATTTGGACAGTCTAGTGGAAGAGTTGATTTAGTATGTAATTAGGAATGAAGTTTCCAAAATTGATTGAGACCAGGTTCTGCATCTGGGAAATAGGAATTAGGGATGGTGCCAGGTCTTCCCCTAGTGTCTTTGATTGCCCTTCAAAATCCTGAACGCTTCAGAATTGGCATCAGTGTACCTGTGAATGGTGTCTGTTAAAGTGATGGAGTGTTGAAGACTTGGCTCTCTTTCCCTCTTAGGACACACAGATTGTTGAGCCACCAATGATCCATTTCCACACTTCCCCACCTCCAGCATCCTTCAGAGCCACAACTACCCTACATTGTGGGGTAACATGGGGTAGATGAGGATCAGGTTGGGTTTCAGAGTCTTCGGGACAATTTCTGACCTTGGGACGCATCAGAGCAACAGAGGAAGAGCTACCATGTTGTCCATTCTGCTCAGCTGGTCAAATGTTCTTGGCATTTATATCGATGGTGTGTTTTTCCATATCACGGTATCTTTTAAGAGCCCCTTTTAATTAATCCCCCCACCCTTCACCATGCCAATACTCATTCCATCCAGGGGGGCCTTTTGATGGTTTCCTGGGCTCTTACCTTCCTCTTCTTTGCTCTTGGCATTTTGTGAAACACACATTCAGTGAACTCTGAAGTTCTCAGATTGTCACAGGCTTTCCTGATATCTTAGCACCAAGCATACCATTTAAACCCACATGTGTACTATCAGAATCCCATATTCACGGGGCAGGATAGGGCAAGTAAGAAAGTTCCATCTATGTGGCAAATGGGAAAGATAACGGCTTCTAGTTCCCATGTTGTGAAGATGCCCAAACACCAACTGGAGGCAGAATACAGTTGTTCCTGTCTTTTAATTTAAAAATAGCCAAAATTAGAGAACAGGGTATCCATCGTGATGAGTCTGTCCTCTAGCTGTAAGGGTGGGGTCCCCAAGACAGCAAGTTAGGGGTCTGCTAACTTTGATGTCTTCTATATGTTTCCAGGTAGTGCACAATTAGATTCCTTAACACTGAACCAAAAGTGCTTTGTGTTTATTCTGGAGATGTCAAGGAGGGCAGGATGCTGAAATAAAACTAGTCCCCATTCTACGTCTGGAAGGCTAAATGTTGAGAATCCTTTTTGTGCCAGGCTTTATGCTAGACGCTTTGGAAACATTTTGGTATCTAACCCTTATAACTGCATTGTCAGCCCAATCTTATATATCAGGACTTGGAAGATCTGCGAGGTGAGGCATCTTTGCCCCGTGCCACGTGGTTCATGCAGAGAAGAGCTGCGGGGGGGGTGGTCTGGGTCCACCAGGCTAATTTTCTGTACAACAGTGACTACACCTCACACTTGGGGAGTGTTTGGCAGTTTACAAGATTCTTTTACATGGTTTTCTACACAGTCTCAGATGGGAGGGCGGGTTCCTGACCCAGGGCTCGGCTCAGGGCGTGGAGCTCTGTGGACATGTAAAGGGTGAACTAATCAGATTTTACATTTTTCTTTCCTTCAGTAATCACCCCTCCCTCCAGAAATTAGAACTGAGGGAAGAGGATGGAGGCTGTGCTTACAATTAGGACTCTATTGGGGAGGTATCTAATTGAGCCGAAGTAGCTATTACCAGTATTAGAATAAAAGAAACCAACACCCGATGCCTACGGACGTGGAGGGCCTGCCCCGTGCAGGGCTGCACGTGAGGAGCTGGGTCTGTTGCTTATGCCTCCACCGCCATCCCTCAGAGCTGACAAAACCGAGGCTGGGGATCGTGCAGTGCACGCGGATTAAAAAGAGCAGAGGCACTCGCTAGCAACGTGACCTCAACTTTTCTCATCCTGCTTTATTCCGCTTTGAACCTTGTATCTTTTTTTTTAGAAGATGTTGGGGGTAGGAGTTTATTAATTAATTAATTTATTTTTGCTGTGTTGGGTCTTCGTTTCTGTGCGAGGGCTTTCTCTAGTTGCGGCAGGTGGGGGCCACTCTTCATTGCAGTGCGCGGGCCTCTCACTATCGCGGCCTCTCTTGTTGCGGAGCACAGGCTCCAGATGCGCAGGCTCAGTACTTGTGGGTCACGGGCCTAGTTGCTCCACGGCATGTGGGATCCTCCCAGACCAGGGCTCGAACCCGTGCCCCCTGCATTAGCAGGCAGATTCTCAACCACTGTGCCACCAGGGAAGCCCCCTTGTATTGTATCTTGAGCTTCTGTCACCTAAATGCTTTTCGTTAACACAGGTAAGAGGTTCTCTTCACTGATGTATCACTGACATGGAAGTCAATTTCAGGTGTGCAACATGATGATTCAATATTTGTGTATACTGTGAAGTGATCACCACACTAAATCCAGTATAGCATCCATCACACACAGAGTTACACATCTTTTTCTTGTGATGAAAACTTTTAAGAGCCACTCTTTTAGCAGCTTTCAAATATACAATAGCATATGGGCAACTGTAGTCCCCATGCTATCCAGAACACTCCCAAGACCTGTTCTATGACTGGATGTTTGTACCTTTTGACCCTTTTCATGCATTTCATCCCCCTTCCGCCTCCCACCCCCCGCCTCTGTCCTCTGCTACTGACTTTTTGAGGATAGAGATGAAATTTTTCACTTCTTTGTGTCACCTAAAGTGCATAGCATAGTACTTTGCACATAGAAAGGACACAATAAATAGTTCTTGATTCTATTTGTAAAGGACACTTTTAAGTCCAAAGAGCATGCTTCTGTTTAGTCTTATAATGTCCAGGCTAACTTTTTTATTTAAGAATACTTTTTTGATTACAGCCCTAAGCACGTAAAGGTTAATTCACTGAGCCTTGTTTCCAGGAATGAAATACAAGACTTAAGACATGCCGATTGAGTTTCAAGTACCCGTGGTTCTCATCAAAAAATTCTTGAAGAGCTTTGAGATCAGACACATAAGCAAAACCACAACGCACACATTGGACGATCGATTTTCTTTTATTGTAAAGAGTTTTGGACTCGTGAAGCTAGGCAGAATTGCTTGCCACTTTTTTGAGGCAGACTGTCTCTGACCTTGTCCTGTACGGAAACACCATGACGCTGGTTTAAAATCAAAGAGGGGCCAGTGTTGGGTATATTTCAGGAACCCTGAAAAGTGCAAAATATTTTCCTCCTTATCTTCAGTCAAGGAGTACTTACCATCGACGTGTTGCAAGTCTATTTTCGGAGAACAGATTATGAGGGTCGGTCCTGTTTTGTCAAAGCCTTGTGTGATGCCCCTCTGACTGGGCCTGCGCGTGGTGATTTATTTCAGCCACGGTGAGTGGTACATGGCCTGACGTGCAGTCACTACCCAGCAACTCATCTGAGCCCCGGAAGAGCACTTGGAGCTGTTGTGCACAGCAAGTACTCAGCACGTTTAATGTGCTTTACCAACAGTGGGTATCCTTCCCCACTACAAAATAAACTTAACTGCACCAAGATTTCAACACAAAAATATTTCTAACAACCTTTTCCCTTTTCCTTCAATATTTACTTTATCTCCTGGCATCAATTTTATTCAGTTCCAGAATATATATATTTCTTTTTTTAGTTGTTAGAAGTTTAAGTGTGTTTTAAAAACGGGAGAAGATAAAGGCAGGCATTTTATCGCTCTGGTGCTGTTTTCCTTCTGTGTCCAACTGTTTTCCACGCACTGTCGGCAGGCAGTGAGATGTGGCCAGAACTCCAAGGAATGCTGGGCTCGCGTTGTAATTCTGCCCTGTACTAGACATATGACCTTGAGCCTGGCATTCAGCCTCTGTGGGTTTCCAATTTTGTAAAATCAGGACAATGACATAATAATATTTACTCTAATATTATCTAATAGATGATTATACTATTACCCGACAGATGATTATATATCCTTTTGAAGTCTATAAGGGAGCAATGCAAATACAAGGGTATTTGTTTCTTTTTGCCTTCCTTTCCATGCTCTGTGCCTTTTGCATATTTTTGAGATTGATTTTGTGTTTACTTCTTTCAGTCTTCCTCCGGGAAAGCCCTTTGCTCGCCTCTCGATGCATCTCCATGCGTTTGTGGTTTGGGTCTACTACCCATTTCCGTCTCTGAACGTTTGGGGGACTTTTTCATCCCCATTCTCCCCTCCTCTGCCTTCTCTGACCTCTCCTCCTCTTCATCCCCACCCTGTTGCTTTCTCCCCACTCCAGACTACTGTCCGCCTCTTTCCCATCACACTATTTTCTTCTGTCATCCTCTTGTTTCTTCCTTCTCTCAGCCTCTGTTTTGCAAGTACCAGAGATATCTAAAATGCTAGAGTCAATTCACTCTCCCGCATGGAGGCACTCACCTGCGCGTTCCTGAAGCTCTGGTCCCTGTGCACTTGTCCAGTGCCAGCTCATCTGCTCGCAGTGCTTGACTGGTCCCTCCGTGCCAGTGATGTCCAGGCATGTCCAAGCCCAGGGTCACCTCCACAGCTGCAGACCTGGCCACTCCCCTGCCTCCACACGCCTCTCCGGGAATGGCTTGCTGCCACTTCCAGCTCCACGCACCCTAGCTGACCTCTGCTTCTTCTCTTCCAAAGCCTGCTCGCAAAGACCAACACCTAAGGGTACCTGTCGCCTGTCCTCTCGCGGGACGCAATTCCTCTGCCTCTCCCCAGGGTCTGCTCGCTGCCTCTCAGGCTCTCTGCCACTGCTTCTGCCAGACCCTCACCATCTCTTGACTCAGTAACAGCCCTGGGCTCTCTGGTCCCTGGAGCCGCTGCAGTATCAGACGTTCTCCTCGGCGCCTGCCAGAGCCCACGTCGCCAAATCCCAGCTCTGCACCTACCCGTCCCCTACTGGAGAGCCTACAAGAGCTTCCTATTTCCTGGAGCAGAGCTCTGTGGCCAGGGCCCTCCAGCTCCCCAGGCCCTAGAGGAGAAAGTGAGTGTGCATGTGTGTCTGACCATTTTTTCTAGGGGCAGGGACCAGAGCTTCTTGTGAGGTCATCAGAGCGCTCTGACCTCCCCCAAAGATTGACGGTCTCCAGTGCCTTCCCATCGACCGGAAGGGCTTCCTCCACATGCCTCCTATTATGTCCCAGTCTCATCTTTGCCATCCCCAGCTCATACTCAGTGTTTCCAGCACGTTCTTTCCCATGTTGCCTCTTACATGCTGTTCTGTCTGTTCAGAGAAATCCTCGTCCTTGAGTAACTTTCTTTTGTCCTATGAGGATGAACTCTAATAGTTCCTCCGGGAAGACCTCACCCGCGCCTCCAGATCTGGTCGCCGCATCCCTTGCCACTCCCCGTGTTCACTCGCCCCGCCCCCCCGCTCACCTGTTCACGCCTCTGGCCAGCGCTCACCTGCGCGCACGCGCACGCACTCGGCGGGGAGACCTCGGCCCGGGGGCGTGTTCTGCGGCTCGCGTCCTCAGCGCGCAGCACAGGGTAATAGCTCGTAAATGTTCTCAGAGTGAGAAGCTTCATATCCCGGGACCGTGCCCTCCTCATAATGAAATGTACTTTGGGGAAAGTGGCTAGAAAGGTCTTCCCCGTGGGGTTCGCCGCAGAAGAACTGGTCAGGGCGTGGGCTCCCGGCTCACGCGAGAGTGCTGCTTGCTTAGGGAGCCCTTGACTGACGGTGTCTCTGATGAGATTTGGTTTGAGTGCTCTTTTCGAGGAAACTAGCTAGTTGTCACCTCGCTGGGGGCGCGCCTTAAGTCTTAAGGACTGTAGCATGTCCCTTAATTCACGTAATTAGCTAAGCATGACACCACACACACACGGTGGAGAAGGGTTCTGGGGCAGGTGCAGTGGTTGTCATCCCAGCATTGCTGCTTCTTACACTTTTCCCGGGCTTAGTAGAGTGAAAGCACTTAGCCCAGGGGTTCAGTCCGTGCTGGATGTGGTGACACTGTGGCGACAGGGAAGCCCTCTGGCGGAAGGGACAGGTGTCTGCATCTCTGCCCCCACCCCCCTGACTGTGGATGCGTACCCCCTTCCCTGTAGGGGACACCTGTGGGCTTGATCACGTCCACATGCAGAATAAGTGTGCCTCTGTGTGTGTGCACACCCGCGTATAGCAGGCTTCACGTTATGCCTCTATGTTGTCAGTGGCCTTTGTGGCCTGCAGGGCACTCATAGTACAGTGTCACTCAGTGATCCTCCAAACAACCTTTGCTATGAGCTGCACTCATTACCATCACTTTATACAAGAATAGAATAGAGGCTGAGGAAGATTATGACTTGCCCAAGGTCGTATAGCTTCTGAGTGGGCAAGTGGGATTTGAATTCCGGTCTTCTGCCTCTAAACCTGTCACGAAGACTTGTCCGTTGCACCCTATGAGTTTTTCAAGAATGACCTGCTGCTTCAGGTCACACAGTCGGTGTCTGCAGAGGTGAAAGCAGGCTTCAGATGCTTTACTCTGGTAGGCAAAAGGCTGCGTTCCAGACTGGGCACTGAAACGTTTAGCTCTGAAGTAGTATCCCAATGTGCCTCAGTGTTGAACCAGAGGGGCTCAGTTAGAATACAGTTAGAAAAATTAGCAGATCAGGTGACATTTGAGACAGTTCATTCTGTAAGTCCTCACGGTGCTATGACATTTGCAGATGCCATTTACAGTGAGTTGGGGCGGGGGGGGGGTCTTCTGATACCTCATCCCTCCACCTGCCACCCCACTGCGTTCTCCTGTTCCACCACTAACTATTGTCATCAGCCAGCCAAGGAAGGAGTTGGGGACATTTATCAAGTGACCCTGCAAATGGAGGGCTGCCCTTTATCCAGTGGAGAGTGAACAAGGTGGTAGGAGGCATGGTAACCAGGGTGAAGAATGTTTATGGTCCATCCTTTCCTCATGCGAAGTGAAACGTTTACTCTCAGGAGTGGATTTTAACATGAAATAGCATCATGACTGACTTTTTTCCTGTGATGGTGTGCTTGGCTTCTGTCAGTAAATCACATGAACATTCAGTGATTGCGCCAGCATTGAAAATAATATACTGAGAGCTGCTGAGCATGACTACTGAATACAATGAATCAATTAAACAGCAGTCACCAATGAAAGCCACATTATGTGATGGTATTGATGGGTCTGATTTGGATGTACTCTCAACCCTATTTCAAACAAGATTCTAGTCCAGTCATGACATGACTTTCTGTATCTTTTTCTAGGCAATTAATGGCTCTCTGAGAATTCCCCTCAAATGGATGATTGCCATCTGTCTGCTTGTAGTAGAACCACTTTCATGAATTCTGATTTATTTTCAGGGTTATTAGTAGCTCTGTGTGTCCTCTGACTAGGGTTGCATTGGTCTAATGGGTAGCCTTTCTGCATTGCTGTCTTTGATAGGAAACCAGAGAAAGTTTCATTTTTTTCTGTGCATTCGCAGAGCTGATGCTAAGACAGGCTGCAGTGAAAGAAGATCCAATCTCATGGAGGTAGCAACTCCAAGAGAAAATAAGAGGAGCATTCTTTCAAGGCTATCTGTAATCACCACTACGCCTGAAAAAACAGACTGCATTTTCTGAACAGCATTAAATTCTGACAGCCGCAGAAGTCACACACATTTATTCTTGCCTCACATCAAGATTTAGTGGGAAGGTTTACTGCAACAATCATGTTGAGTTGATAAAGTAAGAGAGGGGGAAAAAAGGAAAACACGTTCCCTACTTTTATAGCTTGAAAGGTAGTGGCTTAAAAGATGCGTGCACCCACTTATGTTTTACACGGTTCATGGAAAAAGCAGTGCCTCAAGTTATACTCATGTTGTCAGGGTGATTCCATGAGTGTTTTTTTTTCATCCCATGGCTGTAGGTCTATCCACATGTACAAGGACCGTTGAGGCCTCCTGGGACCATTGCTTCAGAAGCTACAGGTCTCAAGGGACGTGTACTCGAGGTATTTCCCCATTGGCAATATTGTCCGTCATTGTTTAGTGGACTTTGACACCAGAGACTTTTAACTCCAGAGGGGATGCACTCATGGCTTTAGCAAAAGGGTGTGGGCATGGAGCGGAGCACATCAAGTAGGCAGATGTGGACTGAGAAGAAGGAGAAAGGAATCGAATACAAACAGAAATGCTGAAGAAGAAGCCTGAAGTGGGACCTAAAAAGTCTTCTGAAAATTTTTGGTTTTGTCTAGTTAGTTTCTTGTCCCACTTTGCAATCAATGACTTGAGTGAAGGACATGTGACACATTTTATTTGTCACAGCATTGGTTCTTAGTGAACAAGTTTGGCATCATCATCTCTTAGAAAAGCCACGTGGCGACTGTGTGCCTGGGGAAGCCCAGAGCAGCAGCCCCTTTTGCTGGGACACCAGAAGGTTTAAGTTGCTCCCTGCCTGTGGTATGTAAAGTGTCCTGTGGGGCTTTGGAGTCTTCTAGTTTGGGGCTGAGTGAAGAGCTAAGCATGGTTGCTTGCTCTCAAAAATGTTCTTTTGGAAAACGCTTCTGCCACTGCTTTCTCATGAGAAGTCCAGGAGGTTTGATTTTTTCTTCCAGTAACTGTGACTTTTCACTTAATGTTGAATTGGAGCTGGCATTATTAATGTTTTGGAATTATAAGAAATTTTAATGGTCATAAGTGTTAATTCCAAAACAAAAATGATGAGCTAGCTGCTTACTGTTAAAAAAAAAAAAGTGAGAATAATATTTATTTTCTACAAGCACAACCAAAAGGAATGAAGGGATGTTAAACCCACATGATGTTTTGACACACCTCATTCCTCACACCCCACGTAATGATTCACTGTAGAATTCACAGCTGATGTTCACATTGACAAGAGCTCATGAAATTAGAATTATTCCTGAATCTCACAGTCTTTCAACCTGAATCAAAATAGTTAACTCTAAATCACCCTTGGCCACATGACCCAAGCCGGGTGGGGGCCTTTTACTTCATAGATTTCTATAAATAAGTTAGTTATAAAAATGCAAAAAAAGAGAGATGTGCTCCTGTCAAGGCTTTCAGCAAAAACCTGTGGCAGTTGGGAGAACCAAGTGAAGCTGGATTTAATGTCCCCATTAAAGTGTTTGAAATTTTTATTCATGTAAGAAAAATGCCTTTGCTTAAAGATAGTTTGAGGCAATAAACAGCAATATGGACAAAACTCTGAATTTAAAGTAGGTTTTGAAGAGACTACTTTCCACAGGCAACTTTGGCAGCATCGTGGAAGAACCCCCAAGAGTTCATTTTAAAATTTATAAAAGCGCACTGCGTTTCAAGTTCCTGAATTCAGCCAGTAGGGACAGTTGATCTTCAGGAGGACATGTAAGTATGGGATAACAGCCATCCTGTGGTGGGACTGGAACCTCTCAGTGGGTCATGAGGCAGTCAGTCTTGTCCACAGACCCTAGAAGTGACGTGGAAAGCCTGGGAAAGCTTGAGGGACAGCCTGTCACATGGGGCAGGGGTGGTGCGTGAGAGAAGGGGCAATGAAGACCCAAGGGAGAAGCAGAGACCAGGGAAAAGCAATAGCAGCAAGACTTGGGACTCTAAAACACGGGCACCTGCAGTGTGGACTTCTGTAACTATGAGGAAAGCCAAAGAGTAGAACTAGAATGATGGAATCAAAACATGAGAAAAGAAGGAAGTCTTTCAACTAAAGTACCATTTCCAATTTCAAAGCATGTGGGAGAAGCTGTCCAGCTGCATCCAGCTCAGAGCATGGGTGAGGTGCTGTCCAGCAAGACCACGTGTGCCAGGATATTCAGCAAATCAAGGGTATAAATCCAAGAGACACATATTTTGGCACCTCAAATTTGTAAACATAAGACACTGGTGCTTTACTTTAGCTTACTCCTTGCAGAACTAGCTGGAGAGGGGCCAGCCCTGCCAGAGGGACCTGATGGTGAGACTACCTGGTAGGAAAAAAAAAACAAAACAAGACATATTTGAGTAAATTATCCCAAACCATGACTTACAGAGTCCACGTTGACAGTTTGCCTCTAACTCTGATGAGTTTACAGGAAATTGTATGGGTGTTTGGGAATTTCTTTGGTAGTAGGTTTCAATAGCATATGGGAAGTAATGTAAACGAACAGCTCAGAGACACAAGACAAGAGTAGTAAATGTTTAAAACAACCACCTCTAATACTGTTGAAGTTTCTGAGAGGCTACTCACAAATTCCTAATTGCTGAATTCAAAAGTCCCTTATTGGCCCGTATTCTACCCAACTTCTGAGATGCATTCAATATGGTTGCATATTAAGTACAGACATCCTCCAGTATTTTGCCTGTGACTCTCTTCTGACTCTCCCTTGGTGATTCCCTTTGAAGACATCATTTTCTTCAACTTTATGTCTCTACACCTCCCCAGGTATCTACGCTTCTCCTTCTGCTCTCCATGCTAAGATTTGACGAAGTCTTCAATCACTCGTCATCATGTACTTGTTGAGAACCTAAACGTCTAGAGAAAGTGCTCAGCAGAGAGATGCCATATTTGGAATGTAAGAAGGAACTGGTTAAGCGAAGAGGCGTGGGGATGGCATAGATAGTAGAAGGACACACACCTGAAAACTTGGAGGCCTGGGCTGATACACTGCCTGTGAAGTGTGCCTGGAGCATGTGTACTGGGGGAGGTTCTGCAGGTAGGAGGGGGGTGCAATCTAGAGGTAGGTGGGATTTACTCAGACACGACCCTGCATGCCCTTGTAAGGGACTGGGGTTTTATCATGAGGCTATAGGGAATGGTTGAGGGATTTTAATGAGAGTTATGATATGTTTAGGTTTGCCTTTTAGAAGAATTACTTTGGTGGCAGAGAGGAGAATGGACTGAAAGGGACTGATACTGGCACCAGTTAGAAGGTACCACAGGATCCAGGTGAGAGGTGTTGAAAAGCCCAAGCTGAGATGCTGGCAGAATAGGTTAAAGGTAGCAATTTAGAGTGGTATTTAGGAGAGTGAATTGGAAGGGATTTATCATCAAATGGACTTAGGCGTGGCAAGGGAGATGGAGGGGTCTAGAGTGACCATCAGAATTCTGACAGGAAATTGATAAGATGGTTACACTTCTCATCAAGAAAAGGAAAATACAATAGAAGTGGATACTGAGGAAGAGATGATAAGTACAGATCATCCTCAATGACGCTCTCTCTCTCTCTTTCTCCCTCTCTCTCCGGATGTCTTGAAAGGAATCTCATAAGAAATAGTATAAGTTTAGTATAAGGAAGATCACTGATGGAACATAATTCTTGTCTCTGAACCAAAGAAGGATTCTACAAGCATAATCTGTCTCTGTCTCTATCTCTCAACACAGACACACTCTAACACACACACTAGAACACACACACTCACACAGACACACACACGCACACACACAGAGACAGTCACACACACACACACATACTCGCACACACACGCTCACACACACACAGACACACACAATGTCACACACACACACACACACACACTTGCTTGAGAAGAAACAGATTCAGTTATAGTTTCAATGACAGGTCCTTGAGACAAGTAGAAGTGGAGCTGTGTGTGTGTGTTTTTAATGGATCTTCCAGAGACTATCTGGGATGCCCACACTCTTCCTTGATGTGGAGATGCTCTCTGTGGCATTGGCAATTTTGGGCGGGTGAGTAATTTTGTAGGTCTGCTGTTTACATCAGTGACTTTGCCGTCCCAGGCTCCAAGAACTTTGGGTACAGAATGTCTTATGAAGTTATTGTTTTTAAAAGGTCTGACATCAGATCAGTCCTTTCTGGAAGGAGAGCCTTCAAAATAGGAAGTTCAGTTGAAATTATTTTCAGCTGGCTAAATCCTTGATATTTTGGTGAATTTCCATTAACACATTTTTTGTTTCCCACAAGTCTATACATATGACGCCCTCACAATTCTATATTTTAACAAGGTCTCCATTGACTTATTGACAGAATTATTGTCAGTGATTTCTTAGCAAGCGGTTTCCAGACACGTCACACTTCTGATGGCTGGGACTGGATGTGCCCCACTTTGTGGGTGCCCCTTGCCCCCCTCAGGTGCCATGGCTTCCAGAGCCAGGTGATGCCCAGGGTGGGGCTGGCCAACTCAGGTCAGGCTGGACACCATTCTTGCTTCATGAATATTACTTTCCTGCTGTTGAACTCTGATGTACGTTAGTTTGCCCATCTCGTCATTGCCCTGTTGACTCACCTTGAGCATGAAGACGACTAGAACCCCAGAGCATTGCCATATATGTTGCTTTTGACTCACATTTCTCTCCATGTAAAGAATTTTAATTCCAGCAGCTGGACTTGACACTGAACTATGACTTGGGGCATGGTTCCAGCTTGTGGTTTATAAAAATAGCATGAGGGCCTCCCTGGTGGCGCAAGTGGTTGAGAGTCCGCCTGCCGATGCAGGGGATACGGGTTCGTGCCCCGGTCTGGGAGGATCCCATATGCCGCGGAGCGGCTGGGCCCGTGAGCCATGGCCGCTGAGCCTGCGCGTCCGGAGCCTGCGCGCATCCGGAGCCTGTGCTCCGCAACGGGGGAGGCCACAACAGTGAGAGGCCCGCATACCGCAAAAAAAATAAAAAAAAATAAAAAATAAAAATAGCATGACATAAAATGTAAGACATAATAATAAATATAAATATAAAATTTATTACATTAAATTATATCCAACATTTAGCATACTATATATTTAACACATGCGTTCTGTTAAATTAAATATAAATAATAAAAACAATAAATATAAAATAAGCAGAAATAAAGTAACGCACTCCAGCACACACGTGCATCTGTGTGTGTGTGTGTGTGTGTGTGTGTGTGTGTTTGGCAGAGAGCAGGTTTGGATGAGAAGGGTGCTGGCCCATTTTTCTCTGGGTGAGTCAAGGCAGGAAGGCTTATCTGAGATACTGGTCTGAGACAGGAGCTTTGCTGGGAAAGGCGGTGCTGCTTAGAGCCCAGCCCTGGGGTCCTGGATCAGCCACACGCACTGTGTGAGCACAGCTTGCCCAGAGCGCGAGCTGGAGCGTGGAGGGGGGCAGGAAGGAAGGGGCACTTGCCAAGAGCGAGTGCAGGAGTGGGGAGCCCAGCGCCAAGGCAGAGGCTTAGCAGGAGAAAGCCCAGGGTCAGGTTCCGACTCTGCCACCCTCTAGTCCTGGGACATCCCACAGTTATTGAAGCCCTGACTCTCAGTCCCTTCACTGGTAAAATGGGAACAATTGTCCACTATGAAGCATGGCTACAAGGGTGAGAACCTCCCGTGCACCCTGCCCCACCCACTGTAGGGTTCACTGTCACGTGGTGGCTGAGAGTTGGCTCTCGGGAGATACATGTCCTGGTGTGAGACCCCCTTACCAGCTACCCACCTCGGGAGCCCCCCTCCCTACACTGCATTTCCCGATCTGTAGACCGGGGGTGATCACGTGCTTCCATTGCAAGGGAACAGTGCCTGCAGCATGCCCTGCAAAATGCCATGTGCAGAGTAAGCACTGGGAAAATGTTGATCATTGTTGAGACATGGTAGTGATCGGTACTATTTTCCTATTTCCGATACTGCTTCTGACCTGTCTCAGGGCTAAAGGATGTTTTTTTTTTTTTTTTCTTTTTGCGGTATGCGGGCCTCTCACTGTTGTGGCCTCTCCCGTTGCGGAGCACAGGCTCCGGATGCGCAGGCCCAGCGGCCATGGCTCACGGGCCCAGCCGCTCCGCGGCATATGGGATCCTCCCAGATCGGGGCACGAACCCGTATCCCCTGCATCGGCAGGCGGACTCTTAACCACTGCGCCACCAGGGAGGCCCTAAAGGATGTTTTTAATAAGTAGAAAGTTCTAGAGATGTTTGTTTTAGATTTTTAAGTCATGCTAACACTTTAGGGGACTTCCCTGGCGGTCCAGCGGTTAAGACTCCGTGCTTCCACTGCAGGGGATGTAGGTTCAATCCCTGGTCAGGGAGCTAAGACCCCACATGCAGTGCAGCATGGCCAAAAAATAAATAAATAAATAACAGTTACGCCAATACTTTAACCTAAAAAAGGCAACTTATAGAGCAAAGAGTCCATCACATCCTACAATCATTTTAGTAGAAGATCTCAATCCCCAGGCTGGTTCTCGTCCTGTCTTTTTTTTTTTTTTTTTTTCATTTGTTCTTATTGCTAATCCACGGGTGGTCACCAGTGCACTGGGAGCTGCTGGTCACAAACAGGGTCCATCCCCTTGGATGCAAACACATCCAAGTGTATTGTGAGTCTGAAAAGTGAGTTACGTGGAAAGTACTATGCTGCTGTCAATTGTGTTCCAAAGAGGACAGGCTTTGCTGGGCCCCGGGGCTCCCATGGGACACAGCTTCTTTCAGACCCAGCACTGACCCAGCCCATTGGATGGAGCAGCGGCTCCCTTTGTCTCGAGGGGCTAACGCGCTGTCAGGAGCCATCACACCACGTCGGCCAGCACCCGCTGTAAACCGGAAAGACCCCTTACACCCTCTCTAACTTGGTGGTTCTATCCCAGCGCCATATTGGGGAGGTATTGCACGTTGCGTGTGATCTTGCTGCTGCGGTTTCAGAGACTGCTGACGGCTGTGGCTTCCGTGTTTTTAATCTCCTCTTGTCTCAGTAGTTTTGCTCTGAAGCTCAGCCAGGGAACAGGCCTCACATTCGTGCATCTGTATCTTTGCCAGGCCACCAAAGGCTCTCAAGTGACCCAGTGTCAGAAACCTGCTTGCATCCAGGATGGCGATCCGGGAGATTAAGATCAGTTGTTGAATCAAGTAGGAAAGGAGTCTGGCTCGGGACCTGAGACTTTATCTTTCACTCATTGTCAAATTCTTAGGTTGCGTCTGTTGTATGTTGGGTGCTGAACTCTGTGACGGAGACAATCATAAATCAGACCCTCTTCCTTCCCTCAAGGTGCTTACATCCTGGTTGGACAGAGAGACAGAGAGTAAAAGGCAGGGATGGAGCAAAGTCAGGTGCTGTGGAAACCTGTATGAGAGCCCTTAGTCCAGACTATATGGGGAATGGGTACCCAGAGAGGGTTTGGGGCTGAGTTCCAGATGTGAGCAGCAGGGGGAGGAATTCCTGCAGAGGGAAGAGTCTGTTCAAAGGCCTGGAGAAATTGGTGTGTTTGGAGTAATTGTACAGAGTTCAGTGTGTCTGGAGCATGGATCTCAAGCAGTGGGAGGCGGTGAAATACAACCTCCTGGAAAAGGAGGGAGGGTTTCATCATGATGGCTTTAAAAGTTAGCTGAGAGTGTTTGGTCCTGGAGGCTGGTGGGACACATTGAAGAGTTTTTAATCAGGGATAAAACGAGCAGACATTTGCAAGGCCTTCTTCCAGAATTCACCCAAGAGACCAAATTACAGATCTGAATATTGCTTGATGAGCAGAAAATTGGAGCAAAGGAGCTGAATGATCTGAAGAAACATTCTCAACCAAGTAGGTTAACTGGAGGATTGGCACCTCCACCATCTGGGGATAGTCTGTTTTAAAGAACTCATCCAGTTGTGCAAAATCCTTCCCAGTGATCAAGAGTGGCCTCCTTTTGGATAATCCCAACCTCCCAGGCCTGTGCAGCACCACATTCCTGCTCCCAAGCTTAATGCTTATTTCACATCCCTTTTCTTGTTAGATTGACTTTTTCCCAATGGGCCCTTAGGCTCCGATCGTTAGCAAGACACTCAGATTTTGTTTCTTTGGGCAGGTTGCCAAGGGAACAGCAGCCACAGAGAATGAGCCCCTGTCCTCTCACTTGGGGATGGACCCTGTTTGTGACCAGGAGCTCCCAGTGCACTGGGGACCACCCGTGGATTAGCAATAAGAACAGCTGAAAAAAAAAAAAGACAGGACGAGAACCAGCCTGGGGATTGAGAAACTTAACATGAGACAGGAGCACGTAGATGTTATTTCTTCTCTCCCACTTACTAGTTGACTTGGATGAACGATGACATTTATCTAAGCTTTACTTTTCTCATATAAAATGTAATTAATGGGGCTGTCCTCACATGGTTGCTGAGAAGACTAGATGAGTTAACGATTCGGAAAATGCTTTGTAAACTTGCTTTAGGAAAAGAGTAAAATCAAAGCATGTATTAGAGTGCTTATATTTTTACAAAACACATTCACCTGCACTTTTTAAATGTAATCCTCAAAATAATCTTTTTTTTATATATATACATAAGAAAACTGAGACTCCAGAAATGAATTGCCTTGGTCATGATCCAGGAGCTGTGAAGGTGGAAGCAGAATTGCCTGTTCTCCCAGTTTCTAGACCAGCACTCTCACTAACACACCATTCAGGTTCTTCTTACCACAAACCAAAGACTCATTTCACTGGCTTCCACCTCTCAATCAGAACTCTATGTACTTTTCTCCCTTGGAATTGGAAATGCAGACACGTAATTATCACTTTGGATTGCTTGAAATTATAGGACTATAGATTTACTGGCACGTGTTTCCGAGGAAAATCATATTCTAAACCCTGAACTAATCATCTCCATTTTTTTCACATTCAAGATGAACATAGGGACTCTGGCACCACTTGTTATAAACTCACGGTATTTCCTAGGATGACTTGCAAGTTTTGAAAGCAACTCGTATGGACATAGGGGGTGGATTGTTAGAGCGTACTTCTCCATGCAACCAGTTAGGTTTTAACTTCTGCCTCCCCAAATCATTAGGAAGAATTTGGGGGGCCTTGCCTCTGGCCACTTGGTAATAGTGGGATGTAGCCTCCTGCGGTTGACCACATTTGGGGGAGGTATTGGGTATAGGGCCCATAATGGAATGACAGATGGTGATTTCAGAAATTCTTTAGGAAACCCTAATTTTCTTTAAAAGCAACATAATCTGGAGGCCAGAAGTTTGATATCCAGGTGTTGAAAGGACTGTGCTCCCTCTGAAGGCTTTAGGGAAGAATCCTTCCTTCCCTCTTACTAGCTTCTGTTGGTTACCAGCCATCCTAGGTATCTCTGGGCTGCATCCTTCCCATCTCTGCCTCTGTCTTCATATGGTGTCCTACCCTGTGTGTCTGCTTGGAATCTCCCTCTCCTTTCTCTCATGTGACACCAATCATTAGATTTAGGGCCCACCCTAGTCTGGTATAACTTCCTCTTAACTAATTACATTTACAAAGACCCTACTTCTAAATAAGGTCACATTCTGAGGTCCCAGGTGGACACGAATTTGGGGGGGACGCTGTTACCCACTGTACTCTCCATTTATAAAGCAGAAGAAAATATAAGGAACATTTCAAGCAAGAATCTTGTAGATAAAAAATTTCGAAGGTTAATATGATTTTCATTAATTCCTAGTAAGACCTCCACATTTGTACCTGCCAAATGTACTGCCACAACCTAACCCAGTGCATAAGGGAGATTCCAGATCTCCTGGTGTTAGCACGGCCAACCTAATCACTGCAAACTGGCCACTTCCAGGACCAGTCTAGGAAGGAAGCTGGAATTAGAGCGGATTACCGGCCCATCCCTAAGAGCCCATTAGCAACAATTCCATCTGGCCAGGAAACATTAATTTTCAAATGAACTTCCATTTGAGGACACTTGAAATTCTGTTTCCCCTGTAGATACTGGCCAAGTCAAGATCGAATCATTTGTGTTGGACCTCAGAAGATGATTAGGATTGCAGTAGACAGAGAATGGCACCTTAGATGGAGGAAACAATGGTGCAGACAACACAAGTAAAGACCCAAACGTGTGAGCATTTACGCTGAATGTGCTGGCCTGGCTGGAGCAGAGGGTGTTGGGACAGAAGCCATGAGAGGTGGGGCCTCTCTTCCTGATACCGTGCTCCCTACCTGTCCTCCTAACCTTGGTGTAGGCAGAACTTGCTGGGTGTACCTGGTATAGGTGGACATCCTTCATTGTATCACCCGTCACAGCGCATACAAAGGCTCATTGCATCGTCCACCCACCTGTGAGTTTTCTGAGGGAAAGCACTGTGTCATTCTTCTTTATATCTCTACTGCCAAGCACCTGCCTGGCTTAGAACTCACCGAATGTTGGAATAAACAGATGTAAGATCAGGTCAGGATTCAGAAACCCCCTGGGGAATGTTCCGAGATTGTTCAGACAACTTGGATGCTTACATAGAAGATGCCATTTGTCTTTCTCTTCCCTTTTCTGGTTCCTCTTGGGGTCATGCAGGAATTGAGGTGAAGTATATGCATATTCTGCTTGTTTTTTTTTCTTTTTTTTTTGCCGTGCCATGAGGCTTGTGGGACCCTACTTCCCTGACCAAGGATTGAACCCAGGCCCTTGGCAGGGAAAGCGTGGAGTCCCAGCCACCGGACCACCAGGGAATTCCCCTTTTTTCTTTTTTTTCTTAATCCGGAAAATCAGAGAGGCCCGTGAATGAGGGTGGCAAGGACCAAGGAGTGAAACTCTGATGAGCTGTTGAATGTTCTGAACTCAGAATAGTCTAACGGACCAGGATTTGGTGGTGATGGAGGTGAGAAGAGCGGGAACCGGTGGGGAAGGCCAGGGAAGTTGAATATTGACAAAGCTAGAAAGGACCACTGAGGGCAGCATTTCAGCCATAGGTTATGTTATGGCCTCCAACCCTTCATGTTCCTCCCTGTAGGAGGGTTACATTTCCCACCTGTAGCCATGTGACTGTCACTACCGTCCTGTGGGTAGACGAGACTTCCAGTCTCTTTGTCAGGTTTGGCCACGTGACTTCTTTGGCCCGTGGCCCATGAGTGGATTAACATATGCTGGGTCAGGGCAGAAGCTTTAAATGCAATTGCTCTTCACCTCTGCCAGAGGACGGGCTTGGCCAGCATGCAGGCTGCTCCCTGGACTGAGGGGACACACGCGACAGAGCTGCACCTTGGAGCAGGGCTGTGGTGGACCCGCAGCATGCATGCGACGCCTCAGCGTATTAACCTCTGAGCGAGAAATAAACTGTTATATTGTAAGCATCTAAGATTGGGAGATTCTTATCACGGCAAAGCTAGTACAATTTCAGATTTAAGCAATTTCAAAAGACCCACTTAAGAAACGAGCTGCAATCAAATTAAAACACAAACATCCATCATCTTAACAGAATGTTTTGTACTTTTCAATTAAAAAAAAAACTTTCCTGTTGCTGTTTCACTGAACCCTGGTTGTTACTTTGTTAGGATAGGCAACGGGCTCTCCACTTTGTGGATTTGCCAGTAGGTGTGACTCAGCGAGGTCTCTCAGACAGCAGATGGCATGGCTTCCACTCCACCTGGGGGGGATGGTAAATTGTGCCCCAGTGATGCCTAGGGTTCCACTGGTTTGGAGGTTCTATTCTGGTCAAGGCTACAGTCAGCTTCACTTGTAGATTCTTGAGTTGCAAGAAGGGAAACGTAGTGCATACCGTAGTGACCACTAAGGATGAGTCTCCATCTTGTTTACAAAAGGAAGAAAAGGACATTCTTTTCTACATGCTGCATGGGGGAGACAGTTCTGGGGTGCTCATACGTGAGTTTAGGAATTGTGTGAATCATTGATGTTGACTGTACGTGGGGATGGTATTAGAAGTATTTACCAACTGGACGTATCCAGATGCCAAGGGCTTCCATGACCTGGTGCACCTCTGGAGGAGGGTCTGTCTGTGTCAGACGTTCTGGACCGTAGTGAGGACTCCATCAGTGGGAAAGGTGCTGGAGGGAGTGGATGTGTATTATGGCGATTCAGGGTATTTAATTAACCTACGTAGAAGTAGATGAATGTTTTAACCATTGGTACAACTGAACCCGTGGATAATAATTAAGTACCAACCATTGTTGCAAGAATAAAAGTGAGTTATTGGAAGGCTGTCCGGCCGCTCCCATAATTAAAGAAAAACCTGGAGAGTCAGGCCTGGAAAGGACTCAGTGAGGCGACGTACAGACAAGCTCCTGCCACAGGCTGATCGGGGTCCCTCTGGGGTGGCCCCACCGGGCTCAGCTGCCTTGCCAGTGGCCCTCTGTCTCAGTGCAGCTGGAGCCCATCACCTCCGGTTACCCTGGGAGCAGAGTCTGAGCGGAGCCGTGTGGCCAACGGCCCACTTTTAAACCACGAGGTGGCAGGGAGAGAAAACGTCTTTCCCGCTTCACTCCCCACCAGTCTTGGCGCTACCGCCAGCGAGGGGAGGTATGTGGGTGCCTGGCGGCCGGCACAACAAAGATTTTGTTCAGAAACTGGACTTCATGGCGCACCAAGCGCGTCACAATGGTTGGCTTTCTTGTCTGTGTCTTCTGCTGGACAGTGCATTTTGAGGACAGGTTGTGTTCTTCACCTTGATGTACACAAACCCTGTTGTGTATTTCCATCATGCCCTGTATTTTTCCTTCACAAATTGTACCTTCATATTCCATATTCACCTTCCATGACAAATATATTCTTTTTTTTTTTTTTTTTTTTTTGCGGTACGTGGGCCTCTCACTGTTGTGGCCTCTCCCGTTGCAGAGCACAGGCTCCGGACGCTCATGCTCAGCAGCTATGGCCCACAGGCCCAGCTGCTCCGCGGCATGTGGGATCTTCCCGGACCGGGGCACGAACCCGTGTCCCCTGCATCAGCAGGCGGACTCTCAACCACTGCGCCACCAGGGAAGCCCATGACAAATATATTCTTGATGAATGAATGAACAGGATACATTGCCCTTTACTATATCCGCTCCTTTGGGAATGTGCTTTCCTAGGGCTGCAGTAATAAAGTACCACAAACCGGGTGGCTTAAGCAACAGAAATTTATTATCTCACAGTTATGGAAGTGAGAAGTCCAAGATCAAGGTGTCTGCAGGGCTGGTTCCTTCTGAAAAATGTGAAGAAAATATGTTCCATGACTGTCTTGCAGTTTCTGGTAGTTGCTGGCCATCTTGGCATTCCTTGGCTGTTAGAAGCATCACCCCGATCTCTGCCTTCATCATCATATGGCGTTCTCTGTGTGTGTGTCTGTGTCCAAATTTCCCCCTTTTATAAGGACATCAGCCATATTGGAATAGGGCCCCCCATGGCCTCATTTTAACTTGATTCCCTCTGCAAAGATCCCATCTCTAAACGAGGTCAACCTCCGATATGCGTTGGGTTAACATCCAACATATCTATTTATTAGGGGTCACAATTCAACCTATCACAGGTATCATGTTTTCTTATTTTCATTTTGTTTTCTACAATTTTGTGAGTTTTGGCGATTGATACTAGACATGGACATTGGTAGTCCAACAAAATTGATACGATAGGGAAAGAGAAGAAGATTGATAAAAGGATCAGTAACACTACCTTCACCACCACTCATAGGATAAACAAAGCGAACCCCAGCTTGGAATATGGGGTGAGGTCTTACCACGGTGCATGGCCGCTTCCTGCTGACATGGATGCTCCTTTGGCCTCGGGCTTTAGGCAGTTCAAGTCAGCCTGTGATATTGATCCCCTTCCAAGTGACCTCCTGGGCTGTACCCCCCCTCAGGTCCCCATAGGCACATCTACAAGATCCATCCCTTCTTTTTCCTGTTAGAAATGGTTCTGAAAGGAATGCAGATCTCTGTACTATTTTCATTTAGAAAGTAGCAAATAAAATCTTTTGCTGCACTTGCTAAGGTTTGCTCTGTCATTAGAGTGGAACAGATCCCTGTTCATGGATCAAGCTTTCTTCCCTTGTAAATGGCAGATGTAAGTTCAATGGTATCAGGTCAATACCAGGTTCATATTTAGGCCTGGGGATTATTCACTGGCAAGGCAGGACCAGGCAAGCCATTCTGTCTGTTGCTAGAATTGCTAGTGAACGTCCCCCATGGGATGCCAGAGGGCCAAATGTTTCCCTAGACAGCATCTTTAGGAACTGGACCGATGTCTCTGTCAACAGGAGAAAATACGAAAGTTGCACCCATGGAGAGGAATTCTTTCTCCATAGATTTCTGCTAACCATAGGTCATAGATTTTTGTCTGATATCATGACACACGCAGAGAAAGAAGTCAAAATAACCGAGGCAGCAAACCACCTAGGGATCGTGAGGGGTATGTGTCCCACCTAGCATGCGGGGTGGTGGGGCCGTCTGTGAGCGGGCTCTGAGGCAGAGGCTCTGGGTGCAGCACAAAATGAACTTGGGGTTGAAGGGAGAGGAATATGCACTTGTTGTGAGACACACGTTTACCAACTCACATTTCCACCTGACGTTTCTGCAAAGCTCTGCTGTCTAAATGACTTTGGATTTTCTGACAGAGCTTGGAGATAACAGGTAACTAGACCCCAAATGAAATGAATTGACTTTTTTTTTTAGGCATGTGGATAGAAACTTGCTTTTTCTTTAAAACTGGCATTGGCAAGCTTGCTCCTGGTCATGGATTAGTTCCCAGGCAGCAGAGGGAGTTTAGAGGGAGGCCGGATGACAGGGTCCTGGGAAGCCCCGGGGTGTGTTGGGAAATGGCTGACACCTGGGTGATTCTTGGGGGATGGATGGGGGCCTGGAGCCTGGAATCTGGCTCCACGCCACTGGGCAAAGGTCAATTCAAAAAGAGCCTCAATCAAGTTGAACTTTATGAAAATGCCTTTTTCTGTGTCAGAACAATTGATGATCAGCAATTTTACATGCTTTATCGGCACTGCCCCCAACACCCCCTTTAGGACTTGTAGTTAATATACGTGTTCTAAAGTCCTTTTGTAAATGGGCAAGGAAAGAGAACAGAGGAGCCTGTACTCCAGGGACACCACTGGTTCCACGGTTGGGGGCAGTCCTTCCATCTTTCTGAGCCTCAGTTTCCTCAGACGGGTTAGACAGTCTACAGATTTCCTGCCAAACTACACGTTCTAAGAAAGCAGTGCTGGTGGAACTTTTGCAATAAAGTGTGTACCAGTGACTCACCCTTATCAGTACGGGGGTTGTTATGGAGATTCACTCGTGAGCCTTCTGCAGACTTTTTCCTCTCCTGCATCATTTGGCACCTTCCCTGCTCCCAGCATGCGCTGACACCGTGATGAGCACCAAGACATTTGGAATCAGGCCTTTGTGTGTGAAATTAAATGTCAACCTGCTTGCGTCGTTCCACATGTCCCTGGGGGAACCTCTGCTGGCAGTTAATTTCTCATTAATATTAGACTCTTAGGGAACTTCTGGAGCCCAATATGCTTTTTTCAAAAGTTGTACTTGGGCTTCCCTGGTGGCGCAGTGGTTGAGAGTCCGCCTGCCAATGCAGGGGACGCGGGTTCGTGCCCCGGTCTGGGAGGATCCCACATGCCGCGGAGCAGCTGGGCCCGTGAGCCATGGCCGCTGAGCCTGCGCGTCCGGAGCCTGTGCTCCGCAACGGGAGAGGCCACAACAGTGAGAGGCCCGCGTACCGCAAAAAAAAAAAAAAAAAAAGTTGTACTTTTTTTCATATTTAAAGAAATCTGGGAGGTTCACACTGGAGAACTTATCACACAGCCTCTGTTCTGTCTGCTCTGGAAGCGCGTGAGAGATGCTGGGTGAACCGTGACGTGTTTCCATGTCTGACCTTGGTCTGGTCCACTGACCTGAGACAGCTGAATTCGTGATAGTGCTCAAGACCCCCTGTGAAAGTCGGTGTCACTTGCGAGAAGCTTTTCCAAGAGCTGGGGTGCCTGTCTTCTAATCAGGATGCAGGGGGAATGTCCATCTTCTTGAATCTTTGGTCTCTGGCTGATGGTCTATTCAGCATGGAGGATGCCTGTGATCTGGGAGAGTTAACAGTCTTCTAAAACCTAAATTCAGGGAGAAGATCTAAGGAGAATTAATGATAAGAAAAATGTGGAAGGGATCATATTAATCAGTTTGCAGTCACTCAAACTTCGAAAAGATTTTCCTTTGAAAACAACTAATTTGCACAGCCTCTCAGCCCGTAATGAATCTCCATTAGTTATCAGCCGAAATTTCATGTCAGAAATCCTGTGCTTTAAATACAAGCTTTGAATTTTCACCGCCATTTAGTTGGCTTTAGTTCATGGAGACAGACTCATTTTCTCTTTCTGTCACCCCGCCTCTTTGAAGAAATAGTTGCAAAGAGGCGTTTCCTGCGTGACCCGCTTCAGGGTGACTTTATTAAGACCACTTTCCCCGAGGTTCCTCCCTAACTGTATTTCAAGAACATTTATTTTCCAACCAAAGGGTCATCAAGGTCACGTGCCTGCAGCAGACCTCTTGCAGGAGCTGGGGAGTGGGGGGCAGCTAGGGACCACCTGACCTTGAGCCAGTGGAAGGGCGGGGGGGGTCATGGAGTGAAACAGACCCCAAGACATGGTAGCTAGCATTCAGGGTTATGCCTGTGGGTCCAGTGTCAGAACTGGGTCTGGGGAAGGGGTTTTAGATACACAGACCTTTTGTTATCATTTAGTCCCTATTTGTAAAATTCAATTTACACAAAGGGCCCCTTAAAAGTCTATTTAGTGAAATTTGGCTTTTCCCTAAATGATAGAAGAATCTTAGCAAGATTATGACTCTATGGCCCACAGAGCTGGCCCAGATAAATTTTGACTAGATTGAAAAATAACAACAACAAGAAACCAAACAGGACCGAGTCTTTTGTGCCATATTTATTCTTTGCAAAGAAGGAAAAATGCCTCCAAATCAAAGGCATGTTCCAAGTCCTGACCTGGTTAACACAGTTAAATCTATCAGTTTGGAGCACATGTGAAAAATGTAGATTGTACGCGGCTGGGATAGATTGTGGTGAAGGCCTTTTCAAGCAGAGCTCCATAAAGTCCAAGGGGTCTGCAGGGGCCTGCAGATGCTGGTGCTGGGCTCTGGGAATGAAGAATAGACTCTGATTTCACAACTGGATTTTTGCTTCCCTCCCCGCTTTGTATTATACATTGTGAATATATTAACAAAATCCTTTATATTAGAGCGATTCAAATATGTAGGTCATCTCAAGTGGCTGTCAAGTTGGATCTGGTTATCAGAGGAAAAATGCATACAGATGTTTACTCACTTGACTTGCTCTGTTAAATTCTTTGTTGCATTTACCTATTTGATCTTAAATGAACTGCAACACCGTTCATGTCAGCTAGTTGGAGATTTGGGGACAGATCCTAAAGATATTGAAAACTATTTACTATTGAGGCTAAACTCTGTAGTGTGTTGTGGATCTTTACATTGTCTTCTTGATAGTCAAGAAGAATGAGGTCCAGAATTGCTAAGTTTTTTTCCTGAGGTTACTCAGTAGCTAGTAGCAAAACCAGGACAAGAACCTTCTAACCCTCCACTGACCACCTTTTTATTCCTGTACTGACTTCCTTCTGAAGCTACAATTGCTGATGCTGTCTATCCGAAGTAGAGAACCCTACAGAACTATCTCTTTATTGTGTTTCCTCGTTGCTCAAAGTTTCAGATTCAAGATGTTCTTTGAAAAGAGAACTTTCCTGAAGTAAGCAAGAATTCCAGTAATGCCCCAGGCAGACTTTTTTTTTGGCTTCAGCTTACTACTGACTCATGTCCCTTGATAACTGAGTTCTTATTTACCAAGAACTTTAATTATTTTCATCATTGGTTCTTCAACTGTTCTTTGGCCCGATCTGTCCTGTTTTCTTAGGTGCTTGGCCGCAAAACAGGCATCCTGAGAGCCAGGAGGCCAGCTCCATGATTCACTCTCTTCTAAGCCAGAGCTGAGGGTGGCCCAAAGATGTTGTATCTTAGGACATTTTTCTTGGATCTTTCCTTATGTAGAATTTGTAGCAATGAATCATTCAAAGTAGTTTCCTCCCTTTGTGACTTTCTAAGAGCTGGTCTTAGCAACAAGGAGAGCGACTCAGTAGCGTTTGGAAACGAATGGCTCTGGAAGATGATGACAGTTGCTCATCAGGGGTCTTCTGCATCTCACGTTAAAGGGAACAGAGAAGGGTGAGCAGAGAGGAAACTGCTGGGTGATAGAAACATACAATGTTTTATACAGACAGGTGGTCCTCTGGGTTTCTCTCATCAGCAACGTTGAGCCTCTCCATAGATGCCTATGTAAGTGATATTCAAAATAGGAAATAATTAGTGACAGAGACACTGGGCATTCAGGGTGGCCCTTCCAGAACATGGCGCTATTGGAGAGGGTTCCTGAAGGTTGTCTGCGCCCTCCCTCCCCCAGGAATTGTCTCTTTAATGTTTGAATCATGGGAAGGTCCAGGAGGTTCTAGAAGAGGGACCGAAGTAGCCTGTGGCAGTGGCCATTTAACAACCAGAAAGGAAAAATTAATATTTAACAATCCAATCAGTCACGCTCAGTTGGGTGCACCGGCTTTTGAGAACCGATTGTTAAATTTTCAGGAATTCTGTGAACTGGTTTTTAAACAGCAATTATTACGCATTAAATAATGTAAGCTTACAGTTTAAAACTGTATTAAAAATAAACAAAAGTAGTAAATACCCCAAACTCTTCACTTCCTAATTATTTTACTACATTTTTCTATTATCTGTGCTCGCGAGGTCATTCACGCCTGTTGCATGAGGCTGGTGGAAGCTCTGCACAGGGTTTTACACTTTCACATCTCTTCCGGACTCCTTTAGCACATGCTTACGCCCCGACATTGACACGAAATGGGCAAGGTTCCCCCCACTCTGTTAATGGTCCAGCTGGTTGATGCTGGCTGGAGGTCTTGCCTGCTCCTTCTCTGGTTTTCTTTTTGTGCCGGGCCTTCTCTGCTCGGCAGGATTTATCAGGTAACCTGGCTGCCAGTGTTACTAAGATACAGGCCATGAATTAGGATCTCATGTGGACCATGGGTCATCTAATCACTAACGACACTAGAACATCTTTTTCTCCGTTCTCACCCCTCTTGATACCATTGGTCAGTCTGTCTTTCTAAAGCTCTCTCCTTCCTCAACTCCTTGGCTATCAGATTTTGCTCATTCTTCTAACTCTCTGACAACTCTTTCACTAACCATAATTTCTGTTCTCAAAACGAGGTGTTAGTCAAGTTTCTTCTGCGCTGCTCCCTTTGGCTCTGTCTGGACAGTTCTCCTCCAGACTCACACAAAAATCCGTGGTGTACCGTACACCGCAGCATCACCAGTGTTGAATCTATTATATCTCTCCTGTCCAAAAACAGAGACTTTGATTTCTCTACGTTTATTAATGGAAGCCTACATTTCCCTAGTCACTCAGTTTTAAAAGCCTTGCATCCTCTTTTACTCCTTGTGACAGTTTTTGTGCTTCTCTCCGATTTCCCCTCCAGATTATAAGCTTTCAGGTAAGGTCTTTATTAATTGTCCCCATTACGCCTTCTACACAACACCTGGCTTAAAAAATACTGAATGTGTTTTGTTAAATTTAAGGGGTAGGATTCATTTTGAAAGTGACCATATTGTACTGATGTGTCTTATTATGGGGGGGCAAACTCGCATTTCCCCCTTATTTCCAGTGGACAAGGTTTTATTAGAAGAGGGGCTTTTCAACTGGAGCCTAAGTTGAGATTCAGATGAGAACAGAAGTCACATGGTGATGATGTGAAAGGAGACATTTCATTTATTTTGCTTTTGGAGATGGAAAAGGGATTTGCACGGGTGCCTGTGAGTAGACAAGATGGAGAAATGGCTTCTCTGGCCGTTCATTGTGAAGTCTGGTTCCCCACAAACAGGAAGCCTGTCAGCAGAAGGTGAGGGGAGATTCCCTGCCTTCTGAGTGCATCAGCCTGGCAGGGTTTCAGCCGGTTCCCGTGATCCCTGCTTACATCAAAGTCTGTGGGAGAGCAGGGATGAGGCGTGGGTCACCGCTGCACATTTCTTAGAATTCTCCACGGCCCAGCTCTGTCCCCAGGGCTCAGCACTTCCGTTGAGGTGCAGAGAATCCACGTTACGGATTTAGAATAAATGGAATTTTCCTTTTATCCTACCCCTTTTTCTTTCTAACCTGTATTTTAGGTGTCCATGTTTATCTGAATTCAATTTTAACATGAAATCCTTTGAAGATGAGGTTATTTTCATTTTGACGAACTTGTGGGATTTTCAAAGAAAGAACCGTACGTATGTTGGCTGTTGGAACGAGTGAACACGGAGATGCGGTGCAGGTCAGAGGGGGAGCAGAAGGAAACTGTGAATCTGCATTAACCAATGCAGAAAAAAACATCCTTTCTGAAAAGATGAAAGCAACCCCATCGTCAAGGTGTTTCAGTTAGGATTGTGACAGAAAGGAAGCTCAGCATCTGTGCAGACTGCCACGTGGTAGGATTGGGGTAAATAAACACATCTTCAGAAACCTTTCGTGTATGTGTCTAATGTGAGCATGCTAGACATCTTATCACGTGGTAGAAAATTTACAATTTCTGTAATACCCACCATTTACCAATTAGGCATTTACTTCTTGCCAAGCACTCTTCTATTATATTATGCATAATTCATAGAATAGGTAACATTTCATGTGCTTTTACTCAGTCCTTCCAAGAACCTCATGATTTGTGTGGTCATCCTGATTCACAGGTTCACGAAGAACCTTGGCTCTGAGGTCTCTCTGTGGAGAGCTGGGGTCTGAGCCCCTGTCCAGCTGATGAGGTCGCCCATCAGCTGACTCCCAGCTGGAGTGGTAGGGGGTCTTCTGCAAATGCTTGCCTTGACACGCTAAGTAGCTCCTAAGACAAGTATGTGGAAGCTTTGCTGGGGAAGCCCAAGCGCATATCATGTTCCATCGGTGTCCTTAGAAACTTACAATCGGACCATTTTCAAACATTTTTCATGCATTTCACCAAATAAATTGGAAGTTGTGATTCCTATTCAAAACATCCTTGAGAAGTGGCAATAACCATTTTAAAAGAGGTATTTGGGGTCTGGGCTTTTGTTTGGAGACTAAGACATGCATTAAGCACCAATGTATTTATTCAACAAGCTTATGTTGAAAGCTGGGTTTATGAAGCTTCCTCTTGACTCTTAAAACAATATATAATTCTCACCTGGTATCTTTGATGTAGCACAACGCATTTACCAGTCTCTGATGTGCTCGAGGAGACTGTCTCCCTTTTTGTCCCTTCTCTTCCCTCTGGCTGTGCCCTGGAGAGGAAAGAGCTGTACATGCACATAATGGTGAAGGGCCCCCTGCAGACCCTCAGGGGAGCCCTGAACAGACTGGATGGAGGCCCATCTCCACCCTGTGACTGGTTAATGCTGGGATTCACAAAACCCAGACCACTGCCCTCGGTTTCACTTTATCCAGCGTCCCTAGATGGATCAGCGTAAAGCTTGGGTCTTTAACCACTCCAGCCGTTTCTCAGAACAGCAGAATAACCACTGACCAGTTCACATCTCCCATTCCCATCCCAGTTTCTGAGGCAGGGAGGTGGTGCCATCTCGCCCGCTAAGGGTTTTGCGGGGGGCTGCGGCTGATCCCCATTGGGGCACAGCTGACCTCGCCTCTTCCCCCATCTCCTCCATCCCTGGGGCCCAGCATCCCTGGCCATGACTGAACCCTGAAGGCTCCGTCAGCACTCTGTCCTGGAGGGACGTGGCAGAGCCTTGTTTAAGGGCATAAGGACAAATACAAATTAGAGATAAGAGGCTTAATTCTCTCTGTTGAAAATAAGGGAAGCGACTTCTCTGTCTCCTCTTCTTTTTAGATCAGTCACCTTAGAAAACGTGCAACTGTAAGTACTTTCTCCTCTCTCTGAAATGTGTGTAAATCCTTTTGCAGATGAGATAGGTCTCAGCCAGCTTTAGGCTGCAGGACTGTCTTCCTCCAGGGCTGGGAGCCGTCTCTTGGAAATGCGGTTGTCTTCACAGCACCTCTGTCTCCCAACGTCTGTGCCAGGATGGGGCCAACTTCAGCGGGGCCTTTGCTCCAAGTTGCAAAACCACTTCCTGTCCTAAGGATATAGTGGCTTGTTTCTCCTCTGAATAAAGCCTCTTAGCTAACACAGATGGTCCCCCCAATTACCAGGCGAAGCTAGGATGAACTGTATGTGACCATGGTGCTGGCGAGTCTTCTCTTTGAGGACTAGTTATCGGTTACCTTGAGAGCATGTTTGTAATGGGGTGTAGCTGCTTGGCTACATGAAAGGTGAGGTTTCTTTCTGTCTTTGCAACCTCTTAGCCAATCGCCGGTGATGCGTGTCACATTCTGGTTTAAGGCTTATTCAATAATAAGAATGTCTCCTTTCTTTTCTACCTTTGTGGAGTGGGTTTCTGGGTTGGGAGGACATTTGGTTCTTACCCATATCTTCCCAGCAGGAGATGGGGTGTAGCTGGAGGAGTCCAGTCCTGTTGGCAGAGAGAAACTGCACTCCCAGAGAGCCTTAGAAGGTCCTCGGCTCTTTCTCTGGACCCCTCCCTTCCCAGTTGTCATTGAGCACTGTGTCACCATGGCACTGAGCGCTGTGTCACCATGGCATTGAGCGCTGTGTCACCACGCCATGCTCTGATCCCTCTTGTCCCATCACCCCGAGACCACCACCCTCCAACCAGACTCATGAGCCTTCTTTCTTGGACACTCTTTGAGAAAGGTAGTCTGTGCCTACTTCCCTCATTTACTGGAGAGGAATCCTCTCCCCGCCGTTTCTTCGATCAGCTTCCCCCATCTTCCAGGCTCCCAGGGCACATAAGTAAGTGACTGATGGGTGGAATGTGTCCCTCCCAAATCTGTATGTTCAAGTCCTAACCCCCAGGCCCTCAGAATACACCTGTATTTGGAGAGAGGGTCTTTTAAAGAGGTAATTAAGGTAAAACGAGGTCATTAGGGTGGGCCCTGTAGAGGAGGGAAAAGTCTTCCTTCTCCCCTTCTAGCTTCTGTGCCTGGTCTGCAAATTAAATTGGCCTAAGATTGATAAACAGGAAAAAAAGTCAATTTAATTATATATTTATGAACGCACAGAGTTTCCCCAAAATATGAGACTCAAGGGGCCGGGTGCCCAGATGATTAAGACATATGCCACCTGAGCTATGGAAAGGAAGAGGGGCTTGGAGCTTCTGGGAGGTGGGAGAGGCAAATTATGGGGTGGGGAGGAAATGCAAAGATTTGCCTTGTTATGGAGATAGAAGTCTCTCCAGTGAGAAACGCGTCTCTGGGAGTAGCTCTCACCCTGGTACAGATACCTTAACTAATGGAAATTTCCTGTACAAAAGGAGAAATTTATACTTTATTTTAGGCAGGTAAGGGGGAGTTAAAGAGCTTTCTCTGTGTCTGCTGGTTCTCCATTGCCTTTAGTTCAAAATGATCTATACACCATAGTGACATATTTTGGGCTGGTGTGTTCTGAGCCCCTTCAGCCCTAATCCATTATGACTGGTGTCCTTATAAGAGGAGATTGGGACACAGACAGGCACAAAGGGACGACCATGTGAAGACACGGGGAGAAGACGACCGTGTGCAAGCCAAGGAGAGAAGCCTCAAGAAAAAACCAACCCTACTGACACCTTGATCTCGGGTCTATTCTCCAGATTTGTGATAAAATAAGTGTCTGTTGTTTAAGCCACCCAGACTGTGGTGCTTTGTTAGGGCAGCCCCAGCAAACTCATACTATGACCCAGGAGCATTTCTGGGTAATGTTCTCTTCTAGCTTATTATTTTACTTATGGACAGGTATACTTAGTCATATGAAGCCTCAGACCCTCCAGTTTTCATAACACAAAAACTATCAGTGTGGTCATTTCCTACATGTGTTTGTCTAAACTAGCTTCTGATGCCCTCTCTCTTTTTTGTATTGTTTCCTATAGGCACGTCCAGAAATTCCTCCTCCGTCCTGTCCTGTAAGTGGCCCCAAGATGCATCTCAAAACGGTGAGCACCAATGACTAAGGAAATCGGTGAGATTCTTAGAACCCTTTTGCTTGCAGTCTGTTTCTTTTTGAAACGGGGAATAGTTTCTGTCGGAACTGATCCTGAGTTTGACTGTGTTATGGGCGTCGTGATGCCTCTGTGTCAGCAACTAAGCTGTGGCAGGTATTTTCCATTTGGTTGTTACCTGGAATTACTTGGTTGTGTTGATTTGGGGTTGACTCCAGCCACCTGTTTAGAAGAGCTCCTTGGGGGATCCGCCCATGTCGATGGGGACCTTGCCTTGAGTGGGCAGGAGAGTGAGGATCCTGCTGCACCAGGTAGAAAATACTACTGGCTGACGTGTGGTTTGTGAGTCACGATGAGCTCACTCCAGGCAGGAATAAAGCCTTTGATTAAACTGCCATTTATGGGAATCATTAGACTCCTGCTGTACAGGCTTGATTGCTTGGTGCTTAAAGCTTGCATCTCATTTGTGATCCCCGGTGTCAGGAGTTTTGAGTGGAATGTAGCCTGTTGCTTCTTCCATGTAGCCTGAGTTTATCAAACTCCCCCCATTTTCTTATGCTCAGAGACAGTGGCAAACACAGTTGGCCATGGAATCGCAGAGATGATAGTAACATCATTAGATTAGAAGCCAGGGCAATTATCCAGTCGCATTCCTTTGTAGAGCTAGCACGAACCATGGTGGTTAATACTCAGATGGCATCTTATTAATTAGCGATTTCCCCTGCTTGCTTGGGATGATGGCTCGTGAGTTCTAAATTCATGTGGACGCAGATAATAAAGAACTGCCTCAGTATTCTGGTTACCATGCCAACTATCTTATATTCATTTTCTGATGACACTTTTGATTGATTCTTTAGGGAGCTGTGGCTACCACGCAAGCGGAATACAGTCTTTTTTTCCTTTTGCTATCTTGACAACATTTCTCTTCTCTCCAAGGGAAATAGAAATGCGTCTTCATGGTGGCTATTGTTTCAACCTGAGCTTGTAAATTTTATTATTAAATATTTGTCAGGATTAAACCAATTAATTATTACACTGATAAAGATTTTTCGCTGGTATTGGGGCTTTGCCTCGAGGGAACAATCGGAGCCGCCATTGCTTACGTGATCCGCTAGATGGAGCAAGTGAGAAAGCATTTGCATTCAGCTTCCAAAATGATTGAAGAAATAAATAATGGGGCGCTTGATGGGTCTGTGAATAAAGTAATGACTGTTTGCTTTTTCTGACAACTTTGGTAGAGATCTTGGGAATGAAAGATCGGCTTGACAGCTTCCTATCTGTCCAGCACAAAATCAATTACGTTTCTAGTTAAGCACATCAGGAGGAGACAGACTTTTGATTCAAATTTAGGCATGAGTTTTTAATTTAATTTAATTTTATCTTTTTACTTAGAGTAGTTCCAACTTTTCTGAAGGCAAAAAAAAAAGTTAAGAAAGAAAAATTTTTTAAAATCCTCATTGTCTTCATTTATATATATGAATTCAACCTTCCCCATGAAGTCTCTATCCTGTTTGGTTTTAAACTTAAGGTTGTAAAAACTTTTCATGCACAGTATTATCTCCCTGGTAGTGGAAGCAGTGAGCAGCTGGGTATATTTGTGGTGCTCAGTACATACTCCAGGTATCCCCATGTTCTCCCATTAAGCAAGCATCTTGATTGGTGTGGAATGACTGGGTCACCCAGCCAGTGGCACGCAACTACTGAGAGACAAAGGGTGAAATCTCCGCAGGAGCCAGTGGGACAAACTCGCTCTGAAATTGGACCCCAGGATCACTCCACACGCCCCGCTCTCGTTCCCCACTCCTACCTACGAAAGGTAACATTTGGTTTGAGATTACTTCTGTTTACAGCCTGTCTGATCTAAGCTCCGATTCAGGAATGTAGCCAAGTGCTATTGGTTAGCATTTTGACTGTGAACTTTCTCAGTGCTTTTATTTTACATTTTACTGATACAGACTCTTTGCTTTGGCTGCAGAAGAGGTGTCCCTTATACGGTGAGCTCAGCTGTTATTATGGGTAGTCATGAATAGTTATGATCTCTTGGGAGAGCAATTTGGCAAATACAGCAGCATTTAAAATACATATCCTTTGATCCAGCCAGTCCAGGGCTAGGAATTTAACTTGCATGCGTGCTTGCACACAAAGTCAAAGGTATATGTGTGAAGATTTTTTTTTTTTACTGCAGCATTGTTTGTAGGAACGAAAGCCTCAACCTAAATGTTCACCACTAAGGAACTGATTAAATGAATGAGGGTGTATCCGTACCAGGGAATGCAGTCATTACATTGACTCATATTTACTGGTATATCATCCTTCTATTGATAATTCTCAAATAATATTCAACAACTATTAAGTGAAAAACGATGCAGAATGGTTATTTATGATATGGTACCATTTGTATGAAAAGTAAGGATCCATTCATTATATAGAGACATGTATGTGTGTATGCTTGGAGAGCATAGAACAATCTGGAAAGACACACAAGAAAATGGTAACAGTTATCTTCAGAAAATGGAGCCAAGGGGAAGGGGGGAAATATGCTTTTCCTCTTCGTTTTTATCACTCTTTCCGTTTGTCTTCTTTTTTATCCTGTAAATACATAATTTTTAGAACACAGTGGGTTTCCTTGGCTGGGTTACTCTCTGAAATTCAGCATCTACGTCTGAGTATCCCTGAATGGTTTAGGAGCATTTGTGACTATCTCCCGGGACTTGACACTGATGCCTTAGAGCTGAGTGTGAACCGTCTGCTGTGGAAGAGCCAAGAAGTCCCATGTCCTCCCTGTGCTCTGAGGCCGCGGCCCTGCTTCTCCTCCAGATACGTGCTGTGCATCTGCTGCTCGCTTGGCCCCCACTTGGCCAGAGCTCAGCCGAGATGCAGGCAGAGGCACCCCAGCGCGGTGACAGCTGCTGCCACGCGCCGGGCCGGGAGCCCGTGGGCCTGGGCGGTGGTTTCCAGCTCTCGGAGGTGCTCTCCTTGGAACCGCCTGGAAGAGCGACATGATGGATGCTTCAACCACTGCCTCTCCCGGAGGACGCATCGCTGATGCCACTGCTTATGGACTCCAGGCCCGGCTGCAGTATGGTGCGAGGGGACTTGCTGACTCTTCCAAGGTGACAAGGATGGTCACCGGGACGCACGCGATGCTCGCAGCTAACTGTCCAGCTTCCCCCAAGTCTCTGCGCCTCCTTCTCTACCTTTAAGGCTGAGTTAGACTCTGGGAAGTTGTGGCTTTGCAAACCCAGAGTTCTCGAAGCCAGGAGCGCACAGCGCTGGGCGGCACGACTGCCTGGATTAGACTGTTGGCTCCGTAATGACCTCACTAAGGAAAAAGGGAGGGGCAGAGACCAGGCCTTCTCACTCTGCAGAGACTGCTGCCATCGTTTTTTAGAATTGTTTCTGCCTTGTTTTTCTCCGAATCTGCAGCACGGCAGTGGAACGTGAGCAGTTTGCACCTAACAGGTTGGAGACGTGCCCACTGACTGGCTGAGTGACCACACAGCTTGTCGGGGGCTTGCTTCTGGTTGCTGGGGGACAAGCAGCCTGTCCTCCACCCATGTGGAGCTTCCCCAGCCCTGCGGAGGAATGGAGACCGCGTCTCAGTTAGTAGCAGCCAGGGCTGGGGGGCTGCCTTTTTATGGAGTGGACAGGGCCGCAGAGTCCGTGCCTTGTCAAGGATGGCCCATTTGATGAATTACAAGTCAAGGATAATAAGTCAGCTGCACCCTTGACTGTGTTTTTCTATGTAAGATCCATGCAATCAGCCATTTGGTACACTTTCTGTTATATACGCATCTGTGTTTTTCCTCCGTTAGATAAATAAAGGTGAGCTATCTGTCTTTATTTTCACTCCCTCCCATCCCCCCACCCGCCCAGCTCTAGGAAGACTAGTTGTTTGAGCCAAACTACACTGCCTGGCGCCTGGCTCTCCCAGAGGTGAGGAGGGTGTACAGGACTGCAGGGGGCTGGACCAGGCCAGCTTCCACGTGTCCCGGATGTCTGACAACGTTTGGATTAAATGAGCTGCAGAGAATGTGCCAGAGGGAGACTGTGGCTTGTGGAGTGTCAGGACGGGACCGGTGTGATTCGGTGGCTGCAGGACTTTATGGTGAGGAGGCTGCTCCAAACGTTGGTTCAGCAATTTCCTGAACAGAAGTGAGTTAAATAAAACAAACTTAACCATCGGCCACCATTTCACTGTGGGTTCCGGCAGCCTGATAACCCCATCGCATCCCCTGTGGTTGGGGGTAGGGGGTGGCTTTCCCTCGCTTTACTTCTCCCAGACATGGCATTGGTTTAATCACCACTGTCACCACTCAATGACCGTGATTCTCAGATGGAGATGCTTGGGGTCTCCCTGCAAAACTCTGAGGGAATCAAGAGACCAGTCGTAATCCTCAAGCTTTCTGTTTCCCAGAGAGATGGAGGACTCGATGTCCTCCGCACATTCTTCCACAGCAGGCTCGTCCTCTGCCTCAGTGGAAAGCGTTGTCCCCCACACTCTCTGCAGGCCGTCTCCTGCTTTTGAAATGTCACAGGGCGGGAGGTCGGACCACTTCTCCTGTCGCACCAGCTTCCTTTCTGCGTCTCAGCTCATGAGCGGCCCCCGGGGGCTCAGGTTCTCTTTTGCTCTTTCCTTACTTGTCTCCCGTACGGCCTGTGGTCAGATTGTCTAACGTTTTGCATTTGGGTTGTGTTTTATGGAGCTTAGAGGATGAGGCCCAGGAACAAGAAGAAAACCCTCCCTTGCTCCCTCCAAAGGGAGGAGCCCACCTCCCCCCTGCCCATTGGTGCGCCCCCCAGGGGGGACACGAGGGGTCGGGGGGCCCCAGTAGGGCCTCTGTGCTCACTGCTCCACAAGACACTGACCCCACCCCGGACAAATGATATTTCTCTTCTTCTTCTTGTTCTCAGTACGTGTTATTTTTGGAACCGGCCGAAATACGTAAGCTTCGTACCGACTCTTTCAGTAATCCAGATCCTTTGTTGGTAGCGTCATTTGGTGAGATCAGTGACTCTAAATTGGGTTGCCAGGTATACAGTCAAAAAGTACAGAGCAACCAGTTAAATTTGAATTTCAAATAAACAACAAACAACCTTCTCGTCCCCCTGAAATTCAAGTTTACCTGGCAATCGTACCTCTAAGACCAAGACTCAAACGGGTTCTTTTTATGAGACACTTTCTCTAAAAAATACCTTGACACTGAGAGTTCCTTTTCTCTGTCCCTCATCCTCTATTGGTTTAGAAAAACCATCATAATTTTTCTCAAGATCTTTTCTACGAAGGCTCACCTCTCCTGAATTATGGATTAAGAAAACCTCTATTCTGTTGAAAATTCTTATGATTTGCACTCTTTCTTACCCAGTTAACATTGTGACTGCATTAAATATATCCCTGAAATATGTACAATAAATTACCAGAGCAAATGAGAAGGGCTGATGTATCTGTATTTTCAAACCACTCCCAAGGGAGTTAAGAACGCTATTCTCTGGTTTCCCCTATTTTGTACAATCACAACCATCGCTTTGCCTCTGCAGCTTACTTGCAGTAAATTTCTTTTGTGATTAATTAAACTGATTCAGTTCTACTTCAGCATTTAAGTAATCACAGCTGTTGTTCATTGCTTCACATCCTAAAAGCGAGAGAAGCGCTTGTTTAAATAGCCCTTTATGCCAAAACATCCCGAAGAGTAAGGCGCTTGGAGATAGCAAAGGGGTGTGGTTATTTTCCTGGCAAATGGAACTTTCTCTGTAATAGTGACAGAGCATCTATATATTTACCAAAGAACCTCAATCCACTTATCAGGGAAATCAGATTTTTTTTTTTTCCCCCAAGGTGGCTACTCTTTTGTAGTGGAAATAGGAGGATATGTGAAAGCAGAGGGAGATAGGATCTACAGCTCCATGGCTACTATGTGAATTGCAATTGTACTCTGAAGGCAGATACACTGTGACCCCAGAACTCTGAAGATAAAGACAGAATATCTGACAGCCCGGTACTATGCTGCTTATGGTCACTTCTTCATCTAATTGGGTGGTTTTGTCCTTCACCCTTTTGCCTTAAGTTTCTCTATCTTCTTTTATGCGCAGTATTTTGCATGTAGTAAATCCTGACTACTTCCTGGATTTATTTTTGTATATTCTCAGGTTGTAAAAATACTGATTAAAAGACTTATGTGAAGGCCAGGAGAGGCCAGCTTACTAGCCTCCAAGAATTCTCATCAGTCATCAACAAACAGTGCTGGGAGAACTGGATGTCCACAGGCCAAAAAAATAAAATTGGATCCTCATCTTATTTCATACATAAAAATCAACACAAAATGGATTAAAGATTTAAATGTAAGACCTGAATTTATACAACTCCTAATGAAAACACAGGGAAAAAGCTTCATGGCACTGGTCTAGATCATGATTTCTTGGATCTATCACCAAAAACACAGGCAACAGGAGCAAAAATAGACAAGTGGGAATACGTGAAACTAAGAAGTTTCTGCACAGCAAAAGAAGTCAGTAGAGTGAAGAAGCAACCTATGGAATAGGAGATATTTTTGCAAATCATATGTTTCTGATAACATGTTAATGTTCGATAATTCAATAGCAAAAAAATCAAATAACTGATTTAAAAATGGGCAAAAGGGTTGAATAAACATTTCTCCAAAAAGACATACAAATGATCAACACATATATGAAAAGATGGTTACTATCACTAATCATCAGGAAAATGCAAATCAAAACCACAGTGAGAGGGGCTTTCCTGGTGGCGCAATGGTTGAGAGTCCACCTGCCAAAGCAGGGGACACGGGTTCGTGCCCCGGTCCGGGAAGATCCCGCATGCCGCAGAGCCGCTGGGCCCGTGAGCCATGGCTGCTGAGCCTGCGCGTCTGGAGCCTGTGCTCCGCAACGGGAGAGGCCACAACAGTGAGGGGGCCGTGTACCACAAGGAAAAGAAAAATCATCAGCAATCTACAGACACAAGGGCAGAAGCTCACACCAGTTAGAATGAAAAGACAAGAAGATAACAAGTGTTGGTGAAATGTGACGAAGTTAGAACCCTTGTGCACTGTTGGTGGGAATGTAATTTGGTGCAGCAGCTATGGAAAACAGTATGGAGGGTCCTCAAAAAAATAAAAATAGGACTACCATGTGATCCAGCAATCCCACGTCTGGATATTTATCCAAAAGAATTGAAATCAGGATCTTGAAGAGAGATTAGCACTCCGTGTTCACTACAACATTATTCACTATAGCTAAGATATTGAACAACCTAAATGTCCATCGACAGACGAGTGGATAAAGAAATGTGCAACATTATTCAGCATTAAAAAAGAAGGAAATCCTGCCATTTGTGACAACATGGGTGACCCTGGAGGACATTATGCTCAGTGAAATAAGCCAGACACAGAAACGCAAATGCTGCGTGATTCCACTTGTATGTGGTATCTAAAGTAGTCAAACCTATAGAAACAGAGTAGTTTGGTGGTTGCCAAGGGCTGGGGGGAGGGAGAACCGGGAGCTGCGGTTCACTGTGTATAAAGTTAGAGTTATGCCAGATGAATCCATTCCGGAGCTCTGCTGGAGATAACACTGCACTGTGCCCGCAGATAACAACGCTGTATGTGCACTTCAAACCTTGTCAAGAGGGTGGGTCTCATGTTAATAAGCATTCTAGCCACACACGTGCACACACACACACACGCACACGTGCACACACTTACTAAGACTCCTCACGTGGAGCATTTACAATGCAAATTACGTCCTAGGACCGTGCCTCCAGAATACAAAGGAGGCTTAAGCTAGTGAAACCGAGTCACTACACACGGATGCTGTAATCTGAGGTTTTCCAGGACTTAACAGTCCATTGGCACAAATAAAGTCAAATAACGCTGTTTTAGTGGCCTGTCTCCCCCAGGTTCATTAGAACCTTAGTGACTTGGACCTCTGGGCAGTCTACACTTCCCGCTTCTCTTCCTCTCAGCACAGACATACTTTCATCTCAGCTCTCCATCCTGCTCGCCTTTACCGGCCCTGGGGCTGCTGACTCAGTCTCACAGATCCTAAGAGCCTGTGCATCCCGTGCTAGTGCCCTAATTGATTTATAATGGAGACTGGACAGGAAAATCCATTCTCTCTAGTACGTTCTCCTCCTGAAGCTGAGTCACGTGGAAGCCGGGTTATAGTAGATGGTAACCTGGTGAGCGTGGGGTTAAGACCAAGGGAGTGAGTCACGTGACGCACACGTCCATGCGCACGGTGGCGGGTTGTTTCACCTGGCTCACATCCAGGCTGTCTCTGCTGTGAGCCTGGACAGCACAGAAAGCTGCTGCCGACGTGCGCTCCTTCAGCATCCTTTCCCTAAGCTACCCTGCCTGTGGATCGGACATGCCAGCGCCTCACACCCTCTCTGCCCGTCTTCCACTCCATTCATATCTCCGGAAACCACTTCGCGTGGGTGTAACTGACTACACTTCTTGTGGTTTCAGGAAATCTCTCTCTTTGTCTGCTCCAGGGCTTCTCTGAGACTGAGATGTGGGGCTCGGGTGCAAACTCGGCAGCATGAGGGGTTCACATCTGGACCCGGGAACAAACCCGGAAGCGTAAGGGGTTCACATCTCTTGGATCACAATTGACAAACGAAGTGTAAGCTGGTGCAGAAACTTTCTCCTGTTCTGAACGATTCTGAGACACATTAGACATCATTCCTCAGGATGTCCCAGGAGGACTGAGCTCATGTCCACAATGACGAACAGCCCAACACATACCTGCGTGTTAGTTTTCCCTCTTTCCCAGTCCCCCACTTCTGTTCTTGAGATCACGTGTCTCCAAACAATTCCCGCACTGGGGTTGATCTCCGGCTCTGCTTTCTGGAAAATGACAAGGGGAAAGTGGTCTTTAGGATGGTGTTCTAGAGCCGGATCGTGTACCGGGAGGACTGTGTAAATGGGGTGTAGGAGCCCTGGTGTGCAGGGGTGTCCCAGTGATTCAAAGTGCAGCTGGGCTAAGCTACCAGTGGGGTGCAAGCATTGGTTACATGAGTGCATGGGGCAGTGGTGACTCAAGGATGGTGGGGCTGCCTGGCTTAGGCCAGTGGCTCTTGAGAAGCCTGGATGACAGTGATGGGTTCAGGTGAGGTAACTGCCAACTGAAGGCTCACTGAGAACCGTGGAGGCTTCCCAGGCAGCCTTTTTTTTTTTTTTTTTTTAACACATTTGTTCTCAGCTTTGCTTTCACACTAGGCTCACATAATCTGTGGTCCAGGCACTGTCCGAGACCGATTCATTCACAGGTTCTAGAAGGGGGACCCAAGCAGCAGCTTTTGAAAGCTCCCCCTGTTCAGCCAAAATTGAAAACCGCTGGGGATCTTGTCACCTGGGCTGTAGAGCAGACTGTGCTGAAAATCAGACCCAGGATTTAACGATAAACATGGCAGAGCTACAAAGGAGACTGACTTCATCCCCAGGCCAAAGTTAGGGTCCTGATGGAAAAAAATGTTGCTCTGAGACCTGGGATGGAGATCTGTGAGTAGGTGACAGTCTTAAAGCCCTGCAGTCTCCAGAAGCCTCTGTCCTGCTGGGAACAGCTGCGTTCCCTCATAGGCAAGGGCATCCTCCACTCACCTGGAGACTCTGTGCCTGGAACTTGACTTCCTCCACATTGGCCCCACCTCCCCACCTTGCCAACAGTCCAGTACCCAGGGCGCAGCGGCGGGGACCTAAGTTCCTGTACCAGGACGACAAAGCATTGAAAGGCCTCGAGTACTGGCGAGGACCCAGGGGACCTGGGAGGTGAGGTTGAAAGTGCTGTGTCACTGAGGGCAGAAAATCAGGCAGAGGGGGAGAGAACTGTGGTCATGAAAGCCTTCTCCCTTGACTGGTGATTCAGCATCCTTGCAGGGACACCAGGGCAGGGCCCTTGGCGACCGACACCCATCATGCACTACAGGTGTGACCTAGGGACCCCTGAGTCCCTTGGTATCATACTGAGATGGGATCAGAAGGAAGGCTCCGGGCGGAAGAGGTGTGGGACGTGTTTGCTATGTGAGAGCAAGAGATCTGTCACCACAGTCGTGTCCCTTGGGGAGCCCAGAGGACACACCCTTTAATAAAGCAGTAAGGGAAGCCTGGTGGAGGGTCAAACACTAGCGCTTTGAAGAGTCTTGGAAAAGTGCAAGAAGACACAAATGCCAGAAGGTGAGAGGTGGGCCCCTTGGCGAGGCAGTGGCTGAACCTGTGAAGGTTCAGATGCCAGTGTCTGAGGCATGTTGTCTTCACCTCTTTGGGATCAATGGCCAGTGATCGTATTCAGCTTCCTGATGACTAAGAAGGAGGCATGTGGCTTGGGAAGACTCTCTGGCATTTGGAAGCAAAGTGTCGCTTCAACCCATTTCTCTGGTGACTCAAATGCTCCCAGTTGTGAGGGTTTCTCGGAACAAAATTGAGCTTTGCTGCAGGTCCAGCCACAGTGTAAACTGCTCTGTTGATCACAGAGTGAGAGCCAGCAAGTCTGATGGTTCTGGAGGCATCCATGGTGGCCAGAGGTGCTGGGGAGAGGTCTGGAGAGCCCCCAAGAGGAGAGGCAGTGCAGACCCCGGAGATCTGGAGCAAGGCCTTCTGCAGCAGAGAGCGGCTCCCGGCTGGAAAAGCACCATGCTGCCGGCTGAGGGCGTGGCTGCACCTGCCTATCAGGATCTGGGCGGTATCAGATCCATCAGGCCGTTGGGCCAGGCAGGGAGCATCAAATCCTGCACTGACGACAGCTCATTGGAGATCGCTCTCGGACGGGTCTAGAGTATTGTCATTTACATGAACATGTAGCTCGGACTCTGTAACACCAACATCTCAGCTTACAGCCATGGCCTCGGGGCCTCCCATGACCCACTGACAGAGGCAGAGAGACCTGGGCCTGGTTCCCAGACACTGGGCTCTATACTCGGTCCTGGAAGGAAGTGGAGCAGGCCCGCTGCAGCTTCACTCACGGGAGCTCGGAGGAGAGTGAGGAAGGGGACCCTCCTGGCCGGCAAGATGGGAGCCCCGTCGCTCACTGGGAAGGGAGAGACATGCTCGTGGGTTGGTGTGCGGGTTTTTGACCTGTGTTGATGGCTTGTCTGCAGGGGAGGGGCCTGGACGAGGAGGACTGGGCACACGTAAGTGCGGGAAGAGGCACGTGAATGGTCTTCTGGCAGTGGGAACACACCGGAGCAACTCAGGAGATGCCGATGCCACCTGAGATCACAACATTGGAGGCACTGTGGCACCTGTCAGAGACGGGGACTGTCCTTTGGGTGTCCCTCTGTCCACAGCTCCAGTGCTTGGGAGCAGGCCCATGAGTGGTGATGGGCACGAAGGCCAGGCACAAGCTGCCACCAGCAGAGTGACATGGCACTCTCTCAAGGGCCAGGCACGGGGGCAGGTTGTGCACAGTGGCCCCTTTGCTGCAGTTGGGGTAACCCCTGGGTGAGCCTGGACCAGGGGAAAGTCCAGTTCTATGGCAGAGGCTTTAGGGTTGCACTTGGGTTGGGGGGTGCATGGACAATACGTCAGCGGGGATGTCCTTGTCCAGCCTCAGCTAGAGGCCTCGTGGAGGCTGTGGTGATGGTAGCAGGTGTGGGGCGGAAGGGCCGACCTCACTCCACACTCTCTGTGTGCCTCACGGCAGTCCCATGGCACAGGGTGCTACCATTTTGTCATCTGACTGAGGAGGAGATGGAGACAAAGAACAGTTAAATAACTTGCCCAAGTTTATCTACAGCTGGTGAGAAGCAAACTGGGATTGGCACCCAGGGCAAACGGCCTCCCCTCCTGAACTCAGGGCATTGGTGGGCTGCTGAGCCGCATGCAGTCTCAGGGGCCCTGGCTGCCCGGGCCCTGCTGCGGGGATCCCCTGGTGCCAGCGCTGGACTCTGGGTGCTTCCTCCTTCTTGCATAGATATGGCCAGACTCTCCATGCGCTGCTTGCCCATTTGAGAAGTCCAGAGTCAAGCAAACTCCCCTAGATCATCCCAGTTCACTCGGTGCTTTGGTTACAATCCCTGTTGGTTATTGGCAGCTGCAGGTCAGTGCATGCTTCCCAGGGAACGTTAATGAAAGTGTTCTTAGGTAGCATCTCTGTGTCAGCCCTTCACTAATGAATACCAGCTTTTCAGTTAACCCAGGTCAGTGAACTTCCTACGAATAGGTTGTACTTGTTTTTGGTTTTCTCCAGTGAATGTTCTCATGTGTTTTCTTTCTCATTTGTTTATTGTGTCTCCAAGGACATTTCGAGTTCAGAAAAGCATAATTTGATGGAATTCTTCCTTCTGTATAAGCAGTGGCTTTCTCGTAAACTATTTCCTGGTCTGTCTTGTAAACTATTTCCTGGATGTAAACTGTATCCTGGTCTGTTTCAAATCTCCTGTGGTTGGTACACCACTCCAGGTAAGCAAACGCTTGAGGTTCTGGTGACTCAAAGCAGCCACGCCCATCGCCGCCATGGAGAGCTTGTTTATTGATCTGTGCTACTCCGTTGCTATCGATCTGAATATTTCTTCACCTGCCTTCTTTTAAGAAGAAGCTGCCTTAAGAAAAAGATATCAACTGACAGCTATTTTCTATTGGCAGAAGGACTATGATGTAGGTGCTTTCTCTTCTGTTTTGGAAATAAAGACAAAATGGCTTCCTCTGAGGCTCCAGGCCCAGCCTAATAGACTAAGACGTTGCTTAGAAGATCCCCCAAGGGTAAGCTGCTTGAGGGTAGGATGAGCCCATTGTGTTCATCACCCCACACTCAACATCTAGCATGGTGCCAGGCCCCTGGCCAGCAGTTGAGGAGTATCTGTTGAAGGAGTGAAAGAGAGGAAGGAAGGAAGGAGGGAGGGAAGGAAGGAAAGAGAAAAGGCGAGACGGTGAAAAGGCCGTCACTGTCCGGAGCCATCACTGTCCAGAGCCATCACTGTTCGGAGCCAGCATTGTCTGGAGCCATCACTGTCCGGAACCATCACTGTCCGGAGCCGTCACTGTCCGGAGCCGTCACTGTCCGGAGCCGTCACTGTCCGGAGCCAGAACTGTCCGGAGCCAGAACTGTCCGGAGCCGTCACTGTCCGGAGACGTCACTGTCCGGAGCCATCACTGTCCGGAGCCATCACTGTCCGGAGCCATCACTGTTTGGAGCCGTCACTGTTTGGAGCCGTCACTGTTTGGAGTCGTCACTGTTTGGAGCCGTCACTGTCCGGAGCCATCACTGTTTGGAACCATCACTGTCTGGAGCCGTCACTGTTTGGAGCCGTCACTGTTTGGAGCCGTCACTGTTTGGAGCCGTCACTGTTTGGAGTCGTCACTGTTTGGAGCCGTCACTGTCCGGAGCCATCACTGTCCGGATCCATCACTGTTTGGAGCCGTCACTGTCCGGAGCCATCACTGTCCGGATCCGTCACTGTCCGGAGCCGTCACTGTCCGGAGCCGTCACTGTCTGGAGCCATCACTGTTTGGAGCCATCACTGTCTGGAGCCATCACTGTTTGGATCCATCACTGTTTGGAGCCGTCACTGTCCGGAGCCATCACTGTCCGGATCCATCACTGTCTGGAGCCATCACTGTCCGGATCCATCACTGTTTGGAGTCGTCACTGTTTGGAGCCATCACTGTCCGGAGCCATCACTGTCCGGATCCATCACTGTCTGGAGCCATCACTGTTTGGATCCATCACTGTTTGGAGCCGTCACTGTCCGGAGCCATCACTGTCCGGATCCATCACTGTCCGGAGCCATCACTGTCCGGAGCCATCACTGTTTGGATCCATCACTGTCCGGAGCCATCACTGTCCGGAGCCATCACTGTCTGGAGCCATCACTGTCCGGAGACATCACTGTCTGGATCCATCACTGTTTGGAGCCATCACTGTTTGGAGCCATCACTGTCCGGATCCATCACTGTCTGGATCCATCACTGTCTGGATCCATCACTGTCCGGATCCATCACTGTTTGGATCCATCACTGTTTGGAGCCATCACTGTTTGGAGCCGTCACTGTTTGGATCCATCACTGTCCGGATCCATCACTGTTTGGAGCCATCACTGTTCGGAGCCGTCACTGTTTGGATCCATCACTGTTTGGAGCCATCACTGTTCGGAGCCGTCACTGTTTGGATCCATCACTGTTTGGATCCATCACTGTTCGGAACCATCACTGTTTGGATCCATCACTGTTTGGATCCATCACTGTCCGGATCCATCACTGTTTGGATCCATCACTGTCCGGATCCATCACTGTTTGGAGCCATCACTGTTCGGAGCCGTCACTGTTTGGATCCATCCCTGTTTGGATCCATCACTGTTTGGAGCCATCACTGTTTGGAGCCGTCACTGTTTGGATCCATCACTGTTCGGAACCATCACTGTCTGGATCCATCACTGTCCGGATCCATCACTGTTTGGAGCCATCACTGTTCGGAGCCGTCACTGTTTGGATCCATCACTGTTTGGATCCATCACTGTTTGGAGCCGTCACTGTTTGGATCCATCACTGTTTGGATCCATCACTGTTCGGAACCATCACTGTTTGGATCCATCACTGTTTGGAGCCATCACTGTCCGGATCCATCACTGTTTGGAGCCATCACTGTCCGGATCCATCACTGTCTGGATCCATCACTGTTTGGAGCCGTCACTGTTTGGAGCCGTCACTGTTTGGAGCCATCACTGTTCGGATCCATCACTGTTTGGAGCCATCACTGTTCGGAGCCATCACTGTCCGGATCCATCACTGTCCGGATCCATCACTGTTTGGAGCCATCACTGTTCAGAGCCGTCACTGTTTGGATCCATCACTGTTTGGATCCATCACTGTCCGGATCCATCACTGTTTGGAGCCATCACTGTTTGGATCCATCACTGTTCGGAACCATCACTTAGAGGCACCTGAACTGCCCCCATTTGTCCTTCGACCCCGTCATCCCTGCTGCTCTGTGTCACAGCCACTGCTGTCAGGGAAGTGGCATGTCCAGGGTCATAGAGCCAGCTGGCTCGGAGATGGAATTATGAAGGATACAGGTAAAACAATTGACAAAAACAGTTGGTAACAGTTATGTGCACTCAGTTCACCTAAGTGATGATTGAATTAACCACTGCTTCCCAGACCCTATAATTTATGAATTTAGGGCAAAACTTAAATGATGTTGTTTTTGTTTGCTTGGGCTGCCATGACAAATTATTACACACCTGGTGGCTTAAGATGACAGAAATTTATTCTCTCACAGTCTGGAGGCTGAAGTCTGCAATCACGGTGTCAGCAGGGTTGGTTCCTTCTGGGGAATCGGTTCCTTCTGGGGAATCTGTTCCTTGACCCCCTTGGCTTCTGGTGGTTGCTGGCAATCCTTGGCTCTGTCTTGTAGCTGCATCAGCCCACCCTCCGCTGCTCCCTGGAAGGAGCTGGGCTACACGTCCAGGGACCTGACTTTTCCAGCTGCTGCCTGAGGGTCTGGCTTCCAACTCGCCCGTCTCTGGGAACTCCCAGGCTGGCATTTGCTGGTTGGTGCCCCGGGATCTACTGAGGGCGAAGTGGCAGATTTGAGTGACCCAGGGGGTCTTTCTGCAGCCCCTTCCCTGGCTCCTCCTTCTCCCTGAGGTTGATTTTCATGTTCTCGCAAAGGAGCCTGAGCCTGCGTTTCCAGTTGTACCGCCCTTCCCAATCGAGACCTCAGGGCAAGTTCCCCAGGTGTGTGAGGGCAGCTGTGTGAGGGCAGGTGCGTGAGGGCAGGTGTGTGAGGGCAGGTGTGTGAGAGGCCACACTCAGTGACTGGCCCAGGCCCATGCCTTCCTAACAAGCACTTGCTGTCCCCAAGTGTCTTGTGTCTCTCCCCTCGCTGCTGTCTTTGCCAGGCTACCCTCCTTCTTTGCTTCAGAGGTTCACTTCTGATGTTTCAGAACCCTAAGTTTGAATCCAAAGCCCCCTCTACTGTTTCTTGCAGCTTTCTCCTGAGAGTAACACTCGTGGAAATCTTTCTTCTAATCCAAAGGGTCACTGCCACCAGACCCCACCATGACTTGGCCGTTCTTCTAGTGAATAGGATGCACCACCGTGGACACAGAATATACCGAGCACCTCCACTGGCACAGGACCTGCCCAGGTTGGAACAGGACTGCGAATCTGTTGCAGACACACTTCCAATGTCTTCTTTGCCATATTTTACCTTTGCCAAGTTTTATTTTTACATAAGTTAGTCAGGAAACGACGATTTTCAAGGAACTCTGACAACATCCTGGGAAAGAACGGACTGAATCAGCGTTCTGCAGAATCAGAAATTCTGAGGCATGTGGGAAGTCCACAGACAGGATGCTACAAAAGCACGATTTGCTGGGCAGCTGTGCTGGGTTCAAGGAAAGTACATCTTTTAAAGTGCACATTGTGACTTGACAATAGGATGGGAAAGCTTTCCTCTTGATTCTTGGCTACAAACAGCATCACCTTGGCTCGTGGTCTCAGGGGACTCTCCCCTCTGTTAGGTGTTGATCACAGCCTCACACTGTGGTCACATGTCACCACTCGTGTCCCACGAACAGCAGGCAAAGGCTGCCCTGGGTTCGTTTTTGATGCATCTGCCCAAAGCAAGTAGTTAACCTGAGGCTGCTTCCCAGGGTTGCTAAATTTGCTGGGTCTGAAAGATTTGAAATAGTGGCTCCAGCCAGGAGGGATCCTGAGAAGTGCTTTGACTTTTAAACAGCAACACTCAGAGTCTTTAATGCCAACCTCCAGAAAGGTCTGAGGACCAAGGCGAGGGCAGACGTGGCTTGCGCTGAGATTTCAAACTCTTCCCCAGCCGTGGGGCTGGCCATCTGGAGCAGCTGTGGGAGCCAAGAAGCAATCCAAGCTCTGCAGAGCCCATTCCTGGCGCTGCTGCTCCAACTTACTTCCCTTCCCACGTGGAGGTAGTTTTATTAGAGCAAAACTCCAGAATAGAAACATCCTTTTTCTTTCCTGCTTTTCTGTGATGTGCTGAGAGCTTTAGGCACAGGCATGCTGACAGCAACCCTGTGAGCAGGTCCTGTTCCCTAGAGGAGAAGACAGTGCACAGAGATGATGTATCTGGTCCAAAGATGCTGAACCGGAAACCGGGGCATGGACGACATGTGAGACATTGTGCTGGTTACGCAGCCCTCTCCTTTGTGATGTGAAAGTAAAACAAAGGTGCTTTTGCAGATGGGCTTCGAGTGCTTCTGTCAGGGGTCTACAGGGGTCATGAGCACGGGCCGGAGGGTGTGATTTCTGCTAGTGGGGGAAGAGAAGGCTCGGTGGTGAAGCTTCACTCATTAGCTCTGGAGGCCACACCGTGTAGAAGCTCTGCCCGTCAGCGTAGTCCGCTTTCCGTGCAGGTCCGAACTGCTGATGCCAGGACACCAGATGGAACAGCCGCACTCGGCCGTGGTTCCCTCCCCTGTGCTCCTATACAACAGAGATCATTGCATACTTATGGGCTGTCGTCTGTCTCGCTCACATCCCCTGCCCCAGACTGTAAACTTCGTGAATTTGCCTTGTTCACACGGCATCCCTTGTACCTATGTCTCTGGCACATAGTGAGTCCTTCATACACAGTTGTCGATGGGTGACCAGATTGCTGCATTAGATGGCTTTTCTTCAAGAGCACCTACTATGTTTAAGTTCATTTGTGTCAAGCCTACTTCGAACTTGCTAAATTTATCACGTATTTATGTGCCCACATATTTTTCATGTAAACTTGTGTGTTTGAATTTTCATGTCAGTGGCGCCCTGTTGTACATAACCTTTTGCAACTTGCATTTTCTTTTCTGATCCCAAAATGTCTTTAAGATGAATCCATGTTGATACTTGTAGTTACAGTAGATTGATTTAACCACTGTGCAGTGTTTCATTGAATGGAGAAACTGTGGTTTATTTATTCATTCCCCTACTAAGCTGTAGTTACTTTTTGGAGGGAGGGGTCTCTCTATGCACACATGTGAGAATTCCTCCCAGTTAGACCCTTAGACATGGAATTGCTGGGCCAGAAGTTATGTGCAACTTGAACTTTGCCAGGTATATCAAGTTGCCCAAAACTGTTGGTATTATTTTTTCAAAGAATAAGGATTACATTTCCTACATCTTAATCAACATTTGTACTTATATTTAAAGTGTTTACCTATCTGACAAGTGTTTTATGTGTCTTATTTTTGTTTTAGCTTGCATTTCCTGACTTATTTCCACCCTTATCTTTTTTTTTTTTTTTTTGCGGTACACGGGCCTCTCACTGTTGTGGCCTCTCCCGTTGCGGAGCACAGGCTCCGGACGCACAGGCTCAGCGGCCATGGCTCACGGGCCCAGCCGCTCCGTGGCATGTGGGATCTTCCCGGACCGGGGCACGAACCCGTGTCCCCTGCATCGGCAGATGGACTCTCAACCACTGCCCCACCAGGGAAGCCCCACCCTTATCTTTTATCTCTTTATGTTTATTGCTCATTCAAGTTTCTTTCCTTCTGAATTGCTTGCTCATATTTTTGCATGTTTTTCTCTTGGGTTATTGGTTTATGTCTTATTGGTTTGATGGAGCTTTTTATGGACTCTTTATAAAAACACTTTGTGGTTTATGGTATTCACATGGCAAATATCATCTCACAGCAGTCTGTGGTTTTCTTTTCAATTTATTTATGTTGTCTTTTTTCTATATATGTTTTAAATTTAATGCAGTATTTTCCTTCATGTTTGATTTGTTTCTATATGTTTTAAAGAAATCCTTCCTTGCTCTGATGTTATAAAAATGTTCTCCTATATTTCCTTTCAAAGTTTAAAGTTTGCTTTCTACAAGTTTGGTTTTGGGGGGGGGTATGGTATGAGAGAGGGCACTGTCTAGCCAGCACCATTTAGAAATGTCACATAGTTATTTGAATAGGTAACACAGTCACATAGTTTGAAGATCAGGATAATGTTACAAAACGCATACTGAGTGGTCTTGTTCTCACCTCTGCCCCCTTTACCCTCCTCTCTCCATGCAGGCAATCAGTTCTTACATGTGACTCTATGTTTCTCTCTGCAAATAAAGCAATGGGAAAATATATTCTTATTTTCTCTTTCTTAAATATAAGTAACATGTTCATCTATTCTGCTTGGAGCCTTGCTTTTCTCACTTGACTATTTCTCCTGCAGGGAATACACAGGGAGCTTTTCACCCTCTTTTTCAGTTGAATAGTATTCCATTCTGTTGAGCTATCGGGGGTGTTTAACTATTTTCCTCTTAGATGGGCATTTGGGGCGTCCCCAGGCTTTTTCTAGTTATTACTAACAATGCAGCAATAAATGACCTTATCCGCACATCATTTCCTGTGTGATAAATTCCCAGAAGTGGGGTGCCTGGGTGAAAGGGAAATGCACATGCATTTGTAATTATGATGGACATTGCCAATTCACCGTCCCAGCTGTTGACTCATTCTGTGCTTCTCTCGGGATGTATGGGAACATCTCTTTCCTCATAGGCTTGTCAGTAGCAGGTGGTCAAATTTGCAAACTTTTGACAGGTGAGAAAGGGTATCAAGGGTATGATTTGTGTTTCCATTCCTTTATTTTCCATTTTAGATTTTTAAAAAAAATTAAGTTATAACTACAATTAAGCACACGTATTAAACTCAATGGTTACATGACATTTTACATACGTCTGCATCCATGCAGCCTCCACTCAGGTCAAACACAGAGCGTTTCCTGTAGTCTGGATGGCGCTAATGCTGTCCCGGTCGGTACCCACCACCAAAACCAAACACTATCCTCACGAATTAGTTTTACATTATTTAAAATTTTATGCAATTGGGCTTCCCTGGTGGCGCAGTGGTTGGGAGTCCGCCTGCCGATGCAGGGGACACGGGTTCGTGCCCCAGTCCGGGAAGATCCCACATGCCGTGGAGCGGCTGGGCCCGTGAGCCATGGCCGCTGAGCCTGCACGTCCGGAGCCTGTGCTCCGCAACGGGAGAGGCCACAACAGTGGGAGGCCCGCGTACTGCAAAAAAAAAAAAAAGAAAAAAAAATTATGTAATTGGAATCATAGATTATTTTCTCTTTTGTTTCTTTTACTCATATTCTGTCTGTGAAATACATCTGTATTCTTATACATAGCAGCAGTTTATTTCTTTTCCTTGCTGTGTGGTATTTTATTGTATGAATATGCCACAACATATTTATTCTATGTTGGTAGACATTTTGACTGCTTATGGTTTGGTATACTTTGAGTGATGTCACCACGAGCATTTTTGTGTATGTCCTTTGGTAGACAGAAGGGTTCGTTTTAGTTGACTATATCCCCCAGAGTGGAATTGGCGGGTTATACTTAGCTTTAGAGATACTGCCAAAAAGTTTTTCAAAGTAGCTGTTGTCAAGAACTGTGCAAGGTCTGAAGCTTTACCCTTGCTGCAAGCCAACACACTAGGCTGCCAACGTTTCATCCATAAGACCACTGGGTCAGCAATGAAAGCAATTTATTGGAGCAATAGCATATCTGATAAAGGACCGTCATCCAAAATATACAAGGAACTCTTAAGATGCAACAATGAGAAAACAAACAACCTGATTTAAAAAATGGGCCAGAGATCTTAGCAGACACCTCACCAGAGAAGATATACAGATGGCAAATAAGCATATGAAAAGATGCTCCGCATCATATGTCATTAGGGAAATTCAAATAAAAACAACAATGAGATATCACAACACAACTATTAGAATGTCGCCAGTCCAGAGCACTAAATGCTAGCAAGGATATGGAGCAGGGGAAGCTTTCACTTATTGCTGGTGGGCACGCAAAGTGGTGCAGCTGCTTTGGAAGATACTTTGATGGTTTCCTACAAAACTCAACACACTCTTACCATAGGATCCAGCAATCATGCTCCTTGGTATGTACGCAAAGGAGCTGAAAACTTATGTTGCATAAAATTCTGCACATGGGGGCTTCCCTGGTGGCTCAGTGGTTGAGAATCTGCCTGCTAATTCAGGGGACATGGGTTCGAGCCCTGGTCTGGGAGGATCCCACATGCTGCGGAGCAACTAGGCCCATGAGCCACAACTACTGAGCCTGCGTGTCTGGAGCCTGTGCTCTGCAACAAGAGAGGCCGCGATAGTGAGAGGCCCACGCTCCGCGATGAAGAGTGGCCCCCGCTTGCCACAACTAGAGAAAGCCCTCGCACAGAAATGAAGACCCAACACAGCAAAAATAAATAATAAAAATAAATTAATAAACTCCTACCCCCAACATAAAAAAAAGCCTGCACATGTATGTTTATAGCAGCTGTATTCAAAATTGCCAAAACTTGGAAGCAACCAAGATGTCCTTCAGTAGGTGAATAGATACATAAACTGTGGTACATCCAGGCAATGGAATATTATTCAGCACTGAAAAGAAATGAGCTATCCAGCCATGAAAAGACATGGAGGAACATTAAATGCAAATTACTAAGTGAAAGAAGCCAATCTGGGAAGGCTACATGCCGTATGATTCCAAATATATGACATTCTGGAAAAGGCAAAACTCTGGAGACAATAAAAAGATCAGAGGATGCCAGGGGTTGCTCGGATGAATGGGTGGAGCACAGAGAATTTTTAAGGCAATAAAACTACTCTGTAGGATACTATAATGGTGAATACATGCCATCATATTTTGTCCAAACCTATAGAATGTCCAACACCAAGAGTGAACTGTAATGTAAACAATGGACTCTGGGCAAATGATGTGTCGATGTAGGTTCATCAGTTGCACGTAATGCCCACTCTGGTGGGGGCTGTGGATGATGGGCGAGGCTGTGCCCGTGTTGGGGCAGGAATGCACAGGAAATATCTGTACCTTTCACCGGCCTTAGTATTTTCTGTTACGTGCACCTCAGCTCTGGGTTAGAGGTGAGGGTTGTACTTAATATCGTTCACACTGCATTGCTCTCCAGAGGTAACAGTGGTATAATTTGAACACATTTCTGATTGAAGCATCAGCCTACCGAAATATAGCTTCAAAAATAAGAAAAGTAATTTAATTGTCTATTAATTTGCAAAATGTAAAATCTAAAAAAGTTCTATTAAATATCATGTTCTATTAAAAAAAAAAAGATGTTTAAAAAAATGGACGGTTAAAATTCCCTCATGTTTGAAATCAAATATTCCATGAAAGTTCTACTAAGATGATTTGCGAAAGAGCTAGAATGATTGGTACCCTGGTAAAGGAATTTGGATTTATTGATTTTGAGAAGTTCCTCTGCTCTTGGCCCAGAGCCATTTCTTCTAAGTAAGCCCAGCGCTAGGAACCCACCCTACCACACTCAGACGATACATGGAGAAATAGCGTCTATGAAATAGATTGGAAGGGGGTCAAGAGGGAGTGTTCTTTTTTATTTAAATGGCTTGACCTTAAACATCATGAAAATAAGCTTTAGGGTTTTAACTCCTTTTACTTTTATACTTCTACGCTTTTGATCTTTTGCCTTCTGTGTATTAGGAGTGGAAATAATCTGTACTTCTGTATCCTTTGTTAATGAAACCATAACACTTCCCTAACATTTCAAGCTGTCTGAGGTCCAAAGTGAGGTCAGCTGCCTCTCCATCCCCTGCTTACTGTGAATAAATAATGAACGATAAAAACCATCTAGTGTTCCAATAGGAAATGCTGGCCTGTATTTGTCTTGTTCGTACTTGTAATGAGAATTACATCCTCATTTTCTGAAGACATGCCAGCTTGTCACAGACCAAGTTTAATGGCATTTTTGTGGCCCATGTTTAACGAAATTGTTTAAATGTGTTTAAATCTTTAGCTTCTTATCTTTTTAAGAAGGCTCATTTTTGTTTTGCACTGTCTTTACTCTGCACAACCTTTCTCACAGGTTTTATTACAAATTAGATCCTTCCAATCAGGAGATAGTGGCATGGGAGAAGTGAAAAGAATAGCAAAAGGAAACTTCATTTTATTTAAAATTCAGATAGGCATCAAGAATCTTTGCTGAAGAAAGTCAGTTCAGATGGCATAGGGATCAAAAATAGGAACAGAAAACACACCTTTTCCCCTATACTTTTTATGCCTGCAGTAACTTGCAATTTGCTAGGCAAGTTCTTTTCTACTCCCTTTCTATGTCTAAACTGCCTTTCTTTGCAAAAAGTTAAAACAGATGCTAAAGAAGTAAATGATGTGGTTTTTTTTTTCTGGAGAAATTTATATTTCTAACAGAAAACTTCCCACCTCTTTTTAGCTAATATTCTGCTCTTCATAATGCAATTAAGGAATAACAAGAAGTGTGAACCTTTAATATTAACATACACAAATTATAGTATTTATAAAAATTTTTTATAGAGTATATCTTCTTTTTTACTATCTGCCATTTCAAAGCTATATTAATTAACCAAATTAAGAATGTATATAGTATTCTGAGAATGATCTGTGTTACATATATCCCCAAACCAAAGAAATTCTAAATCTGATTATTATTTAGTTTTTATATAATTTGGAATTTAAAAAAACTCACCTCTGTCTTAAAGTTTATAAAATATAGAACTGATGAATGAATGGCAAAATCTTATTCTCTCAAGGTCACTTAGAATTAGGAAAACCAGCTAAATTGGTTTTTAAATGTTATATATTTTTTAAAAATAAAAAGCTTGGTGCTACCATCCTCATCTTCCTTCTCAAACTACTAAGCACCTGCTGTGGGGTCTGTCTTAGATACTGGGATGCAGGGAGGCGCGAGAGAAACTTCATCATCATTATCACCGTCATCATAATGACAGCTAACACCAGGGCTGGCACTAGGATGAAGATAGCAAGGCAACTGCCTCAGGCACGAAGTTTGAGAGGATGCCAAAAAATTCAGCAATCAGATAAAGAATGGTCAGTCACCTCACCCTACACCCCACCCTGCCAAGAACTCACTATCTGTGGTGTCCTGCTCTAAGAACTTTATTTGTATTTCTCCTGTAATGATTTTAATAACCTTCTTAGCTGACCCCATTCCAATGGGGGAGTCACTTATGGCCAAGTCCACGCAGTTAGTAATTGGTAGAAGTAGAATTGGGACCCAGACTTTATGTTGTAAATAGCGTTTCTTTCCCTTTACTGCTGCATAGCACAGGGAGATCAGCTTGATGCTTTGTGATGACCTAGAGGAGTGGGGTAGGGAGGGTGGGAGGGAGGCACAAGAGGGAGGGGATATGGGAACATATGTATATACATATAACTGATTCAAATTGCTATACAGCAGCAACTAACACAACACTGTAAAGCAATTACACTCCAATAAAGATATTTAAAAAAAAGTTTAGTCTCTCTAGCATGGGCAGGCGTGGAATCACAGCTGCGCAGAGGTCAATAAAAGTGCTGCTTCAGTGGATGAATGGATAGAGAAAATGTGATATATATATATGTGTGTGTGTGTGTGTGTGTGTGTGTGTGTGTGTATGTATATTTTGGCCTTAAAAAAGAAAGCAACCTGCCATTTGCAACAATGTGGATGGACCTGAAGGACATTATTCTAAGTGGGATAAGTCAGACACAGAAGGACAAATATTGCATGATCTTAGTTATATGTGGAATCTAAAAAAGCTGAACTCATAGAAGCAGGGAGTAAAGTGGTGGTTGCCAGAGACTGGGGTGGGGAATGGGGAGATGCTGGTCAAAGGGCACAAAGATTCAATTACCAGGATGATTAAGTTCTGGGGATCTAACGTCCAGCATGGTGACTGTAGTTAACCATACTGTATTATAGTCTTGAAGTTTGTTAAGAGAGTAGATCTTAAGTATTCTCACCATAAAAAAGAAAGAAAGAAAGAAAGAAAGAAAAAGGAAGGAAGGAAGGAAGGGAGGGAGGGAGGAAGTGGTAACTGTGTGTGGCAATGGATATGTTATAATTAACTTGATTGAGGTGATCATTTCACCATGTATATGTATATGAAAACATCACGTTGTACACCTTAAATATATACAGTTCCTATTTGTCACGTATACCTCAATAAAGGTGAGAAAAGTAATGCTTCTTCTCGTCTCAAAGAGGACATAGCACCCACCTTTAAGGATGGATTTTCATGCACTTTCCTGTTAACAGCGTGTATCTGACCACTCTGAGAACTGACCTGGACCTTCTGTCAAATGTTCTCTTTTTCTCTGTTCTGTTAAAAATCACACCCCTCTCTTTTCCATGAGTCTCTAAATAAAATATCTGCCTTCGTACACCTTTGCAGAATGTAACCTTCATGTCTTCCAATTCCCTGTCTGCTTTAAAATAAAGGCACAAAGAGATTGAAAACAGGGTCTTGTGTGATTACTGCTTCCGTTACTGCTTCCGTCCATCTTGAGGAAGCTTGTCAAAGTAGAACTTGGAAAAGGAAGGTCGTTTTTCAGGAACTGAGCACTCTACTTATATGAACAAAAAGCAGAGGAACTCATATTTTACTTCCGTGCAATTGCTGTATTTGAACATTATTACTGACTTTTTTTTCTTTGAGGGAACATTGTGATGAATTGAATGATTAAAGAAAACCTTTTCCATTTGTGCTGTTTTGCTCCCGATAATTCGAATCAAAATCGCATTCTGCAGAACAAGGCTTACAGGAATGGATTCCGTTTTGACAAGTTTTAGACTTCATTCTCCTTTTTTTCTAAGGAAAAACTCACCTAACAACTCTGAGATAATGAGACAAAAGCCTGAGGAGAACAATGGTGCTAATGCGCATCTAATCCTTGGCACTCCCTGTTCAAAGCCTCCTCCATCAAGTGCTATTATCCCTGCTTTGCTGATGAAAAAATTAGTCTCAAAGGCACAAATGAGCCTCATACATCAGTTTTCCTGTAAGTGATTTCTCTTTCTTCTCAAGTATAACAAAATCATAGATAAAAATGTTTGCAAGTACCCATCCCCTCAAAATGCCAGATTTATTCAATAAACATTTATTGAATATCCACTAAGATCTGAGTGGAGATAATTCATGCCTGAACTCAGAAGGAACAAGGTACAAGAGGGTGAAGCAATGCACGGAGGGGTCTCGGGAAGTTCTAGCCTCACCAGGCAATCCTTCCCCAATCCCTTTCATGGCTGAGACTCACAAACCATCAGGATGGTGTGTTCATACTCTTCCAAATATTGTTGAGAAAGGGTTTCTTTCCTCCCAACCGAACCAATGAAATGTAATTAAAAATGATCATGGCAGATTTGGGCTGTGCGGGGCAGATAAAAGACAGGGAGATTTGGTTCCAGTTCTTACTGAGCCTTCTGAAGCAATTTCGAGAAATGGATTGAATGTCAATGCTGTCGACTGCACAATGCTGATAAAAGTAACACCGGACTTCTCCATGAGTTGTGGGTTACTGTGGGTATAAAATAAAACAATGTGTGTGAAAGGACTTGTAAACACTACATCATTAAAATTTTTATTACTGTTGCTGTTACTTTTTTAAGCTTTTTTTTATCTTAATTTTTATTTATTTTTGGCTGAGTTGGGTCTTTGTCATTGCGCGCGGGCTTTCTCTAGTTGTGGCGAGTGGAGGCTACTCTTCGTTGCGGTGTGTGAGCTTCTCATTGTGTTGGCTTCTCTTGTTGCGGAGCATGGGCTCTAGGCGCACAGGCTTCGGTAGTTGTGGCTCGCGGGCTCTAGAGCGCAGGCTCAGTAGTTGCAGTGCACGGGCTTAGTTGCTCTGCAGCATGTGGGATCTTCCCGGACCAGGGCTCGAACCCGTGTCCCCTGCATTGGCAGGCAGATTCTTAACCACTGCACCACCAGGGAAGTCCTGTTGCTGTTATGTTATTATTGAATTCTGGTCTAAAATCAACGTCATCAAAAACACTCACTAAAGGGGTGGGAAGATTAAAGAAGATGCGAGGTGTTTTTTTTTTTTTTTTCCAGTTGGTTTGAATCTAATAGAAATAGTTAGCATTTGGAATTTTATAATTTAAAGACCACTTTATCTATATTATCCTACTTCAGTCTCACCAAAACCCTGAAGCAGATAAAAAAAAAGCACTATATTTTTAGCTCTATTTTGTGTGATTGAAAAATTAGGCTCCCAAAGTGCTTGTCTATGGGAGATCAATTTATAAATAACTGGTGAGTACACCCTGCCCAGGTTGGTTTCATGCATGAAAATGCCAAGGGTTTCCTTAGGGCATTTGGTACCCTGTGGCTGACCTCTGGCTGCCATCTTGGATTCAGGAGGTTCTGATGGAGTAGTCTTATTGGTTCTATTCTGCTCCCCACCTGGTCCCAGCCTCCTTGAGGGTGAACTGCATCTGGTTTTCAGCTAATTTTGTGTGTGTGTGTGTGTGTGTGTGATACGCGGGCCTCTCACTGTTGTGGCCTCTCCCGTTGCGGAGCACAGGCTCCGGATGCACAGGCTCAGTGGCCATGGCTCACGGACCCAGCCGCTCCGTGGCATGTGGGATCTTCCCGGACCAGGGCATGAACCCGTGTCCCCTGCATCGGCAGGCAGACTCTCAATCACTGCACCACCAGGGAAGCCCTCAGCTACTATGAGTGGAGGTTGAGTGTATTTACAGGAGTTGTTCCTCAGGAATTTGTGCGTCTACTAAAATGAGGAAGAATATTGATTCTTATTTGCTAATAAAATTAAAATGTTCATACTTTTGATGTACAGAAAATTCCATCATTAGTCCTTTAAAAAGACACATCTATCTGTTGAGTAAATTAAATCACTAAGGCTTACGATATGGATTTTCTTTTCTTTCTTTTTTTTTTTAAACAACAGAAATTTATTGTCTCAGAGTGAGTTCTGGAGGCTAGAAGAGTCCAGAATCAAGATGTCAGCAGAATCGTGCTGTCTCTGAAGTCTCCAGGGAAGGATCCTTCCTTGCCTCTATCTAGCCTCTGGTGGTTCCAGAAATCCTTGGTGTTCCTTGGCTTGCTGCATTATAGTTCCAATTTATGCTTCAACCTTCACATAATCATCTTCTCTCTGTGTGTCTGTGTCTAATTTTCTTATAAGGACACATCACTGAAGTAGGGCCCACCCTGATCCATTATGACCTCGACTTGATTACATCTGCAAAGGCCCTGTTTTCAAATAAGGTCACATTCATAGGTTCTGGGGCTTAGGACTTCAGTATGTCTGTTTGGGGAACACAGTTCAATCCATAACAATTACAGTGTTATAATTATCATTCTTTTTGTGGATTTCAATATAGCTTCGATATTGTGATACTATATATATACATTGATTTTTGTAGTTCCAGGAATGTGAATTTAGGCATTAATAAATTTGCCATTTCTAAACAGCTATTTTCAAGTCACTGCTGTTATATAACACATCAGCCATCACGATGAAAGTAAAGGAATTAGTCACTCTGAAAGTGCATTTCCAGCCCTGATAATTTTCAGTTGTTTCCTGTGGAGCTTTATATATCAGTGTCAGAGTGAAAAAGGCATCTTTATTTCAATCAGAGAATGAATCTCTGTTGTGTATACCAATGTGTTTTATTGGAGTCTCGAGGTGCTACTAAGCAGTGGTGAAAGGAAGGGAAGATGACAGCTGTTCTTACAGGACAGCAAAGGGGTCAAGTGAGACTGTTCCCGTCAAGCCAACCACGCAATCATATATGTGTACATTTCTACAGACACAGAGCTCTCAGCTTGAGAAAAGCCTCAAATACTACTTGTACTTATAAGTATATACTTATACTAAATACTTATGCTTATATATATACTTATACATTTATATAAGTATATATAAGTATTATTTAGTATAAGTATATAAGTATAGTGTAGTTATACTATACATATGTATAGTATCATATACATATGTATATATATACGTATATAATAATACATAATATAACATAATATAGATATATATGTATGTGTATGTATAGTGTAGTTACACATATGCCTATGTAGTATAATGCTATAACATAATATTAAGCCATGTATAATATGTATTATATACTTATACTATGTATTATACTACCTATGCTATAATTAGATAGATGGATTTTGAAATTAATAAATTTTTAGGACTTTATAAAGCAAGGTCAGCTATCAGCAATTTCATTTAAACCATTTTTACCCCATAGATCTTGAAGACCTAACCCAAAGCACTCCCAGAATTTGATGTATCCAGTAATATCATTTCTCCTCTCCCTTTATAATATTTGTTCTTCAGAGTCCTTTGGAAAATGTCATAAGAGGATTTTCCCTACTCTATTTCCTGTCTTTCATTTCACTGATTCTCCCTGTAAAGTCAGAAAAGTACATAACAATATCAGAAGGATGTGATTTTTTAAGCTTTTACAGCTAATAGGATGCTATTTTCTAGATGTCTTGGTGCACATTTTAGAGCATTCACACTCTTCCCAAAAGCAACTTTCCAAATATCGCTCATATGTTATTTGTGCATTTTGGAGACACAGTTTAGAGCTAAAAGAAAGGGACCCCCCCATGATGAGCATGGATGAGGGGTTAGGTGGCCTGCTGGGCAGTTCCAGCCTGCAGTCCTGCACGTCATCTGTCAGAGACAATGGCATAATTAAGGCACTCATCTTCATTGCTCTTGTCATTTTCAATGTTATTTTGTAAAATAAAAGTAAACTTGGGGAGGGCGATCAGGGTAAAGTAAACAAGGGATTAAAGCCGGGAGGCTGACGCGCACTTTGGAGCCCGGTTTGTCCCAGTTCCGCCACCTGTTCGCTGTGTGTCAGGTCGCATGACATCTCTGAGCTTCTGCCCTTGTGTCTGTAGGTCGCTGATGATTATTGTACCCACCACCCAGGGCTCTAGGGAGTAGGAATGCTAGTATTTTTGTAGTACTTAGAGCAGTTCCTGGCACATAGTAAACATTATATAAATGTTAGTCATTGCTATGACTATTGTTTTATTACTATATCTAAGAGGGGTGATGATGAATAACTTAAAAAATTAAACACATAAGAAATAAAAGCAATGTTATCATTATAATCATTTCCAATAGTGAAAGTACATAATGAGTGTATAATATATAGGGAGGGAGTCTCCTTCTTTCTGACCATTTCTTACAGACAGAGAATCTCATTGAAACAGTTGTACCACAGCTAACAGGCAAAAACCACATCCTCTGAGGACGAACAGGACGCCAGCTGGAAATTGTCTTGGCCTTCTGGTTTTAACCTGATCTTTTATTGGCTGATTAAACATCTAGATCTGTTTTAATTCTTTGGCTGTTGACTCTAACCACTGGTTTGGAAAACAAACGCCACCTTATTGGAACTGAGTATGTGTAATATTTATTCATGGGAGAAGTGACGATGGGCCACAGACTCACATCGGTAAACTACAAATACACACAGGTTACATAAACCAGAGAGGTGTCCTAACACAGAGATGGTCCATGGGGATAGTAGGGAATGTGACCTTTCAAGAAAGGCAGTTAAAATGAAACGTTCTATTGGATCAAGGGAAATATGTACTTGTCACATTATCAGAGGATTAAAATCTTTTCCAGCCCTAAAAGAAAACCCCATCACAGAGATTCAAGGTTTTGAAGTCTGTGAGGGAGGGGGATTCCCTGACAGGGACTGGGGAGACTTGCTTAGTGTTGGGATAAAATGTGCTCCAGCTGAGTGAGCACGAGTGAACCCCACACAAGGAGCATGGCCATGAAGTTTATTACCCACTCAGGGTCGTTTCTGTAGCATAAAGGGCACTAATAAGAATTATCCTGGGACGAGTGCTATAACCTGGGATGGTGCAGGTGAACTGAGGGTCTCTCTAGGTTTGAAAAAGATCTAGAGAGGCAAACGCTTAACAAAATGCCACTTCACTGTTCAATATCCAGACTGAGTCCAGATGAGTCCTAGATGACAGAACCTTCCAGAACCGTGGATGGGCATATGGATACTCTGATCTACTGGGTACCTAACTGAGGGATAAGGAGTTACATAAACAGGATATGATATTTCAAGTTCCCTCCCTGGGGATTTCTTTTTCTTTAGATGACTCACTTGAGTTTGGGCGTCTCTGAAAATGTGTTGGGCAGTCATAGAAGGTATAGAAAGTTTATGTGCTTCCTGGATTGTTATAAAAGATGCAATACAATTACAAAGACCATATAAAGCCAGTTTTTAACCCCCATAATTCACTCCATTCACTGAATGATTTTGGACGTCGATCAAGTACCCCCCACTAAGTTCGTCAAAATTGTCCCTGGGGGCTTCCCTGGTGGCGCAGTGGTTGAGAGTCCGCCTGCCGATGCAGGGGACACGGGTTCATGCCCCGGTCTGGGAAGATCCCACATGCTGCGGAGCAGCTGGGCCAGTGAGCCATGGCCGCTGAGCCTGCGCGTCCGGAGCCTGTGCTCCGCAATGGGAGAGGCCACAACAGTGAGAGGCCCGCATAACGCAAAAAAAAAAAAAAAAAAAAAAATTGTCCCTGGGTTCTTCCTCCTCAGAAGTGTGGGAAATAGCAGTAAAAGTGTTTTGTACTTAGAAGGGAAAGCCAATCATATACAACTCACAGGAGATGTTTAGCCAGATCTTCACATAGGGATGAAAGAGAATTGAGGTGGGCAGAGTGCTAAAAGTCCTCTTGCAGTGAAATTTTCATTTAATGCACCATTCTGGCCTCCGACCCAGAATGGGACAGTTACGAATACATTCTGCTAATGTCCATTTTTGCTGCTCCCAAAGGCAGACTCAGCCCCATTATTATATTTATTTTGACATTAAAAGTTACAGTTCCTTCTATACTCTCAAGGAGTCAAAGCTTTTATTTCGTTTAGGGTGAAGCTAATTATTTTGGAAGTTTTCCATTCGAATTATTTTTTAAAGGATGATCCCTTATGACTTGCAAGGTGTGACTTAAGGAAAAAAAAGCAAAATGAGAAGCGATTCCATACAGGCCAAGGGAAAAGAATTTCCTTTCTATCTGAGCATCTGACGTGTCTCAAGCACTAGATAAATAATGATATTATTGTTAGTAGTACCCGAATTTTCTTTCAATTGTTTCAGCTACCTCACCATGTCCCATGGCTATATGTATGTGAATAATTCCAGAATTGATTTCTCTGGTCCTGATTTCTCTGAGCTCCATACTTGTATTACAGACTGTTTACTTGACATCTCCGTGTATGTGTTTGAGAAAATATCTCATGCTCTGCATAACCAAAACAGACGCTGGATTTTCATCTCCTAAATTGTTCCTTCTCAGGTTTTTGTCATTCATCCCTTTATTCATTTTTTCCCTGAAATATGTACTGAGTACTGACTATATGCCAAGCAGTGATACAGACACTAATACAGCAGTGATCTAGACACTGCTAATACAAATGATCTGGACACTGCTAATACAGGTGATCTGGACACTGCTAATACAGGTGGTCTGGACACTGCTAATACAGGTGATCTAGACACTGCTAATACAGGTGATCTAGACGCTGCTAATACAGCAGTGATCTAGACAGACAGAAACCTGTGTCTTCATGGAGATTGTTCACTGATGCAAGAAACAAAAGAGTAAACAAATAAATATATCCCGTAATGCCAAAGAGTGATAATTACTCTGAAGAAAAATAAAACCATGTTAAAGTTCTTAGAACAGCATCTCTATAAGCTTTGATATTATAAAATGGGAATCTCTTTTTCTTAAATTCGCCAGTGGCCTCTTATAACCCAGAGCAAAAATAATCCAAAACCTTCATGGTTTTACAACATTTGGTATTTAGCTTTATCTCATTGTATTATTCCCAGTACTCAGTGGGTTCAAGCCACACTTTTCTTCCTCCTGTTCCTTGACTTTTCCACACATTTTCCCTCCTCACCACCTTTCCTCCTGATTCCTCTGTCTGTGATACTTTTCTGCATATTTTCACGTGGTTGTTTCCTTCTGGCATTCAGGTCTCAGCTCCAATGCTGCCTCCAAAGAGAAGCATTCTTGACATCCTTGCTGAATTTACCCATCCCATGGCTCTTACCTTTTTCTGTTTCATGTGATGCTCCATAGCACCTATCTTCTTGGCTTACTTGTTTACACTATTTTTCCTCCAGGCAGGATGTAGGCACCGTGATCAGCAGGTCTCACCTGTGTTTGTCCGCTGCTGAATCATTACTGCTTAGAAGAGTGCTTGGCATACAGTAGGTAATCAGCAGATGTTTGTTAAATAAATGAATATACTGTTCCTTTTAAAAATTTGGGTAAAATTTAAGAAGGTAAGATCAAGTCCCTTCTGAGTCCTCTTCCAACCAAGAGGAATTTTGTTGTTCATGTGTTGGAAAATATTTAGTTTACACAGCATGGCAGTAACATATCATCAAAGACGTATAAAGTTGTTAAAATCAGGGAAGGTGCCGTGGGCATTCTTCATGTAATGATTTAGGAGATGAAGGCACAGTTACCCTCTCATGTGCCACCTTAAATGCTTTGCACCTGAAGACTGGAAGAGTGAAATGCTTAGCTGGAGGAAGTCTAATTTGCTAGTTGTGCTGCGTTGTCAAAACCAAAGACAGTGTGCAAACACATCTTCGATACGTTCCAGTATTTGGTTTTCAAATGAAAACATGAGAGGACAGGTTGGAGACCAAATCTTATTATGAGAAAAGGAAAGGGGAAAAAAGTTTCTCAGAATTTTTTTTAACATCTTTATTGGAGTATAATTGCTTTACATTGTTGTGTTAGTTCCTGATTTATAACAAAGTGAATCAGCTATACGTGTACATATATCCCCATATCTCCTCCCTCTTGCATCTCCCTCCCACCCTCCCTATCCCACCCCTCTAAGTGGACACAAAGCAACGAGCTGATCTCCCTGTGCTATGAGGTTGCTTTCCACTAGCTATGTATTTTACATTTGGTAGTGTATATATGTCCATGCCACTCTCTCACTTCGTCCCAGCTTACCCTTCCCCCTCCCCGTGTCCTCAAGTCCATTCTCTACATCTGTGTCTTTATTCCTCTCCTGCCTCTAGGTTCTTCAGAATTTTTTTTTGATTTCATATATATGTGTTAGCATATGGTATTTGTTTTTCTCTTTCTGACTTACTTCACTTTGTATGACAGACTCTAGGTCCATCCACCTCTCTACAAATAGCTCAATTTTGTTTCTTTCTATGGCTGAGTAATATTCCATTGTATATATGTGCTGCATCTTCTTTATCCATTCATCTGTAGATGGACACTTAGGTTGCTTCCATGTCCTAGATGTTGTAAGTAGAGCTGCAATGAACATTGTGGTACATGACTCTTTTTGAATTATGGTTTTCTCAGGTTATATGCCCAGTAGTGGGATTGCTGGGTCGTATGGTAGTTCTATTTTTAGTTTTTTCAGGAACCTCCATACTGTTCTCCATGGTGGCTGTATCAATTTACATTCCCACCAACAGTGCAAGAGGGTTCCCTTTTCTCCACACCCTCTCCAGCATTTATTGTTTCTAGATTTTTTGATGATGACCATTCTGACCAGTGTGAGGTGATAACTCATTGTAGTTTTGATTTGCATTTCTCTAATGATTAGTGATGTTAAGCATCCTTTCATGTGTTTGTTGGCAATCTGTATATCTTCTCTGGAGAAATGTCTATTTATGTCTTCTGCCCATTTCTGGATTGGATTGTTTGTTTTTGTGCTATTGACCTGCATGAACCACTCATATATTTTGGAGATTAATCGTTTATCAGTTGCTTCATTTGCAAATATTTTCTCCCATTCTGAGGGTTGTCTTTTCGTCTTGTTTATGGTTTCCTTTGCTGTGCAAAAGCTTTGAAGTTTCATTGGGTCCCATTTGTTTATTTTTGTTTTTATTTCCATTTCTCTAGGACATGAGTCAAAAAGAATCTTGCTGTGATTTATGTCATGGAGTGTTCTGCCTATGTTTTCCTCTAAGAGTTTTATAGTGTCTGGCCTTACATTTAGGTCTTTAATCCATTTTGAGTTTATTTTTTTGTATGGTGGTGTTAGGTAGTGTTCTAATTTCATTCTTGTACATGTAGCTGTCCAGTTTTCCCACCACCACTTCATGAAGAGGCTGTCTTTTCTCCATTGTATATCCTTGCCTCCTTTATCAAAGATAAGCTTACCATATATGTGTGGGTTTATCTCTGGGCTTTCTATCCTGTTCCATTGATCTATATTTATGTTTTTGTGCCAGTACTATACTGTCTTGATTACTGTAGCTTTGTAATATAGTCTGAAGTCTGGGAACCTGATTCCTCCCGCTCCTTTTTTTTTTCTCATGCTTGTTCTGGCTATTCGGGGTCTTTTGTGTTTCCATGCAAATTGTGAAATTTTTTGTTCTAGTTCTGTGAAAAATGCCATCGGTAGTTTGATAGGGATTGCATTGAAACTGTAGATTGCTGTGGGTAGTGTATGTTGATTCTTCCGATCCAAGAACATGGTATATCTTTCCATCTGTATCATCTTTAATTTCTTTCATCAGTGTCTTATAATTTTCTGCATACAGGTCTTTTGTCTCCTTAGGTAGGTTTACTCCTAGATATTTTATTCTTTTTGTTGCAGTGGTAAGTGGGAGTGTTTCCTTAATTTCTCTTTCAGATTTTTCATCATTAGTATATAGGAATGCAAGAGATTTCAGTGCATTAATTTTGTATCCTGCTATTTTACCAAATTCATTGATTAGCTCTAGTAGTTTTCTGGTAGCATCTTTAGGATTCTCTATATATAGTATCATGTCATCTGCAAACAGTGACAGTTTTACTTCTTCAGAAATTTTTTTTGATTAAGATCTTCATGTAGAAAACATTGTGCCATCATCATATAAGTGTCATTGGTTGTTACCACAAATGTGTTTTCTGTTAATTTGGGTTTTAGGAGATAGTAGAAATATCTGTGTTCAAATTTTTATTTTATCAACAATTCAGACAAAATAGAGGAGGACTGTGATATCTAAGTCCCACAAGCCAGTGATTCTTTGGAATCTTAACTTTTAAGAAATATGGAAACAGGGCTTCCCTGGTGGCGCAGTGGTTGAGAGTCCGCCTGACAATGCAGGGGACACGGGTTCATGCCCCGGTGCGGGAGGATCCCACATGCTGTGGAGTGGCTGGGCCCGTGAGCCATGGCCACTGAGCCTGCACATCTGGAGCCTGTGCTCCGCGACGGGAGAGGCCACAGCAGTGAGAGGCCCGCGTACCGCCAAAATATATATATATATATATGGAAATATCCCTGAGGTCTTCGTGAGAAAATTCAGTGAAAATGTGCATTTCCCAGATCTGCTCTAAGTTTGGCTCTCAAAGCTGTATTTCCTTCCATGGCTGTATGTAGATCTTGGTATTGTTTTGGCAGGCTAAGCATGGGGGTTTATATGACAACCTGAAGCGTGTCACGAGGTCCATAGTGCTTTGGACGCCTGCCATGTGTGTACAGACATGTCGTGTGGCCTCATTGCAAGGAAGTATCTCATGGGAACCTTCTATACCTAAGAATCAAAGAGGGAGGAATAGCTAGAGTGAGGATTAATATCTACTTAGGAAGATGAGGACTCATTTGTTCTAAGTCTTGTTTAAAGATTGCTTTTCCATGAGGCTCCTTTGAAGGCTTGATTGCAGGGTAAATGAAAACTCATCTTTAGAAACCACAGCACCTCATTCAGTCACAGTTTGGGCTCGGTGGTTTGGTGTCCTTCCAAGACAGCCATCCTTAGAGGAAAGCTTTGGCACTCTGGATCACGTGCATCAATAAGTCTTGAACTTTCTGGCAAATAAGAACACCTTCCTCTCCCCGCTGGCAGTATTCCTGTCCCTACAGTTTGGATGTCTTACCCCTCCATTGTGAGAGCTGCTGTCCAGACCTTCTTGCCTATACAATCAAGCCTGGTCTGAGGTCAGCTAGAGCCCTGGGTGGAGATGCATCCCCGGCCCACAGTACTGTGATCCTGTGAAACCCCTGGACCCCAGGCCGACTCTTTTAACCCTCAACACCACTCTTCATTATGACAGGTGATCCTGATTTCATAGGACCTGTGTTCCTATTAAACCAGGTCTCATTGGCTCTTGCTTAAAACCTGCATTTTGTCTGTTGGATGGGAGTTTGGACACTTGGGTGCTTTTCTCTTAGCTCCTGTGATCCCCATCTCCCATCTCCCATGGCACTATCCCTTGTTCAGATGTTCTTCTTTTGTATACGACCTGCTGGGCTCCAACTGAGGAGAGGTTGTAGCCACTGCTGAACCCCTGGCACCTACAAGTCACGTGGTGGTATTCAAGAAACATCTGTTGTCTGATTTTTATCTTCCTCACTTCTGCTTCACATGGCTCAGCTGGTTCCTTGCTCCAGGCTCTGCATTTGTACCCACCTCTGGCCAGCATTCCCCTGCTTGGATTTCTCCTCTCCTCAAACCCTGTCCTGTCTTACTTCTTCAGTTTTGGCTTCTTCAGCCACAGCCTGCTTCCACCTTGTCCCTGGTTCTCACAATGAAGCAGGCGCATTGAATCCAGAATGTGGGTCCAGGTTCCAGTAGGAAATTCAGCCTTACTGATGAGAATCCAATCTTTTCTTTTGAGATTAAAATACAGATGGTAGCCAGGCATTTTTCACTATCAGGTGAAAATGAAAAAGAAGTCTGCCTACTTTAAATAATTAGAATATAAAAAGATATAATTTCAGAAGCATTAAGATCCTCTTAATAAATGTTTAACATTCTTTTGTAATTCACACATTCTCTATAGATGAACATTGGTTGAGTTGATTACTTTAAATATAGACAAAGAAGATACAAGGCTATAAATCTAAAAATCTAAAATGAGCAAAACAATGAAGCAAATTAGAAATTAGTTAATGTATTTTTATTATAGTTCCTAAAAGAAAGTACCTAATACCTAATGCCTAATTTCTATTAAAGAAGATTTTAATGTAGACATTAAGCTTCATTATATATGTTTCTAAGTAATAATCCACTTCTACCAATTTTTCAATCTAATTTCTGGAATTGAACTATAATTTTTGCTAATTGAGATGTATGTGCTTGGAAATTGCATTAGAATCTTAAATGTGTGAATGGTTAAAAAAATGGCTTAAAATGCTGTCAAGTGAAACGTTTCCTCAGAGTCTCTGATTTATCAAAGAGATGCTCTTATAACTAGAAGGAGGCCACAGCTTCATGTGGTTCTAGGGGATTGGCAGAAACATAAATTGGGACCTAAATACTTGGCCATAGTGACCCAGTATTGGGCCATAGCGAGTGGTAAGGACTGTGACAAACTAGGGGATGAATAATTTGCCTAACAACATTCAAATTAAATAAAAATTAAAAACCCACCTATTTGTCCTGGTTAAACAAATATGTATGAAAGATGCCAAAGACAAGTGAGTCACCTGTTTGCAAAAACTTTGAGTGTATTTTTAAATCCACACATGGTATAAGTTAAGAGTGTATCAAATATGTCTTGATATTTTAAAATGTCTTAAATATTTTTAAGACAAATTGTATCTAAAGTGGTATTTTAAATAAGCTGCAGTTGAGAATGTAGCCAAATGATCACTGGATATTGTTTCCTTGATAAATACTGAGAGCAGAGACTGATCCTGCCCATGACGGCAGGTCTCTGTTTAAGTCTGCAGACTGGGCTAGGGGCCCTGTGCCTGGGAACCAGGCTCTGGGCTGGCATCTTAGTGGGTGCTCAGGGCCTGACCCACCAGCCTGGTGAGGGCCAGTCCTCACTCCATATGCAGTGGGCTTGATCAAGGGGGTATGTACGTTTCTCAGGGAGAGAGACGCTCTCATCTCCCCCACACCCCTTTGCCCTTGCCCTCCTCTAAGGAATGGGATTCTGCGGAAAGGGCTTAACTTCCACCTCTGATACTATTAGCATATTGTCAATATTTGTAAGAGAGGTGAGGGTGTTTTACCTTTATTTGTACAACAAACAATTAGAATTATGTTAGTTCTGCAGAGCTGATGAGTAAGTTGAAAGTGTGTGTATGTGTCCGTGTGTGTGTGTGTGAGTGTGTGTCTGTGTGTCTCTGTGTGTGAGTGTATGTCTTTGTGTGTGTGTGTCTCTGTGTGAGAGTGTGTGTCTCTGTGTGTGTGTGTGTCTGTGTGTCTGTGTGTGTGTGTGGAGAGAGAGAGGTTGACTTGAATGTATTGTTAATGTTTGCCCATGGTAGAAGTGTTAAATTTCAGAGAAAATTTGGTGGGAAGCAATAATGGTCTAAAAAAGTCTCATAAAATACCTAGTGTGTAAATAAATAATTTACTGGTAACACCAGGTTTTAAGTGATCAGAATTTTCTCCAGTGTCTCTCAAAGCATAATGGCTCTCTAGGTATTGGGTAAACAATTCAGTATAAATACACCTTGGAATGTTAAAAAATAAACAAGGATGTATTTATTGCCTCCATTTTTCAGTTAGTTAGGAAAATTGGCTGAACAGCAGAGTCAAGTTCAGATTGTTAAAAGGTAATGTTGGGCAATTATGTGAATTTCACTACTGTTATATATATATGCAAATGAGAGAGAGAGATTAGAAATGTGTTGGTGCTAACAGTTTCAGAATAAAAGTTATCCCTCTAATAAATCTTTTAGTGTAGCAGAGTTTGTGCTGCTTTGTGGAGAGAGGAAATGGAAGAGGAGGTGTCTCACTATCAGTTTAGGGGGATAGGGAACCCACCCTTCCTACAGGTCCCATAGCCAGGAGAAGACATCTGGAAGGCTGGATACCTCACCCTGGTGGCTGCAGCTCAGCCCCTTCTGCACTGCCCAGACCCTCTTCCAAGCCATAGCTCTTTCTCTGGTTTCAGACTTTCTGTCCATGACTGGGTCCCAGGTGAAGATTCAGAACATCAGTAACTCATTTCATATGTATCTACAGTCTGGAGCCGGGCTGCTTGGGTTCAATTCCCGGCTTAAGTGGGTGCTTTCGAGAGTGTGCTGACCCCTCCGTGTCTCCAGTCCCTAGTCTGTAAAATGGGAATAATAACTCGGTTGTTGTCAGGATTAAATGTGTTCATTGAAGGGAGTGCGCAGAGTAATCCCTCCTTAAATATTAGCCATGTTACTATACTTTTCAGATGTACACTTGTTTATCTTTTTCCACTGGAAATATTCATTATCACTGACCACGAGCGCTAGAAAGGGGTCACAGCAACTATACGGTTAAGAAACAAGCAAGGCATAATCATATACCTTCCAATTCTTTGGTCACTTCAAGAACTGAGGTACTTTCTTTTTACAACTCTAGTAATGTGGGGGTTTTTAGCTTAGAATCCACGAATCCTGCTGGATTTGGATAGCGTGGGACGGGCTTGATAGAAGTCTATGAACAGCCCTCACCTCCTTTCCTCTTGTGAGTTTCTTTCACTCTTTACTATGGCCGTTGAATTTTTCCTGCACATCTAATTTCTTCTTGGAATGGAAGGCAATGCCCAGGGACACGGTTCTGAGCCATTTTGCTCTGTCGATGGAAATGACGAGGTCACTTTTGACAGGTTGTGAAGGTCACCTGAGCGGGAGGATTGTGCTAGGCTTGCTTAATAGTGCTCAGGAGAACAGGCTGTCATGTGAGCATGTTGGATCCATTCCAGGAAGATAAGATTGGCCTCAGAATGTCATCTCTTTGGTGGCTTGAAGTTTCACTAAAATGACAAAGAGTAGCTTTAAGGATCTTAGGTGAGATGCACTTGGTTTAGTTGTGATGGTTGGGGGAGGGTGTTGAAACCTGAGGATGTGGCCATTAGATGCTCCTGTAGTAGTGGGTATGCTGAGGTAAGAAGTTCCTGGATTCTGTAGCATTTCCTGGAGGAAAAATGAAGTCTTCTTTTTACCTAATGCCTGTCCTGAATAGTGTGTTTGGGAAGGAGAAACGCTTGGCAAGGTTTAAGCCTGAGTCTCATGTTATGAACACAGCACAGTAATGGTGTTCACGGTAGGTACATTTTCCTTGTTTAATTAGATGATTACTGTATCTTTTCAGTTTCAGCTCGTGTCATCAGCATTTCAGGTGGAGATATAGAAGTGATAATTGGCAAAGTGGTCATTTTCTTTTTTTCTACATTGTCTGGGAGCCAAGACCTTGAGGCAATTTCTTTTAAGTGACATCCCAGATTCTCAGGGCTGCCTTTGTAGCTGGCAAGTCCCCACCACAGTCAGTGAGGTGAAGATACTGCCTTGCTCCTTTGTCATCACTATTCTTGCATTTAAATAATTAGGGAGTATAGAATGTGGTCTAAGCATGTAATGAGTTGAACTTTATTGGATGTGGGAAACATATGTGTAATTTTGGAACATAGTATTTTAAATGATGGACAGGTCATCTCTGAGTCCAGGAAGGAGTTGAAAAGAATTGGAAGCTAAGGCTGTTGATTGAAAAATGGACACATTTCAATGTATAGGACAAATATAGGTGAAATTAGCTCATTGCTAATACAGGAGACTCAGTAACTGAGTTGAGAAGGTGGGTCCAAGTGAGGTGTAAGAAAGTCCACCAATATCATAGCAGCTGGAAAACTGGGAAACTTAGTCCTGTTGATCAAACCTGTGGATATGTGAGAACTCTGTTTATTTGCCTGAATGAGATAAGTTTTTGTGACTATGGCTGTGTTATGGAACGTATAATTTAGATATTTGTCAATACTGTAGACTATACTGTACTTGGCAAAAGTATTTAACCAAAAAGATCTGGTTATATAATAGTCCTAGTAAATCATGCTGCAGAAACTGATAAACTCATAAAAAAGTAAGGGAAAAAGGAACATTTAAGGTAATATTGACCTTAAGAGAATAGAGTTTCCAGAATGTCCTATCAGAGCTGGGCTGCATCTGAGTTCAGGCTGCTGAGCCCTGTGTGCTCACCCTCCTCCTTCTGCTTTCACCCTAAGCTATCTTATGAGCAGTCCTGACATTCACCATTTGTGCCAGGTGGCTTTCTGTATCAGCTGGGGCTCCTGGAGCTGACCTTTTGGTTTCTTCCTCATCAGTGAAGACTAGAGCTCCTAACAGCTGTCCTAAAAACAGTCGGAAGCTGGTCCCTGATCAGCAGAAGGGTTTAAGAATCCATCAGCCTGGAATAAGTGTCCATACACAGAGCTCAGGAGGGACAGTTCATCAATGTCTTGAGGTAACCCTGGTATTTGGCCCGGTATTGAGTGTGCCGTGGAAAGTTAAGATGCTTAAAAAATTATTCTCATTTTTTGTAAGAAGCACATCGTGCCAATCATATTTCCATAAGATCATTTTTCACCCCTTGCAAGGCCAGGAACGTGAGAGGGAGTGGAACTTGAAGGTGTACAACTTGTGAAAAAGATCGGCAAATGTCATGATTTCTATAACCGCCCACAGTCTTCACCTCCTACCGTCCCAATCGTTCCATCTTCACACTTCTCACCCTGACTTTTGTCAGATGTTTTCTTCCATTTTCCAGACTGCCGCCTTAGAGATATAAGCAGATTTGTGTATCGAAATTATGGTTTTTAAAACATTCTAGACCTTTCCTAATTCCAGGAGAGTATTTACAAAAGCCTCCGAGTTCCCCTTAAATGAAAGAATTGGATCTAAACAAAGGGAAAGGTGCTGATTTTGCACTATGCATAGACTCTACCTGATTTGGCTCTGGACCATACAAAGTCAGTTGCTGCTGGAACCAAATGTGCAGTCTATTTAAAGAAACTCACCTCTGTGGAGCTGCAGTGTCCTTATGGCGGCCACTAGCCCCATGTGGCTATGGAGCTCTTGCAATATAGCTAGCCTGAATTGAGATGTGCTTTAGGCATAAAATATACATTGAATTTCCGTGGAAAAAGAATATAAAATATCTTACTGATAATTTTTATATTGGTTGCATGTTGAATGGTAATACTTTGACTATATTGCATTATTGAAATTAATTTTGATTAATTAATTGAAATTAATTTTACCTCTTTTTTACTTTTATAATGTAGCTGCTAGAGAAGTTAATATTACATATATGGCTTACATGACATGTGTATTGGGCAGTAATGCTATAGACTAAATAGTAAATGTCTTCAGGGAAGTCACAAAATGTTTCTAAATGATAACCTTACAGTAGCAAGAATTTAAAAAAAACAAAATCCACCCTGAAAAGAATGGCTTTTAAAGAGAGCCAGTGTTCACTATCTGTTTTTAATTAGGTAACAGTGAGTTCACATGACAAGGAGAAAAGTTCCTGGGAGTTAATAGTGGCTGAGATAGCAGAAAAAGCAGGAGGTTATCTACTACATTCTAGGTAATACATATGGCTGGATTTACATGATAACTTAATTTGGATGGTAAAGAAATAGTCATAAAAATATGGATTCTTCTAAATATCTAGAGTTATAAAACCCAGTAAAGGAGATTATGTAGTTGACCAAACATGCAGGTTTTTAGGGACTTATTTTCAGTTTTTATTGCTTAGCTAGTCAAATGGAGCTAATACTGGGAGAATCATTGCCATGACCAATATAAGAGGAATCGTAAGAATTCTACAAGTGAGAAGTTTTGCAATCAGAAAAGAAAAGAAGTGTAAATTGCTTCAAGAAGTGATACCTAAAGGACCTTCCTAGTACCAATCAGTATTAAATTGTGAAAAGGTGAATGAGGGTTACCTGTCTGGCCTATTGGGATTTTTACTTAAGATGGACATTTTTCATATAGTTTTCAGTATTTGAAGGACATGTGGGTTGATATCATATCACCCAAGACAAATGGCCAGAAAATGGTCACGTTGACAACCAAAACAAAGGTTTTCCGAGTACTGGAAGAGAATCGAAAATGAGAATTACTTGATTCTTCATTCACATGTAGCTGTTACTTGTTATGGAATTTTCTCTTCAACTTTACTGAAGCATAACTTACCTAAAATAAAATGTTTTCTATTTTAAGTGTACAGTTGGATGGATTCTGAAAAAATGTGTCAGTCATGTAACTCTGACCCCAACCAAGATACAGAACAATGCGCTCACTCCAAAAAACTGCCTGGGATCCTTTGTGACAATCCCCTAACCCCCTCTGCAGGCCATCAGTGATATGATTCATAACACTTTTGATTAGTTTTGCTTCTTCTAGAACTTCATATCAAGGGAATCATGTACTTTTTTAGTATCTATCTTCTTTAGCTCAAGATAAATGCTGCTATTTATATCAATACTTAATGCCTTTTTGTTGCTGAGTAGTATTCCATTATATGTATAAATGCATTCTGTTTATCCCTTAACCTATTGCTGGCCATTTGGATTGTTTCCAGTTTTGGGCTATCATAAATAAATCTGCTATATAAACATGCACAGGCAGGTTTTGTGTGGACATACATTTTCAAATCAGTTGGTAAAAACCCAGGGGCAAGATTGATGATTATATAGTAAGATTATGTTTAGGTTTGTAAGAAACTACCAAACTATCTTCCAAAGTGGCTGCACCATTTTGAATTTCCACCAACAATGAGTGAGTGTCCCTGTTGCTCTGTATCCTTGCCAGTATGAGGTGTCTGTTCAGATCTTTTGCCTACTTTTTAATTGGGTTGGTTTTTTTTTTTATTGTCCAATGTTAAGAGTTTTTGCATATTTAGGTCCAAGCGTCTAAGCATGCCTTTAGCTGCATCTTCTAGGTTTTAGTATGCTGTGTCTTAATTTTCACTCATGTTAAAGTATTTTAATTTCCTTTGTGACTTCTTCTTGACCCATTGGTTACTTAGTAGTGTGTTGTTTAATTTCCACATATTTGTAAATTTCCAAGATTTCTTTCTGTTATTATTTTCCAGTTTCACTCTATTGCGATTATAGAATGTACTTTGTATAATTTTAATCCTTTTAAATTTTTTGAGGTTTCTTTTATGAACTAGATTATGGTCTATCCTGGAGATTGTTCTGTGTGCTCTTCAGAAGAATGTGTATGCTTCTCTCCTTGGGTGGAATGTTTATAGATGTCTGTTATTCTAGTTTGTGTGTAACATTGTTCGAGTCTTTTGTGTCCTTGTTGATTATCTGCCTGGTCATTCTGTCTATTATTGTAAGTAGGGTACTGAAGTTTCCAACTATTAATGTTGAATTGTCTATTGCTACCCTCAATTTTGTTAGCTTTTGCTGCATGTATTTTGGGGCACTATTATTAGGTGAATATATGTTTATAATTCTTACTGATGGATTGACCCCCTTTATCATTATAAAATCTCTCTCTTATATGCATATAAAGAAGTCTATGTTATTATGTCAGGTAAATCAAGTGCATTAGAACAAACATAAAGGCAATCGAGGATGGATGTCTGAAGTGGACCTCACACTGAGAAACAGGACCATTTAGGGAAAGATGGATCATGGATGCAGAACAAAAAGTAAGAGAAAAAGAGAATTTACTGATAGATACTGGATTTTAAAAATTGTTGAAAGTGAATTATTATGCATAGAATGTTAAGCATGGGTGCCTGTGCCTTTTGCTCAGAGGGAACCTTGGAATGACCTTTATTAGTGAATGGCCTTTATCCAATATAAACGTGAAGTTTATCCTTATTTTTAAGACACTGAGATTCTTCTTTATTGAATTGAAAGGAAAGGGGGATAGCATATGAACAGAGATATGACTTTTCTCATCAAATCCTGAATAGTTTAATAATTCAAACAGATAATATCAATACAAATAATTTAATGGGTTGAGTTAAACTTTCTCTAGTAGTAAGGGCAATTTTTACATCTGTTGGTTCTTGTCATTCTAGGATGGGAATAGAGTCTGGGAAACCTGGTGTCTCAAAGAATCTGAAGTGGATTGAATTTTAAATCCTTCTCATCTTCCTATTCCATTGCCTTAGAATTGTTTGGGTCGGGGTGAGGTTTTACAGCAGCAGCTTATCAAAAATATTGCATTAAACCTCAATGATCTTTTCCTTTCTAGTGACTTATTCCATAAACTCTTAAATCATCTGAAAATGTGAAACTTGATGTCCTTCTGATACAATTCTCCCAAATAGTAAAAAAGGTGGTATTGGGAGAGTATGAGAACTGCCATTATAAATCCAGCCAAGCGGGATAGGATGCTGTGATTAACTGCACGGTACCCAGGTAGATCTCCTGGGATTGCCACTGGGTGCAAGGTGAAGCGATTTCTCATGACTTCCTAACATTTATCCCCATAGATCATCGTGTTGAGCCATCAATCCTGTGAAGGTTAAAAATGACATTACTCAAAACCTGGAGAGGCAGAATTTCAAGAGGCTGTTATGTCATTGGGTTTAAGGCTTTGAAGGGGAGAAGAGATAGTTATTTTAAGGTTGATACCAAGTGCCTCCCCTACTTCTCCCCCAAAGATTTTATAATTATGGAACCTAACTCATCTGCTGGATCCTCTTTTTCATTTCCCAGTTTTTACAAATGAGTCTATAATGGATCCACATAAATACAAGCCTTTGTTGTTTTTGTTGTTGTTTAGTGGTTCTTCTAGAATTAAATCCCTGTTTGAAATGGAAATAACATGTCTTCATCTGCTTATATCCGTTTTGGTTATTTCTGACCACATTAACATCACAAAAATGTCTGCACATAATCTATAGCAGATGTTCTTCTCATGCCAGCAATAAATTACAGAGGCTACTAGGAGAAAAGTTGTTTTGCTGTGGTTTTTCCCCAAGAAGGGTTCTGATGGGGAATATGGATCCAGAGTTATTATTTGACCTTTAGCCTTTAATTAGAGAAACTCACATCATGCTCTACAGTTAGACAATGGCTTCATTAATAAATATTCTGTATATCTCAAGATCGAATACATGTCTATAAACTGTTTTCAGGTTCCAAGGGTCCCTCTCTTGAAAAATCTTAGCTGTTCTATGTGCTTCTCAAAATGCCAGCATTAGCACTTTCCTTTGCTTGAGGCTTTTTCCCTGTTTAGAATGCAAATACCCTGACGATGTTGATACAAGTAGCTTTACTCCTTACCTAGTCTTAATAGGCACGGCATTAAGGTGAATGAATTCATCAGATCATCTAAAACACCTTCTAATAAGGGAGAGGTGGAAAGCACAGGGCAGTGGCCAGTGGAGTAAGGGGCAACTCGATCTTGAAAGACCAAGCAGGGGAGGCAGGGCCGAAGACCCTTGGGATTAGCCCTGCTTTGAAAATAAATGTGTTGCTTTCCTCTGTAGTTTATCCTTTCTTTGTAGACTTAGTCCACAAGATGTTATGAATGAATGAAATTGTCTTCACAGGCACCAGTTAAGAAGTTAAGGATTACCCTGATAACATTTTGATTTTTTTTCTTGGAATGAAAGAAGGATTCTCTTACATTGGGCCCCTCTCTGATATCGTGAGTCTAGAAAGACAGGAACTGGTTCCTATGGGAAACATTTCCGAAGATTAAGTCAGGCTGGACCTTCTGTTGCTCTCCTTTTTACCGTTGTTTTTTTATTTCCACCCATTGCAGTAACTGTGTTGTAGAGTAGCAGGCTCGTCTCTTTAACGTAAGCTCTCTTTCTGGCTTTTCTCGCTTACTCTGGTCTTTACGGGCATCTGGATTTCCTCTCCTACAGCCCTGTGTGTGTGAACAACAGCACACATCATTGAGCTTTATTTCCAGACTAAAATTTGTACCTTAAGCTAAATAGATGCTCAATTTCTGCAAGTGGAATACAAAGGTGAGACTTTCGACTTCTATTATCTGAACTGGAAAGAACCAGAAGCACACCTGATCAGGATTTTTTAACTAACTTTTTATTTTCAAAGTGAGGAATCTCCCCCAAACTTAAGTTTTATCCAGAGGATTGCCGATTTGGGGTAAAGATTTAGAACTTACAGAACTTATGAAGATCTAGATAAACATTTAGAACTATAAATTTCTAAAAACTGTAAAAGCTATAAAAATGAACTACTGAACTTAGATATTGCTACAGATGATTAGGAGGCCTTTAAGAGACATTGCAGTTCTAAGTTATCTTCTGAATCATTCAAGAAAAAATAACCCACTAATACAAAAATAATATTGTGTACTTTCTTTGGAAATAGGTGTATATGGGAAATTTGCTAGACTGATAATGATCGTGTACTGGGTACAGTTTTTCCCCCCTCTCTCTCCACTATTCTGCCTTGGACTGTGAAGAGGAATCTTTTGTGCTTCTCTGGGAAGATCTGGGGTGGAATCTTCAATGCTTGTCTCCTTCCCTTCCCTGCCTTTTCCCCCTGGGACAAGGGCTGATTTAATTGCCTGGCTTGGTTCCCTGTTATTCTCTCCAGGCGGCCCACCTGCACGTTGTAGGTCTAGTTCTCTCCAACCTGTACCTATCACCAGGGCTGACCTCTTCCCACTGACTCTGTCCCCCTGAGCTGGCGGGTGCACCTCCAGGACAGTAGCCCACACTTGGGAGCTGAGCATCATTCTCCAATCCAGCCACAAATAAGGCTGACATTTTGTTCCCCAACTCCTGTATTGATTTCTTAATTGTGCCTGAACTTCAGAAAAGGTTATCACAATTCAAGCTCCAACAAGAACATTTGGCATGATCTGATTAATCTCCGTAGAAAAAGAGTTCTCTGAACTGCCCTTGACGGTGGGGGTCACATTGCCATTGTAGCTTAAAGGAAACTTGGGTGTTGGGTTGAGTGTCACTCAGCGTAGGTGACGGCCCATTTTTCAGGGGCCGACGAACCACACTTGCGTAGATTAATGGCTACGATGAGAATGCCAATTTACTTATTTTTGATGAAAAATATTCTTGTAAAGACAATTACAAGTGTGTTTGGGTGGATTTACACATTCTCTTGCTTTGCGCTGATTTCCTCAAGGCTGTGTTAGAATTCAGAGGCTGCTTGGGGAGAATAGGTGAGAGTCAGCAGATTTGACTGGCTTGTTCCAAAGGCAAGAGTCCTCAGGAAGACGGTTCCACATTCACATCGGGACCCCGGCCATGAACCTGTCAGTGAGTCAGTGGTTCAGGGCCAGCCTGGAGGACCCCTGACAGTCTTGACCTTCTGACTCTCCTCTATCACTCTGCAGTGATCATTCTCTCTGATGGGCACGTCTTCTTGGTGTATGTGTCAGTACCTCCAATTAGGTGAGTCAGGGCTCGGTCAGCGGACTTTGTCCTTTTCCAGACACTGTATGAGTTCTGATCCAGGTATCAGAGGGTGCAGCCAACTCTTCAAGGCTCCCTTCAGACACCCTCACACCAGGATGCCTTTCCCACTTTTGTGAACGTCAGCTTCTGCTGTACTTGAACTCCCAGCAGCCGTCACCTGTGTTTCTTTGAAGGACGACTGCCATGCATATAAAGTTTCAGGAGACTCTGAGATTTTAATTACCCCCTTTTTAACCAATGCATGATGGGTGTGGAGGTGTCTTCTGATGGGGACAAGCCTTGGCTGTGATACACACTAACTGCAGGGTCTCTCTGGGCCAGAGCCAGCGCTGGCCTCTGAGCGACTCTGCCTGGCATCTCACCATCGCTCTGCCTGCCTCTCTTCCTTCCTGGTCTGGTTCCTCCTTCCCCACTCCCAACTGACTCTTTCTGGGGACACGTTCTCATAAATCACTTTTACGTAAATCAAAACCTCAGGTTCTGATTTTGGGAAAACCAACCTAATTCAGACAGTATCCGTACTTCAGTATAACCAAATTTGTCATGTCTGCAGTGGAGAGATTACCTAATTTTCCCCCCATGTCCCTAAATATCATCTATAAGCATTAGGAGTAGTAAATAAATAGCTAAAATATCCATGTAATTCACCTGATGCCTTTGCATAGTTAACCAGAGCTCAGAAGTGCATTAAAGCTCCCTGTGACATGACAGAGCAAGGCCGACGTGGGGCAGGAGGGACGGGTACCACGAGGCAGTCGGGCGAGGCCAGGGCTGGGGGACGGGAGACCCGGGTCTCATTTCTGCTCTGTTGGGTCCTACTAGTCTGGCCCTGGGTGAGCGGATTCAGGTCTCTGGGTGGTAGTTCATTCAGATAAAAATGACAGGATTGGATTAGAATATTTCTAAGCTCTCCTCGGTTTTAGAGAAAATAAAGGGTCTGGAACGAATGCTGAGTGTTGTGAATGAGTTTTATGGACAATTAGGGAACCCAGCACTGTACAGACAGTAGGCTCTGATGGACACAGCTCAGACGAGAGCACAGACGGTCTTCAAGAGCTGAAAACCATCGTCTCTGTGTTAGTCAAGGATCTCCAGAAACACAGACCCTCACCCACTCTATATACATATACAGAGAGAGAGAGATTTATTTTAAGGTATTGGCTCCCGTGCTTGGGGCTGCAAGTCCAAAGTCTGCGGGACAGGCAGGCAGGCTGGGGACCCAGGGAAGACCTGATATGGCAGCTTGAGTCCAAAGGCCACCTGCTGACAGAAATTCCCTCTTCCGTGGGAGAGATTCGTCTTTTCTCTTAAGGCCTCAACTCATTGTATGATGCCCACCCACAGGATGGAGGGCCACCTCCTTTACTCGAAGTCAGCTGAGTTAAATGCTCAACTCATCTGAGAACACCTTCCCAGTAGCATCTGAACTGGCATTTGGCCAAATACCTGGTGCTGGGGTCTCTCCAAGTTGACACATAGCGTTAGCCATCACACTGGGAAGTCACAATTGCTGTGTGATTGGCAGGCGGTATCTAGGCTAGTCCGTTGGGCCTGGGGTGAGTGCTGAGAGGGTCAGGAGGCATCCAGGACGTGTGGCTCCGGCTGTGCTTTCAGCATCGCTGTGGGCCAGCTGGGCAGCCGGGCCGGGATTCAGCACCTTCACCACCAGCATTCTGAGAGCCAAGGAGTAATGAGAGATCTATGTATGAACACGAAATACAAAAAGAGCAACTATGAAGATCAAGTTCAAGTTCTCTTTTACTACTGTACATTGCAGGACGTCAGAAAGTTTTGTAATTTGATGTTCACTTCATTCACTTGCAATTAATTCCACAAGATAAAAAAAAAAGTTTATACTTCAGGAGAGAAGATTGTTACACAAGAGGAAATTGGTTCAGGAACTGATTGTAAGTCAAGCACTTGTGTTATTAGTTAGTAGATACAGTTTAATATCTTTGAGGTCAGTGATGTAATTCTCAGGTCAAAATATTGCATAATAAATGAACAGCTGCAGATAGGCTGGGCCAGAAATCCTCATGAATTATTTAATTTTTGCTTATTTTCATTATGACATCTCCATTTCTAATGATCGTCTTTCACTATTGCATCAAATGCTCATCCTCCCCCTGCTTCTCCTTCTTACCTACATGTCTGTCCGTCTCACTCCATCTGTTGTGTCTTCAAACCCCTTGTTCTCACCCCACATTTCTTTCATCCCACGTTTCCATGCTCTGACCAGTGTTCCTCAAAAAATGGCCCTGGGCTGTCTGCACGAAAATCTCTTCCAGAGCTTGTTAAAGATGGAGATTTTTGTACCCGAAGTCCCCACTCTCACAAACCCACATTTACCTGTGTGCATCGTATTTGCTCATGGAAATACTTTGTTTGAAGGTGGCAATGGTCCACTGTATCCTTTCTGCAGGTTTTTAACCCAGAAGGGTGAATAATCCTTTGAGTTCTCGGGGGTGGCAGGGGGAGGGTAGTATTAGGACCACTTACTCTGCCTGGGGGAAAGCTGACCCAGCTTATGTGTGCTATCAACACGTCTCTGTCTAGAGGAGAACTACAGTTTTCCTGACTCCTTGTTCAAGTTCTCTGATAGTAGTTAAAGTAGAAGAGGGAAGATGATGAAACCTATATCTGTAATTGGTGGGAAATTTTAGGGTATAGATCAAAGTACACATTTGAACTTCTCATTTTGAAATATATTTGACTATTTTATTCCTCCTTGACATACACTCCTGTATCTCAACAGGTATCTTTTTCACATTGTAATAAATTGATAGACACATTGATAAGGTAACAATAATACTAATGAAATTGCACATGCAATGTACTGTTTATTCTCTTTACATCATTTCAGTTAAAGCCTATTTTTCCCAACAACAAAGGAAAACCCCAAGAATAATTGCATCACTATCACAGTATTTTAATTTCTAGTAAAGCAAGAAAAAAGTGGCAAATAATTCTCAATTCACACCTTCCCTGTGTTTGGAGTTGCATAGATTTCTGGCTGAAAGGAGAGAAGTTAGAAAACTTTATGTTTCCTATGAAATGCTGAAATATGAATTATTATGGCAAGATTCCTGCAGCAGAGGTCAAAAATCTCCCTTTAATTTGCTGCAGTGAATCTTCTTCTCTCTTTCCTTTTGTCTCTCCCTCCCAACACCAACTGTGTTTGATTTTTTTTCTGACCAATGATAGCACGACATTGTTGTTACATGAATGAAAGGTACATGGGAGATTTAAGATTTAAAAAGTATATCCCCTCTGAGAAATGTGGATTGTAATCTGAAGTATAATCTCTGATTATATCTCAGACTTTCAAATCAAACACATGATTAAAAACTACTTGTTATTCTAAAAATCCGAGCAGAAAGAACACAAATCTGTCAAGTTTAAATATTGTCAATCATTTGGTTACAATGTAATTCCATGCCATATTATGGGAGCTCTTGCCTGCATTCAACAGAAGTCACGCTTTTCAGACAACATAAGATTTAAAGATCAGTGGATCTGACATGATGGAAGTGGAAAGTAAAATGATTATTACAGAAATGGGTTATTTTAAGTAGACATTCCAGTAACTTCAGATCCCAAATTATTCACACAGCTTTAGTGGTCAGATGGAAATGATCTTTCCTGCTTGTTATGGAAAAATCCACCAGAAAAATATATTTTCCTTTTCTATTCTGATGGTAACAAGCCTGCCTAAGAGATGCAGTGTCAAAGAATTTTTCCTGTCACTTCAATTAGCAAAATGATTCATAGCCCAAAACTGTACCCGCTTAGACATAAGCCATATTTACACCAAGAATACCATGTTATTTGCTGCTTTAGAAGAAGAAAAAAATACTAGGGTATGATTAATAACAAGTTTTATACTGACTTAAAAAGACAAAACTAAATAAAAATTCCATCGCCTCAAGGTTTTGATATGGCACGGTAAAGCTATTTCTCTCCTCTGCTTTTCTCAAAAATCACTCCAAGATACAAAGGAAAAGGAAACAGAGAACACAAAGTCCACCATCAGAGAAACTAGAAAGGAACTGAACAATGCAGATGGTAGTGTGGGGTGGGGAGCAGTGATGAAAGAGCTGGTTCACCATGCACAGTCTTGGGAAGACTTGAGAGTGGAATGTACCAACCATTATAGCCTGTAGGTTCATAGGGACAGAGTGTTCCAGATGTGGGTCTCAGACACAGAGGAGGGTGGACAAGAGTAGCTGAAGGACACACAGGTGTTAAGTACAGTCTGCATTTTGGATGGCGAATCTCTCCTTCCCCCCTCCACCCAGTGACAGATTATAGTCAGGATGATGCTTCTCCAGATAAGAGATAGAGGATCTTCCTCTGGAGAAACTGAAATACCCCAAAGAAAAGATCTACAGATATTGGCAATTAAAGATCCCCAACAAAAATAAAGCCAGCTTTTTTTTCCCCATTTGGTGGGTTGTCTTTTCGTTTTGTTCATGGTTTTCTTTGCTGTGCAGAAACTTTTAAGTTTAATTAGGTCCCACTTGTTTATTTTTGCTTTTGCCTTAGGGGACAGATCCAAAATATTGCTACAATTTATGTCCAAGTGTGTTTGGTCTATGATCTCTTCTGACAGTTTTATGGTTTCAGGTCTTACATTCAGGTCTTTAAACCATTTTGAGTCTATTTTTGTATATGGTGTGAGGAAATGTTCTAATTTCATTGTTTTACACATAGCTGCCCAGTTTTCCCAGCACCACTTATTGAAAAGACCATCTTTTCTCCATTGTATAGTCTTGCCTCCTTTGTCATGGATTACTTGACCATAAGTGTATAGGTTTATTTCTGGGCTCTCTGTTCTGTTGATCTGTGTGTCTGTTTATGTGCCAGTACCAAGCTGTTTTGATTACTGTAGTTTTGTAATATAGTCTGAAGTTGTACAAAATAAATAAACAACGAGGATATATTGTACATCACAGGAAAATATAAATAAATCCAACTCATTCCCCATTCGTTCACCAGTCTACAACTCTGCCTGCCCTAGGAACTTCCAATCAATGTTTTGGACATACAGGGATAATCAGATATGCAAGGAGGGCTGGAAAAAAAAAGGCTAAATTAAAAGCAAAGAAACAGAAAAAGGCATGCAGAGAAAATAGGGAGCTGAAAAATATTAACATAAGAATATTTAACATATTTAATATCCTTGGAGGATAAAAGAAGATGATCCACTCATGAAGCAAGAGGACGATGTTCCTTAAATATTTGAATGCCAAAGGAGAGCTCTTCTAAATATAAATATAAAGATATGGATATAGATTTAGATATAAAAGCCTAAATATAATGTTTAAGAAAGTCTTGAGACTTTAGAATAAAAAGATAGAAATAGACATTGGAGAGAAAAAAAGAAAATTAGAGGATCAATCCAGCTGGTCCAATATCTGATAGTAAGAGTTCCAGAAAGAGTAAACAGAAAATTGTACAGAAAAATTATCAGAAGAATAATGTAATAAATATTCCCATAACCAAAATTAGTCTCTAGAATGAAATAACCCAATGAATGCCCAGCACAATGAATAATATAAAAGACCTATCCCAGGTTATATCACCATAAATTTCAGAACAATAAGGAAAAGTTCTGAAAAAAACTTGATGGGTGAAAGAATCTAAAAAAGGGAGACATCAGACTTATCAATAGCAACCCTGGAATCTAGAAGAGGAAGAAAAATCACCTTCAAAATTCTTATTTTCAACCTAAACTTTAATATTTAGATAGATTGCTATTCAAGAGTGAAGGTAGAATAAAGAAATCTTGAGATGTATAGAGTGTCAAGAATTTTCTTCTTTGGCAACTTTTATCAGGAAACCACAAGAAGGCATATTTCAACAAAAGGAGGGCAGGGGGAACTAAGAAAGAGAAAAGACTTGGGCTTTAGGGAACAGAAAATGTAACATAGGAGAGAGGGAGATGGGCTTGCCAATGATAGCAAAGCAAATCTCAGGTCAACAGCCATGCGGCATGGTGAGAGAGTGACTGAAGAGAGAGAGAGACATGGGGAGAAAAGTAAAGGGAACTGCTGGGTTTTCTGATGCATTTGATCATATGGAAAAATGATGTTGAGAGTTCTGCACAACTGCCAGAGGATGTAAAAAGACATAGTAACTATTCAAAGAAAATGAAAAAAAAATGACAAAAGGGTATACCTATCAGCTTCAGGTAAAGCAAAAGGTGGCATAAAAATGAAAATATAATTACAATACATATTGATTAGAAATAAAGAATTACACGTATACCACTGTATAAATACTAATTTGGAGTTAATTCAAAATGAAATAAAATTATATTGGAAGGTTAAAGGGAGAAAAAGAGCAAGTGTGCTAAAATTCTCAATTCTGAAATTTTGGATTAATGTTGCATAACCTTACTGAATCATAAGAAAAACGTGTGTGTGTGTGTATATATATATATATATATATATATATATATATATATATATATATATAAAATCAGGGAGAGTCTAGTTTCCTCTGAGGAAAAGAAAGAAGTGGAAGATCAGGAGACAAGGAATATTCTTTTTGTATTTTGGGGGGGAGGGATGCAGGGGGTGAAGTAGAAAAGAATAGCTTTATTCCTTTGCCAGGCAAAGGGGACCACAGCAGGCTAATGCCCTCAAAACTGTGTGTCCCGACCTGGAGGGGGGTAGTGAAGAGGTTTTGTTTTGTTTTGTTTTTTTCATTGGTGTACAGTTGCCTTACAATGTGGTGTTAGTTTTTGTTATAAGCTTCTTAGAACTATCGACTGTTTAAAACTATTTGTGAACAATACTTTAAGTAAAATAAATATTAATAAAAAGGTAAAGCTAAAAGATCAACCCAGCATTTCTAAAACCTCAAGATACCCAAACAGAACTGGCCTCACAAACAATGGTCAGTACATTGAAGCTACATCCACTGTGGCATCTGAAATCAGTATGAGTGACTTTTTGGCAATGGACCACATCGGCCATTGACCAGTGATGATCAATAAAAATGCAAACAAATAAGTCCTTAAAGATGACCTCAGATCACCATCACACAGCAGGAGTACTTTATTGTGAATTGTTTTTCAGTTTACTTTTAGCTACCAGGTGGGTCTGAAGGGGAGATAAATTTTGTTGTGAGGGAAAAGGGAGGAATGCAGCTGGAGGACAGGGTCACAAGCCCCTCCTCTGTCAGCCAGGCACCCACATGAGCATGGACACCTCAGGAACATCAATAAAATGCAGAAATGAGGGTCAAAAGGGATGTGAGAATAAGGAAAATCTCCTGGATTCCGATCTCAAATGATTACTGAAATGTATGAAAGAGAACATAGTTTAAAGCAAATTCTACTTTTTAATTAAAGAATAATCTTAATAGAATCTTGATACATATTCTGTGACACAGCTATATTTATTTATCTGTTTTATTTTTGGCTGCGTTGGGTCTTCGTTGCTGCGCATGGGCTTTCTCTAGTTGCGGTGAACGGGGCTACTTTTCGTTGCCGTGTGCGGGCTTCTCATTGAGGTGGCTTCTCTTGTTGCGGAGCATGAGCTCTAGGTGCGCAGGCTTCAGTAGTTGTGGCTCATGGGCTCTAGAGCGCAGGCATGGTAGTTGTGGTGCATGGACTCAGTTGCTCCGCGGCATATGGGATCTTCCCAGATTAGGGATCGAACCTGTGTCCCCTGCATTGGCAGGCGGATTCTCAACCACTGCGGCACCAGGGAAGTCCCTGTGACACAGCTTTAACTGCTTGTTAAATTGATTTTTTTTTCTCAGCAGAATATTTCTCTTTTCTCCCTTGCTGAATTTAGACCTTTCAGAGAGGGTTGGCTTCAAATTAGAGTCTTTAATTTCCCCTAAAAACATGTGCAGAATATATACCGGTAAGTGTCTTTCACCTTTGCCATCAAGTGTTCTGTGTTTCTGGAAGGCAAAGGCTCTAAACACGAGAGAACTGATAGACAGCTTATATTTATCCCCTCTACCTGGAGCACCGATGGCTCTTGTGATGTGAGTAACTACTGCACACCAGACACAAGAACAATCCTGCCATCTGTTTATGTGCAGGTCACCAGCCACCAGATGGTAAACTTGGGTAAGTTTGCTTTTCTATTTTGAGATTTACTGAGGATGGGGGAGTTTATTCTCTCTCTCTCTCTCTCTATCTCTAATACTAGAGAAGCACTTTCATTTTTAGATAGTGGCAAAGTTCTAGAAAACGCTTGTTTTGTAACTGAAATCAAGAGTTTTCTGTCTGCACAGAGTGCTGCTAGAGAGGGCTGTAAGAGTTTGTCTAGGTGTTTAGGTCTGGTGGGAGAGAAAGTAGTATATGCGGATGTCTGCAAATGTCTTTGGAAGGTCAGGACAGAGAGCCTGGTGGTCAGGTCAGCATCTGGGACACACACACTGGTGGTGGTTTCTGTGATAGGAATGGCGGGAGGATGCCCTGCTATCTCTGTTCTGCTCTGGGAGCGGGTTGGCATTCCTGACAAAGGAGAATCTACTCACTAAATTTAAATGGTACCCTTTCCACAATCCATTTAGCCTGAAGTCCTCAGTGTCACCAGCTAGGAACACAAATAGTGAAAATTTGATGTCCTGAGACCCATCCTTCCCTAAGCCTGACAGCGAAAAGTCCTGTCATGTACATGGTTCTGGGCAACCCCTGAGGTGCTTACCTGTGTCCACAAGAAACCTGTCCTCAGCTTCAGGCTCAGTTCCACAGAGGAATCACCCCCTTGTCATGTGCAGGTTCATTGCTCTTGTGAAGTGAACAATTCTATCTTGTCTTAAGATCATTTATGGGTAGAGGAGGGTCTGGCTTGAGCCCCACAGGATTGAGCATTTTATGTTGTAGCTATTTCACGTACCACGATCTAGGTTAGCTAAGTCCAAGTTCCTAACGACCCACAAAGCCATATGACAGTCAAGCTGTAATGACTGGTCTTCATGGTTTGGCTTGGTGCAGGTACTTCTGCCGTCAGGGATGCTGTGGGAACCATAGCTTCGCAGGAACACAGGGTGAGTGACATTTCTTAGCCCCGCAAGTCACCTCACTCCTTCAAACCTAGACATACTCTGCTAGAATGAACAGGTTGGGCAGAATTGGGTGTCATGGTACCCAGAATGAATGTTTTCCCTTTATAGTCAAGTCTTTCTGACTCACAGTAAATCTGTGTTGAGGGACCCTATTGTATCTCTGCCATCTGGCTTTCATTGTTCCAGCTTCTCACACCTGACAGTCACGCCTCTGTTGGTCTAAGCTTGATAGACAAGATTCTACAACCTGGGTGTCTAGCTCCAAATCAGAAAGATATATATTCTGAGGGTATATATATTCCACTCTGCCGCTGGAAACATCCAGACCCCCCGGCAAATAGATTGCAGAGGGAGGCATGATGTCTAACTTCTTGCACGGAAAAGGGAGGAGAGTAATTCTGGTCCCAACTTGTCAAGAAACAGGAGTTCCAAAACTAATTCTGGTGCCAACTGTGAACGTAATAAAATGATCACCTTGAGACATCAACATTTGTACAGTTTATAGTTTACAAAGCTGTAGAGAAAACTTAACCATTTATTCCTAAATTCAGTCTTTTAAAATTTCCCCCCCAAAGTCTAATGGCATCATTTCTGTTGCTTAAAAAAAATCCTTTCACTTCACTCCTTCTCAGTTCCTCAACATGAATTCCATCTTATTCTGGTATTGTTGTTGTGTTAAATCTGACCTGGAGTGTTTCCAGGGTAGGCATGCATTGGTTAATAATCAAGATATTCGTTTCTTGCATATACACAAAAAATCTTGCAACATTTTTACTAAATTCAGGTAGTCAGGCCTAGGGATTGGAGGTTGATGCCCAAGGCACTCTCAGACTGGCTCCTCTAAATATATTGTCACTGATTCATGGGTTATCTCTGCGAATAAAACTGATGATCTCAGTTTAACATGTTTGGTATTTTTATATGATTTTTAAATGTGCCCAAGGAATAAAATCCTTGTTCTGTTAAAAAGCTAACTCAAAACTTCTTTTTCTTCCACTCTCCCATTTAAATATGGATGTAGAATTACTGACTTTTAAAGATCAACCTCAGCATGTAAATGCATTTGTAATGACTATAATTTCTTGCTCTGGACTTTGACTTCTTCAGGATCTGAAAGTAGCATTTGCTGAAGGTTAATGCAGGAAATAGGGTTCCAAATTTTGAATGCTGTAAGATACAGTCTAGGGTGATAAAAATTGGTCTGCTTTATGGAATTTAAATGAATTTCAATCTTAGTGCTTCGTGACAGGAAATGAAGAAAATTACTCCCATGAGGGTTTAGAAACATGTTATGTTTGTCATCGTGAACCAGTGGCTCAATCCTATTCTAGGATTTTTATGGGAATTGTATTGGACCAATTCCTGGGGAATTAGGGAAACAGCTGTCTGAACATGATGGATAGTTTAATAGGAGGTCATTTCTTGGGCCCCTAGCACTCAATGGATGCTAAAGAAACACAGTAAAATACAATAAACCCAGTGTTACAACCTGGGACTTCCAAAGGGAACTCCATAGCAGTTCAGAAGCTTGGGAAACAGCCTGAATGTCCAAGGGCCTGCTTTGTTTCTCGATATTTATACAAACTTAGGCAACTTATTTAACTTACTGGAACCCAGTTTCACCACCTATGAACAGCTCATCTTTATGCTTGTTTGTTGTGATTTTTTCCCAGAGACAGAATTTCTTAATTTTTATGGAGTAAAGCACATCATGTTTTTTCTTTATATTAATGTTTGTTTTAGGTCTTATTTAAGAAGTCTTTCCCTGGGTAGAGGTCATGATGAGGAGATCCTCATATATTATTGTCTAAAAGATTTAATGTTTCATTTTTTTTTCTTTTTTTTTTTTTTTTTTTTTGCGGTATGCGGGCCTCTCACTGTTGTGGCCTCCCCCGTTGCGGAGCACAGGCTCCGGACGCGCAGGCCCAGCGGCCATGGCCCACGGGCCCAGCCGCTCCGCGGCACATGGGATCCTCCCAGACCGGGGCACGAACCCGCATCCCCTGCATCGGCAGGCGGACTCTCAACCACTTGCGCCACCAGGGAGGCCTAATGTTTCATTTTTCATGTAAGATCTATACTCGATCCACAGTTAATTTCTGTGTAAGTTGTGAAACAATCCAATTTAATTTTTACGTATGCACCTGCAACTATTCCAGCACCATTTATTGATCTGATGACGGTTTAGTCTGGATCTGTCTTTTAACCCTCTGTTCTGAAGTAAAACCTCAAGCATCTATCAAAAATCACCAGATGTAACCACCTAGAGGGGTGGGATAGGGAGGGTGGGAGGGAGGGAGATGAAAGAGGGAAGAGATATGGGGACATATGTATATGTATAACTGATTGACTTTGTTATAAAGCAGAAACTAACACACCATTGTAAAGCAATTATACTCCAGTAAAGATGTTAAAAAAAAAAATCACCAGATGTAGTTAGGACTGATTCTGAGCTCTGAATTCCCTTCCAGGGCTACTTTCCACCACATATCAAAATCATGCTCTGTTAATAAATCTTGATATCCCGTATAGCACGGTTACCCTTCTTGTTCTTTTGTTTTTCCAAAACAGTCTTGAGTATTTGTTTCCTTTTTTTCAATGAAAAAAAAAATTACGTCATAAAACCATAAACAGGCACACGCACACACACACACGCACACACGTCCCACAGTGGTTTGGGATATTGACTGAAGTTGTACTAAATGTACAGATCATTTTGGAGTGATCTGATATCTTTAGAATATTGAGTAATCCAAGTCAAGAACATGGTATAATTGTATTTATATAGCTCTTTTTGAATGTTTTACAATGAAACACTGTAGTTTTCTCTTTGGAGAGAGTTCATATATCTTGTTATTGTTAAATATTTGATAATTTTGATACCATGAATACTTTTTAGGAGAAATAGACTCTACATACAAAAAAGGGCACAAGTCAGTTGTAAAGTAGGCACTTGTAAAGTGTTGTGTAAAGCTTGATGAATTATCACCAGGTGGACGTACTTGTACAATCACCATCAGTACCCAGAGGACCCTGCGCTTTCCTCCTGGTCACTACCCAATCCTCCTCCCCAAGGCAGCCTTTACCCTAACACCGTATAGTAGCTGCTCCTGTTGATTTTTTAAAACTCTGTTAACATTCCATTGGTCTTTAGCCTCCTCTTCCATTACTACTACACTGCTTTAATTACTATATCATTCTAAGAATTGGATAACCAGTAAAGTAACCTTTCTAACCATATACTTCTTTTTTTTACAGACTTTCATTTTTAAAGCTTAGCAAAATTGAGCAGAAGGTACAGAGATTTCCCACATACTTCCTGCTGCCACGCATGCATGACCTCCCTGCTATCAGCATCTCTCGTTAGTGATACATTTGTTACAGTTGATGAACCTACATTGACACATCATAGTTACTCAAAGTCCACAGCTTACATTAGGCTTCACTCTTGGTGCTATACATTCTATAGGTTTGGACAATGTGTAATGACATATACTCTTTTTATGGTATCGTACAGAATATCTTCACTACCCTAAAAATCCTTTGTTTCCCCCAGTTCATCCCACTCCATCCCAAACCCCAGGCAACCACTGATCTTTCTACTATCTCCATACTTGTCATTTCTAGCCAGAATCAGAGAGTATTGTAACCTTTTCAGATTGGCTTATTTCACTTAGAAATAGGTATTTAAATGTTGTACTTCTTTTTAAATATTGTTTTGGCTATTATGCCACTTTGTATTTCCAGATAAATTTCAAAACTAGTTTGTCAGTTTACACACACACACACACACACACACACACACATACTCGTGCACAATACCTGGTTAGAATTTTTATTGGGATAGTATTAAATATATAGAACAACTTGGGGAAAGTTGCTCTATTTAGAATATTGAGTCTTTTAGTTTTGTCCCTTTATTCATTTACATGTTCTTTAATTTTTTCCTTAATGTGTATACTTTTCTTTGTGGAGATGTTGCACATTTTAGAACTATTTTGGCTTTCCAATTCTTCTTGAATTAGCTTTGGTAAATTGCATTTTACTAGAAATTGGCCAATTTCATCTAAATTTGAATATTCATTGGCACACATTTATTCAAACATCCTTTTAAAATCTTTTCAGTGTGTTTAGTTCTCATTAACATTCCTCTTTTCATTTACAATATTATTTGAAACTTCTTTTTTTCTTGATCATGACCATTAAAAGTTTATCAGTTTATTGCAGTTTTCAAAGAGGCCAAGTTTGATTTTGTTGTTCATCTCTCTTGCATATTTGTTTATACTTTATATTTTTATCTTTATTATTTTCCTTCTTCCACTTTCTTTGAACATACTTTGCTGTCCTTTATGAAACAATTCTCCTTAGCCCATTGATTTTCAGCTTGTCTGTGATGTCTGCTGGGATGAAATTTCCCAGTTTTCATTTGCTTGAATATATGTTTATTTCTCCTTTATTCTTCCTTCATATTTTCATTAGTTATAGAATGGTAGGGTGATATATTTCCTAATATCTCTTACATCTCTCTCACACACATGACACACAGACACACACAAAGACGTACGTATGTATGTCATAGTAGTAACTTACTGGAATGTGATCTCAGGTTTTTAGGACAGCATTTGCTCAGGAAAAGTGACTTCCTTAATTGAAACTTGGACTGTGACCTTGACCTCAGCACCAAGGGCAGATGATATTCATACCCAGCGCCATCACACAGCAGATAAGACTGTTGAGAACTGTAGAAAAGAATCACATTTGCTTTATTCCTACTTCACTGACGTTTCCTCCCCTTCCTCCTTCTGTTCCTCCTGTATCTCCTTTTCTTCTTGTTGCCACTCTTACCTCATTTTTCTCCAGATTATCAGAAGGTTAATTTTGTGCCTAGAAAGTTATGTGGATCCCGACCAAATACCTATTGTGTTAGTTTCCTGGATTTTTAGTGCCCCAAAGGCCCCCTAGCCAAGTTCCCACACATACTTGTATGATTTATTGGCCACATCAAACTTCAGCACTAGGTATGCACTTTTCTCAAAAACAAATTCATGAGAAATGACATGGCATGTAAAAATAGTTTTGGGATATGACTGCCAAGGCTAGTGATAGGAGCCAACACAGCAGCAGCTGGGACTGGAAGCAGAATGAATTGCTGCATAGGAACATTTCCTAGCTTAGAGAGTACTGCAGGGTTGGCTTGGTTTTCAGGGGCAAGCAGAGCAACCTGAAGGCTCTGAATCAAAAGGCACGGGACACGGAGCCAGACATCCAGGGACTGAGAGGTGAGACGTGCGTTATCAGACTCATGGCCCACGGACACCTCAGTCGTGTCAATTACAGCAGTTGCTCCTTTCCTCTTTCCAACACGGGGAAAACGATGCTTCTCTCTACTTGCATCTTCCAACATCTTTTCTGAAACCTAATTTCTCCTTCACTTCCAATCTAACTTTTTATCACTTCAGATGAGAAAAAAAAGATATTAGTAATTTAAGGGCAGAGAATAATTTTCTAGGTAAGGTGACTTGTAAAAGTGAAAGAGGAATTTCACAGCTCTGCATATCTGATTAATCCATGAACAAAGAAAGCTTTGATGGGGCTCTATCTAATCTTTGTGAATTTGCTTTACTCACCACTCTTGTTTGAAGTGAAAGAATATAATATTGTATCAGAGAAAATTCCTGAAAATTCCTGTAATACTCTGCTTAGTGCTGTATAATATCTTAGATATTGGTATCCAAAATAATTAAACACTATCATGTGGTTGGGATCTACTCTCCATACTATTGTGAGACAAACCCCTTAAGCGATATGGTATAAGTTACGTTGAGTAGCAAAAATAAATCTAGAAGTTCTGTCTAATCTCACTCAATATTACAACTTATTTACCTTTATATATTTGGGCAAATGATTCCTTAATTATCTCCTATAATTGCACATCAAATTAAGCAATGCTGTTTCAAAAGTGATCACCTTAGGAGCCTATATCTTCCTCTGAAGGTGTTTCAGTTCAGAACATGACACGTAGGTGACCTTCTGGGATGACCCTGAGAGCATCAGCACATTCTTTCCAATATTCATAAAGACAGTAAATTTTCATCATCAGAGAGTGACTTTGAAATCTGGAAAGACTCAAGAGAAATAACAATAAAACGAACTCTACTGAATAATCAACAATCAAGACAAAGAACAATCAAGACAAACTTTATAGTTTTTGATTAGTAAAGCTGAACAAGTAAAAGTAATGAAATTAATATTTTTATTATGTGATTTGTATCCTGTTCCACAAAGAAATTTTTCTAAATGAATTTTTACATTGTAAATGAATTTTTATATTTGAATGACTGTAGCATCCACAATGAGCATTCTCAAGAAGAAAAAATGTTTCACATGGTCCTAGTCTGTGCCTTCTACTCTGCACTGGGAGACTGAAGCAAGATCTGCAGAGTTAAGAAGGGCCTCGTGTGTGAGGCATTTGAAATGCACTTTTGCAGGTGTGGTCCTGTGTGTGGTTATTTCATGATGGTCACAATTTCGGCTGAACCCTACACAGCCCGTTTGTCAGTACCTAGGACAGCAACAAGATCTCACCCTTTTAGCAGAGAATTTCTTCTCTAACCTTCTGAGCGTACAAGAAATAAAATCTCTCACGTTGAGAAAAGACATTAAAAATTACTTCTAATATTCCTTTAGATATGTGATTGTTTTTAATAAAACCAACAGGAGCCCTTCAGGGACGCCCACACAATTTGAACTCAAATCAAAGGCAGATCATTCTCAAGTGAACTTTGGTTCTAAGGACATTACAGTTAATATAGGGATACCACAAGGGTCTCCAGAATTAACAGGTGAAGACTCTCAGAAAATAAATGTCCTAATTTTGAAAACTAAACATAGCACAGAAATTTATTAACAGAATTTGTTTAGAAAATGCTCTTTTCAGAAAAAAATAAGTTGTGCACTTTCAGGAGAATTGAAAAGTTTATATTGTGTAGTGATTAGATGCAGATAAAGCAATTCACTTTCCCTGTGTTGTTTGGAATACAGTTTGCTATAAAAGATAATCCCACATTTATAATCTGGACATCTTATTATTAGACTTCACTAGGTTTTTATAAAATGCACTGGATATTTGGTAATTATCTTCTCCTCCTCTTAAGCCCTTTAATGCTTCTCAATCCCTGCCCCAGAGTGACCTTTGTAAGGAGGTTGGCTGGCTGCCATTGAGTGGGCATTAAAGTCAGAGCACAAAAATTACAGCACCAAGAGACGTGTGTGTCCTACAGACTTACCCAAAATGGAATCTCTTAAATCTGTTTCCCCCAGTTGCCTTTGGGATCCGATTCAAAATCAATATCTAGTGCTTCAAGCAGATAGAAAGACAAAAGACAAAATTAATTCTACTAATTGTTTTTTAATGAAATGGGAATTTTTAATTGATGTTACTATAAGCAAACTATACACATACATGCATACACATCTCTTTACAAGTTAATTTTGGAAGAGAACACCCACACAGGGGAACTTGTCATGTTCCACCTTGCATACCTTGGGGAGCATAAAGTATAAATAAAATGCATGATCGTTATTATGTTAATGCCTGATATGTTATTATTATGTTATATAGACTAAGAGATTACCAATAAACTATTGATTCATGTAAATAATTTCTGTTAGTTTCTTACTTCACAGGATCAAAATAAAGGTCTGAATAAAAGATTCTCATACCCACACACTTAATTAGTATACTTTGTTACTCCTCAAGGTTCTTACAAAGTGGAAGTGTATATTTTCGAAGAAACATTTAGTTCTTAACAAATAAAATTCTTTTATTTTTGCTATGCTAAATATAGCATATTGCAAATGGGTTTACTAATCCTTTTAAACTTCAATACCTGGAGAAGCATTTAGATTCAGAATGTGAAGTGCCAGTCACTCAGAAAAAACACACATTTCTCTATGGAATTGCCTCAAGAATAAAAGAAAAATTCTTTTATTATTTCATAAATTATTTGCAGTGCAGAAAGCAACAGGCGAGCAGAAGTCTCTCTGGGGCTGGGTCCAGGGCGTCAGACAAATTTTCCTTGCTGATGTGGGCTGGTGGAACGCCCTGAGAGAGCCGAGTCCCAAGGGTGCAGGTGTCTCAATCCAGAAGGTCAAAGCAGAGAACAGAGGAAGTGCTTTCTGAATTTGAGCAAAAATTTTTTTGTGTCACTTTCCCACGTTGTTCTTAAATTTTCCCTCTCTTGAAAAATAGATTATCTATTATTTAATTCTCTCACTGCACAGGTACTAGGGCTAGAATGATGGAAGACAGAGCCTTGGACCTCTGCTTTTATGGAGCTTATGGGTATGTGTGAGGGGGTTTCAGACAATTGGGAATCAGTATAAAATCTCTGTCCTGGGGGAGGAGGCTCATGTTGTGAGAACACAGGGGAGAGGCCCCCAACCTAGCTTGGTCTTTGTGTAGGAGGACTTGGGACCCAGTTCACCTTCTTAGAGGAAGTTATCAAGCAGGTACATACTTTAGCCCAGTAAAAAAGAAAAGTGAGGAAGAGTGTCCCAAGCAGAGGGAACAGCAAGCCCAGAAGCCTGGAAACAAGAGAATGGTTTTTTGAGAAACAGAATGAACTTCAGTATGGCTGGAGCCTAGAATATATTGGATTTGGTGGCTGAGCAGTTTGGGGACAGGGGCTGGGGAATGGAGGAAATGGTAAGGAAACAGAACGTAGAGGCTGATGAGGCTACATCTGAAGGGCTTTTGTAAGATGAGGAAAGAAATGTGCAGTTACTCTAAGAGAGGTGGGTAGCTTGAAGGATTTTAAGCAGGAGAGTGACACGATTAGAACTGAATTTTAGAAGCTTCCTTTCATCCTCTCTATGCAGTCCTTCTAATGTTTGAAGACATCTAAGATGCTCTATTCCCATTTCCTTCATTCTTCAAGTGGGGAGGTTTCCAGAACTTTCAACGAGATAACCTTCTTCTGAGCAAATCTATTTTTTTAATGTTCCTCTTAAAATAAGGAATCTGAAGCAGAATAGAATGATCCAGATGGGATATATAAACAGCATATAGCATAGTACGATTCTGCTACCCTTGTTTTCTTGGGTATTACTCTCTTATTGGAGCAGATTTAAATTGCTGTGGCACATTGTTTATTCATTTTGAGCTTTTAGTAAACTAAAGCAAAATAGACATTTTTTCCCCTAACTAAAACTGATGTTTAGTCAAGTCTCACCCATCTTGTGTAAGTAAGAGTTTACATAGCCCTGTCAGATGTCATGTTAATGGTTTCCGTCTATCATTCATGTCTATCAAGATTGTTTTGAGTCTTGCTTGTGTCATTTGAGGCACTGACCATCTATCTTAGCCTGTGTCAGCTGCAAATTTAATAAGGATGATTCCTGTATCTTCATCCAACTAGCAGCTTCTCTCTGGAGTTTCCTCTCCTGGTTGATAAGAATGATATTTTTCACCTTTATTTATTCAGCCAGAGAGAAATCCACTGAAGTACTTTCCAAACCATATCTTATAAGATTCAAAATAATATCACAAAGAACATGGCAAAAATGTCTTGATGAAATCAATTCATATGATTTATTTGATATTTTCCCTATCTTCCAGTTTAGTAAGCTAGTTAGTAAGCATCTTTTTACCTTTATAACAATCAATTAAGAAGAACTTGTAAAACTTGGCCAGGTGTCAGCATCCATCTTCCTGACCTGTAGTTTCTGGGTTGCACGATTTCTCCCCATACGGAATGATCCATCTGCCATCTCCAGGGTCTGTCAGCTCTTCTGTCCTCTGTGATTTTCTGAGAATTACCAAAAGATTGAGGTCCCTTGATGGCACTTTTCACACCGGATTTTAATGGACAGGTAACTTCTTTCTACCCCGACCCTCCCCTGTCTTCCAGCAGTGATTCCCCCATTGGTAAAATGAAGACAACAGTACCCAACCTTGGGGCGGTTGTGAGAATTGCATGAGTTCACACATGCATGTTCTGATTTCTTATTAGAACAGTGTCTGGCTCACAGCAAGTGCTCAGTGATGGTAAGCATTAGCTATGAATGAATTTGCAGGTAGTCGCTCTCTGTTTATTAGCATTTGGCTAAATTCTCTGAGACCTCAGGCTAGTCTTATTACCTCTTTGAAAATAAAATTCTAGTCTGTGATATGAGGATGACAATGATCTCTACTGTTTATCTCACAGAGGATCAGATACAACACTATGGCAGGTTTGGTGCCCACAGATAGGGTTTAGGTACATATCGATGATGGAATGACTGAGCCTGAACTTAGCTATATTTAAGCACAGTATAGCTTCAAGAGACATGCAGATAAACAGTAGACACAGTTTGGTTTAACTTATTTTTTTTCATAAAATCATTTCTGGTCATTCACCAACCAAGTCAGACATCTTGATAGTGTGTCAGTTTGGAGATAGTTATGACATGGAACACATATGGATTTTGCTTGCAATGACTATAGTCATAAGTGGTTTTCCATTGTAATTCATGTAGTACAGTTGAATGAGCCACTTGTTAAATTCTCAAAAATACATCCACTTGATAGATAGAAGCTGTATTTTAAAACATGTATAAAATAAATAATAGGTGTGCTTTATCAAAATTAATTTTATTAAATTAAAAATATATTTTGCCATTTTCCCTTGTGTAGTTCCGCCAGAGCTGGTCCATGTAATAATTGTTTGTACTCTATTCCAGTAGACAGGATACTCCCATACAAAGGAGATGATGAGAATGAAAAAAGAGGGTCAGTGTGAAGTTTAGTTCACAAATAAGTCTGTGTTTAATCAGAAGGGAACTCTTCCCACTCATGTTGTAAATAAACACAGGTGCATGACGGGGTGGTGGGATGGGAAGCCTAAATATTTCTGAAAAACACTGCTTCTGCTCCATCTCTAACACCACTGACCTGGTTTTGGCTTAACTTAATTTGAGGGATTATTGGGAGAACTAAATGTATTGCATATAAAAGGCAGGCACACAGTTGTGGCTCCATATCTGATAGGTTTTAGTGCTTATTGCTTCTAAGACCTCCCTCTGGCTAGTACAGCCAGAAAGGGAGAGATAAACAGATGAACCAAGATGCACAAAAGAGGGAAAACAGACACCCTAATAGGTCAGTTCCTAGGTTATTATAATAGGAGATTTGAAATTGAAAAGAACCCTCGTTGAATCCTGCCTCTTCAGTCCAGGAATGAAGTCTAGGCGTTGGAACAGAGAAATCTTTGTACAGAAGTTTGAGGGTCTTTGTACAGAAGTTTGAGAAAATTGAAGCTAGCATTGCGATCAAAAGTTTCTGCCTGGGCAGCCTGACCCTGTGCAGGGCATTGCACTGCCAGATGTTGATTAGTCTTGGGTAAGCGTTATTGACTTCATTCCATTTTGGGCTCGCTTATCGGTCGTATCTTAGCCGGGGCTGGGAGGAGTGGAAGTTCTGTCGCGGCTCTGATGCCGTCTGTGCAGATGTTTAGAGGCATCAGTTAGTAGCAATCAAGTAGCCTTCTTAGTTAACCTCTAGTTTCCTGGCTGCGTTCCAGCTCCAAAATGTTGCCAGTTGTGTAAAACACAAGGGATGCAGAATTCTTTCTGCCAGATATTTCATTTATTCATTTTTGTTTGTTTGCTTGTTTAGAAATAAATGTCTGAAGTTGAAGCCACTTCAGAAAGAGGAAGTTGCTTGGGGTGTGGTGTCCTGATAAAAAAAAAAAAGCTACTTATAGCCAGAAGAGAGTATTCTAAACAGATTTTTTAAGGAGGGCATGTAGCTGACATTTATTTGTTTACCCCAAATTCATTCCCCATTCTTCCTTGCAAACAGATTGCTGCCTTTATCTGGTAATTCACGTTCCTCTATAATGCAGGACATGTATAATAATATTTAAAAGGAAAAAGGAAGAGAAAACAAGATAACACCTCAACCCTCTGGGTGAAGAAGAGGAAAAGAGGACACCAAATCCCTCTCAAATTAATATAACGACATTTAGGGCTGTAGTTGGCAAAATAATGGCCCCAAAGATGACCACATCCTGATCCCTGGAACCTGTGAATGTGTTACTTTACATGGCAAAGGGGAATTAAAGTTGCCGATGGAATTAAAACTGCTTATCAGTTAACCCTAAACTAGGGAGATTATCCTGCACTCTCCGGGTGGCCCCAATGTAATCAAGGCAATCCTTCACAGTGGACAAAGGGCAGAAGAGTCAGAGGGATGAGATGCTAGACTCACCCCTCCACTGCTGGCCCTGAATGTGGAGGAGGGACCACAAGCCAAGAAATGCCGGGGGCCTCTGACACTGGAAACCTTCAGGAAAAGGAAACCAACGCTTCCCCTTTCCCTCCAGGAGGGAATGCCGCCCGCCAACACCTCAGTGTAGCCCAGTGAGACCTGATTTAGACTCTTAACAGAACTGCGAGATCAGTGTGTGCTGTCTTAAGCCACTGCGTCTGTGGTGACTGCCACAGTCACCCCCTCCTGACACACTCACTCAGCGTGTCCTCAAGGACACGGGCTTTCTTTCCCTCCCCAAATGTACCTCGCGGTTCCCAATGGAAAGCCTGTGCTTAGCTGCTTCTTGCACACATGAGCCCCTTTCTCCATTTTCCAGTCTCTGTTTCACCACATTACCTGGAGTATGCCCTTTCTCCAACCTTTACTTGGGCTTTCTCTGTCCTGCTCTTTTCTTCATGGTATGCGTTGAAAATTTAAAATTAGATGTTATTGTTTTCTTGTTTTCCATCTATTTTCACCACTAGACTGAGAGATTTGTGAGGCCAGGAACTGTATCTCCTTCGTTTTCTGATGCACCCCATGGCCAGCACAGCACTGGGTCCGTAGCTGTGCACAATGTCTACGTTAATTTTTAAAACTCAATGTATTTATATTAATTTTCTTTCTGAGCTACTGATTTTATGATATTTATCTATCTGCAATTTTGTGCTTAATTATTGTAACGTTAAAAATAACATTATTTAACACTTAACATATATAACATTTAGAACACCCCCCAATTCTAATTTTTAAAATTTTCTTTGCTATTCTTAACAGGTGTGCTTTTTTCTTATCAGCTTGATAATCATTCTGTTACATTCTCCAAGACTCATATTGAGATTTTGATTGGTATTAAAGTTAATGTATAAATTAATTTTTGGAAGAATCTTTATCCTTCCACTATGCTGCCTTCTCATTAAATGTCACAGTATGGTTCTCCTTCTATTTAAATATTCTTTTAACCTCTCAGAAAAGTTTTATATTTTTAAGGAAAGCTTCCTAGTTCCTAATTTATTTTTTGTTAGCTTGTTCGGAGGTATTTTATTTTATAGGTTGCTATTATAAATTGATTCTTTTACTGTTATGTTTTCTTTTTTCTTATTTATAAATTATTTTATTTTATTTATTTTTGGCTGCATTGGATCTTCGTTGCTGTGTGTGGGCTTTCTCTAGTTGCAGCGAGCGGGGGCTACTCTTCATTGCAGTGGCTTCTCTTGTTGCGGAGCAGGGCTCTAGGCATGCGAGCTTCAGTAGTTGTGGCACGTGGACTCAGTAGTTGTGGCGCACGGGCTTAGTTGCTCCGCGGCATGTGGGATCTTCCCAGACCAGGGCTCGAACCCGTGTCCCCTGCATTGGCAGGCAGATTCTTAACCACTGCGCCACCAGGGAAGCCCCTACTGTTATGTTTTCTAATTGTTGACTGCTGATATATTAAAAAGGATTTTGGTCTATTTTGTTTCAGCTGCATAAGTGAACTTTCAAAAAATATATTCTAAGGGTTTATTTTTTTAATAGATTCTATAGCATTGTTGGAAGGATTAAATGACATACACAGTATATTTTACAGATTGTAAGCTCTCAGTAAATACTTATTTTTCTTCCTCTCTTTGTCCTCTTTCTCTTCATGCTTGCTATGGCACATAATCAATTTCCATATGTATAAAGGCCGTTTTGTTCTCTGCTTTCCAATAGTTATAATTCTTTTTTTTTTTTTTTTTTTTTTTGCTATACGCGGGCCTCTCACTGCTGTGGCCTCTCCCGTTGCGGAGCCCAGGCTCCGGACGCGCAGGCTCAGCAGCCATGGCTCACGGGCCTAGCCGCTCCGCGGCATGTGGGATCTTCCCAGACCGGGGCACGAACCCGTGTTGCCTGCATCGGCAGGCGGACTCTCAACCACTGCGCCACCAGGGGAGCCCTCCGATAGTTATAATTCTTATTTTGTTTCACGGGTTGTTATATTAGTTAGAACTTCAAAAATGAGTATTAATTAATTAATTAACCAACTATCAATTTATTACCAGCTAATTAATTATTAAAGCTAATAATTAATTGATTAATTAACTATTAATAGCTGTTAATAATAGTTTAAGAAAACATCTTATAATTCCTGGTTTCCCAAGAGATTTTTAACTTTCTCATATTTTTAACTTTATCATATTTTTCTGTCTCTTATTGACTCTTTTCATATGATTCATTACATTTATGTATTTCCTAATTCTATTGTCCTTCAATTTCTACTTGGTCACAGGGTAAATTTTTAATATGTTATATTCATTTAGGTTGGAAGTATTTTATTTGGAATTTTTTGCTTCTATTATATAAGTAAAAGGGAACTACAGTCAAATTCTCTTATCAATTGTAGGTTTTCGTGTTAATGTGGGCTTTATAAGATGAATGGAGAGGCTTTTTATCTCCTTCAGTGCTCTGAAACCAATCTCTCTCTTTCTCCTGCATTTCAGTAAATGACACAATCTTTTATCCAGTTATTCAAGCAAATTAAGAGTTACCTAGTTCATTGAATCTAAGATAGCATTACTCTTAAACTATACCGTTAGTTTATGTACCAGTAAGAAAGAAGAAAATGCTGCTGTGACTAAAAGAAGTTTTGCCACTTGTAATTTTTCTTTTATAACTTATTAAAATCTATTTAGAGTCCCTTAAGTACAACTTTTAACATCGTATATTAGCTTTGTATAGATAAAAATAAAAGCATAAGTAAAATACACGTAGGGTGTTCCTGAATTTTTTTCACTTTTGGAGTTCTGCTCCTCTGGGTTGTCCAGACTCCTCATCATCTGTGCCCATTACACCATCATCAGCTGGGCAGATCAGTGATGCCCCTCTGTGATCTTAGGATGTCTCCTCCCAGCTGCTGAAATCATTCATGAGCGGTGCTTCGCACTCATGGGCAATGGCAACCACTTAACGACGGTCTCTGTGATGTAAGCCATGATTTCAGGTGCATCCCAACTTCAGGTGTCTTTGTATGAATGAAATACGGTACCTGATTTCTCTCTCTCCCTCACCCTCCACATCCAAACTATTAGCGAGTGGTTATAATTCTATCTCAAATGATTTCTATCTTGTACTTATTAAATCTACTCATTTCTGTCGATTCCCACTGGCACACCCTTGGTCTAGGTGACCATAAACTTTCATCTGGATGATGACAACCCTCTAAGTGGTCTCACTAAGTGGTCTCCCCCCTTGGTCCCCTAAAATTTCATTCCCACAGGGTAGCAAGTTTTCTTAAACTCCTTAGGGTGGTTCTCAAGTCACTGCATCTCTGGCTGTCCCCTAAGTGCTGTAGTTTAGTTCCTTAGATGTGCCAAGCTTTTGCCAACACTTGTATATGCTTTTCCTTACATTCTGGACAGCTCATGCATGTCCTCATCCTCTGTGTGTCAGCATAAATAGCATTCCTTCAGCGACATCTTCCTGGTTTCTAACTTTCATGCCCCTGCTCTTGTTATGGTCTGTTTCCAAGAGTCTCAAGAATCGGTGGGAAGTATTTTCTCAGCCTGTGTGTCCAAGGGTCTCTTTCTATTGTCTTATCTCGTGAATGTCATCTGGGCTGTCGGAAGTTCTCTCCAAGCTCATCCTGTAGATGCTGTGTCTCTGCCTGATGAGGGAAGGCTCATCCCAGCCCCGTCGCCTGGTCCCTGACTGTCAATATTGTGGAATACAGAAATAATTTCAGTCCCCAACACACCTTTGCCAGGATGTCCTTGACCAGTTTAATTACCTCCCTCTTCCCCGGCCTTTGTAGAGAAACTCGTTGTCCCCAGCTTCTGGACGGCATTGCTCTTTATGACGTAACCTGAGTCCCAGCCAGGCCACAGCTTATTTGACCAGGCTGCTCAGTGACTAGACAAATGATCTTCTTGAAAAAGTTCAAACAAGAGAGAGGGAAGAGAGTTGTCCCATGGTAGAAATGTGAACTGAAAAGTTACCAGGAGATAGGACCAGCTGAGATAGCACAAACGGGTAGTGGACACCAGGGCAGTGGGGGAGAGAGGGGAGGTCTGCAGGGGAGGCATATTGAGAACACGTATCACTGAAGAGGAGGCTGGGGAGACAGACAGGCAGACAGACAGACAGACAAAGAAACTAAGAGGTGCTGCCCTGGTCAGGACATTAATCCTTGTTTTCATTAGGAACATCAGCAACTCCTTTCAGTTCTGTTTTGAATAACACACATGGCATGTGCGTGTCCGTGTGTGCGGGCATGTCTCTGCACGCATGACCTCCTCTGTCCTAAATAGCACATGCTGCACATGCATGTACACATGTGTGCAGGCATATGTCTGCATGCGTAAGCTCCCCTTTGCTAGCTCCTGAGCTTCATGCTCTTGAGATCCAAGCCTCCTTTAACACTCTCCTTCTTCGAGCTGAGCCGGGGCTTCTTGGGGTCCGTGGTGACACAGCATGCCCCCTCCGGCCTGTTTAGCAGGGTCCCCAGCCAGGGGCCCGCAAGGCCCTGTGAGAACGAGCTCAGGGGGCATAATCTCCTTGCCCTTCACGACGGAAGAGCCTCCTTTGATGTCCCAGAGCCCCCTGGTTCCTGCCCCCTGCCCACCCGCTTCACGTGGAGAGACCACAGCTCAGAATCCAGTGCCTCATGGCCCAGCCCTGCCCCAGGGTGTCCTGGTGACGTGAGCGGCCTGTGACTCCGAGTTGACTAGAAAGGTAGGGATGGGAGTGGGGGGCAATGCCTTACATGCCTAAGAAGCAGGACCCTCAGCACGGGCTGCCTGACCACGGGCAGCTCTGGACTCTGAGTTGGGGTAGGCATCCGGGCAGGGCGTGAGGGGTGAACCCGAGGGTGGACACCATCCCCTTCTGTCTTCCCAACAGGCAGGGCTCGTATCACTGGTGGGAAGGAGTAGTTGTCACTGATTTGATTCTTTCCTTCATCCATTTTGATTCTTTTTGGATTTAGACCAAATTCCTCTGATTCTGAAAACAGACTAAGTCAGTTTAACTGTTGGATTTGTTTTTGTTTATTCATTTCGTGAGTGGGCTTTCATTTTCCTCTTTAAATGAGTCTTCCTTGGTACATCAGTGGCCTGTTGGAGGAGCTGCACCAAGGCTGCCAAAGTGCTATCAGGGTGGACCCAGACCTTAAGTTATCCAGAACGTACCCTGTTCCTTATGCAATCTGGTGAATCTATATTCTCCAGAACCCACGTGAAACAAAGGAAGCAGCTCACCATTCCGTGTCTACTCCTTTCACAAATCTGGAGCCATTCTGAAAGTATGTACACGTCTTAAAATAGGTTTCATTTACTTAGAAAAAAAATCAAATGCTATTTTAATGTAAAGAGTTTCCTTTTTCTTCCTGTTTCATAAAAACCCAACACAATTCATTTGGTAATGTAAATTCTCCTTTTTGTTTTAAGAAATTATGGAGGATATCTCAAGTTCCAAAACCTTTTATAGTGTCAAAGCAAACACTGCGGGCTTCCCGGGTGGCGCAGTGGTTGAGAGTCTGCCTGACGATGCAGGGGATGTGGGTTCGTGCCCCGGTCCGGGAAGATCCCACATGCCGCAGAGCGGCTGGACCCATGAGCCATGGCCACTGAGCCTGCACATCTGAAGCCTGTGCTCCGCAACGGGAGAGGCCACAACAGTGAGAGGCCCGTGTACCGCAAAAAAAAAAAAAAAAAAAAAAGCAAACACTGCACCAGACATAGTGAGACATATAAGTAAGACTTTACTCATGGCTATTTCAAGAGAGAGGAGGGGCCAGAACTCAGCCTGAGCTCCAGGGACACATGGGCTGGGCAGTTTTTAAGAGCTGGGATGGGGGAGTCCTGGGCTACTGTGTTTGCTAGTTTGCCTTCCGCAAAGAAAAAGTGAACTTTCTCATATCTTCAGGCAGAAGGTGGTTTTACACCTTGGAGGAAGGCCCCTCTGAGAGATGGGGAACCTCTTCCTTAAAAATCCCATTTAAAGGGGGTGGCTCCCAGGTCCTAGAGAAAGATAGTCTTCGGTTGTAAAACCGACAAGAGACTTTTAAAAATATATAAAAGAGGCATTTACAATGACAAGGTTTTCTACGGTAAATGCTGTAAGGGAAGAGAGGGCAGGGCCAAGCATCAGGAAGAAGCCTGTTAAAGTCTAGTCAAGGCGAGGGGATATCAAGGCCTCTTGGTCACTAGAAGTCATCAAGTAAAAGGGCAGACAGGGCTTCCCTGGTGGCGCAGTGGTTGCGAGTCCGCCTGCCGATGCAGGGGACACAGGTTCGTGCTCCAGTCCAGGAAGATCCCACATGCTGCGGAGCGGCTGGGCCCGTGAGCCATGGCCGCTGAGCCTGCACGTCCAGAGCCTGTGCTCCACAACAGGAGAGGCCACAACAGTGAGAGGCCCACATACCACAAAAAAAAAAAGTGCAGACAGAGGACAACGAATTTCCCTATGCAGGGTTGTGTGTGTGTGCGCGTGTGCGTGCATGTTTTCCATTTGCACCAGGAAAGCTAAAATGATTTTTAGACTCATAGGCCTGTGAGGAGGAGAATCATGACTCCAGGTAGAGCTCAACACCCCCTGGATGCTCTAGAATTCTCCCTGGGCCACTATCCTGGGGTGGATTTTGTTCAGAGCATCAGGTACCTACGCTTCCAGCATCCTTCGGGCTGAAGACACGAGCGCTGGGACATGACAGAGATGCTCTGTAGCAGGCGATCCTTGTCTGGATCAGCGGTGGCCCTGGGCTCTTGCACAGGCCGTGGAGAGGACGCTGGCCTCGGGAGGAGAGCGGCAGCCTGTCCCCCGGGCCTGCTGCCTTGTGATCCGCCAGCTCAGAGCTCGGACCTCCTCCCAGTGGGAGTGGAGAAGTTTCCCTGTGTAACTCTGGAGGTGGAGGGGAGACCTTTGTGGCGGTGACTCTTAGGAAAAAGACCACCCAGAAATGATTTGAAGGGAAATCCATGGGGCTTAATGGGTCAGTCATAATTAAGAAGGAGTTTTACCCCCTTTCTCTGTTTTCCCGTAGTATCTTGAGTGTCTTTCTGAGAATAAATAGACCTTCTTTGTAATAAAATCTGGCAGAGGGTATGACAGCCATCGGGAAGGGAGGTCGGCAGTGACGAGGGTCTCTTCATCCTGAAGCCACTTTCTGTGGGGCAGCCCAGGCTCCCTCCATCACACAAAGGCAGCTGCTTCCTAGCGGTATTTGGAGGATACCTGTGGGTCGGCTGTGCTGTGAAGGTGACCTGGATGACTCCACAGGGACATCCCTGGATTGCATGGTGCCTTTTTCCTGGTTCCCAGGAGGGTGTGAGGCTGGTGGAAGCCACGGGCCTGGTCAGCTTGCACGCTGCCCTCTGCTCCCGGGACTGAGCCGGTCTGTCCCCCCCACCCCCCCGCCTTTCTCAGAGCCGAGCGGTGGGGCAGCTCCATGTGGCCGGGAAGCTGAGGAAGGGCCTTCCTTGCAGCAGGAGCAAATTGGGGTTTCCCTGGGGCTGCTCTGTGCACCTCTGTTCTCTCCTGCGTGTTAGGAGCAGGTTTTCTGGTTCACGCTTTTCTCGTGGCATTGAGAACCCCAAGTGCTCCAGCATCACTCTCTGAAGCCCAGGAAGAGGCTCCTTGGCTGGCATTTCAGGAAAAACGTCTAGTTTTCTGATATCTTGTTGCAAGACCATGATTTCTGTCTATTCCTCCTTTTTTTTTTTTTTTTTTTTTTTTGCGGTATGTGGGCCTCTCACTGTTGTGGCCTCTCCCGTTGCGGAGCACAGGCTCCGGACGCGCAGGCCCAGCGGCCATGGCTCACGGGCCCAGCCGCTCCGCGGCATATGGGATCCTCCCAGACCGGGGCACGAACCCGTATCCCCTGCATCGGCAGGCGGACTCTTAACCACTGCGCCACCAGGGAGGCCCTATTCCTCCCTTTTATCTCTCATCTGACCTCTTGTTTGACGCGTTGCCCTCATGGCCTCACCCTATCGGAATTAACTCCCCCATGAAGCTTTAGTGTATATTTTGACACTGATCACAGCACATCTTCTGTTAGGGGTGTGTGTGTGTGTGTGTGTGTGTGAGAGACCTTGCCCCACTCTGACCCTGTCCCACTCCACTCTCTCCCTGGCCAGCCACTCACTGTACTCTCTGGCCTTTCTGGTCAGCAACAGCCACTGCACTTGCTGCTTCTTCTCCTTTGGAAGTGGCCCCCAGACCCACTCACTCTGGTCTACACTTGTCAGGACTACATTTATTTTTCATTTCTTATTCATGGTGTATAACTCATTCATGGATTCACTGAATAATGATAATTTAAAAAAGAACATGACTAAGTCCCCACATTTGCCAAGTGTGATTCGAGACCAGGCAATGCAGTGGTGAAGTCAGCATGGTCCTTGTTCTCCAGAAGTTTACGGTACCATTGGGGCAGCCACTAAACACAGAATCAGAGGCTGAGAAGCCACACGAGAAAAGCAAAAGATGCAGGAGAGATGAAAGAGGTCCTTGTTTAGGCTGGTGTGTGGGCGGCGGCTCTGAAGATGCGCCACCTCTGTTGGGGGCTGAAGGTGAGTGGGATGCAGCCAAGGAAGAGGGAGCGAGCGAATACTGTGTGAAGATGCTCAGATGGTCAGGGCTTAGCGCATTTGGGAACAGGAGGCCAGAGTGGCTGGGGCTTAGCGATCAGGGAGAAGGGGAGGACAGATGAGGCTGGAGAGGCAGCCAGGCACTAGGAATTGCACTCAGACTGAGGTTTGACCTCAAGGGAAATTAACAGGTGCTGACTGAGGGCTTAAGGCGGGGTGTGGCATGACGTCATGCGCCATAGTGTGAAAGCGGAGAGGTTGTGTCGTTATCCCATTATCCCCTCCCCTGTAGCCCCCAGGTTAAGTTGTACATCAGAGGAGATTGACTTTAGATTTTCCTGGAAGGCCCAGTTCTTTACTCGGTCCCGTACCTGCTGGGTCAGCGCCTGTTACTGCGGTGGTCGGCTTCCGGGCGGCTCCCAGTGATGCAGGAGCATCTCAGTGACCCTGGTCTTCCACTGGACTTCCGGCCGAATCCCTATTCGCATTTCGCATTTACTTGCCCTGGGAGGTCAGATATTAGCACTTCTGTCATTCTTAGATGTGATAGGTGTTGTGCTGGAGCCCATCGTCTGCAGAGTTGGACTCTACACACTCTGGAGGAAAGTCTCCTTATTTGGAAACTTAAAACACGGTTTTAATGAGATGAATTAATTAATCAGATTGTATTAGATACAGTGATCTTCTCCCTAGAGAAGATAACGTTCCGACATTTGCATCAGGATCCAATTGCTAACCCTAGAACCCTCAGACGTTGTTTATGTCAGTGATAAAATTTATGGTGCTAAAAGCAGTCTAGAAGTTTCCAGAATGTACTTCTCCAGCTCATTCATTCACAGCACAAGGGTCCACACCTAGCATCAATAGGCTCTTTCCATGCTTCTCTCCGTAATCCGGCAGGTCTGCTGCCGGAATCTTCTTGACCCGTCGCTGCCACCTCAGGAGTGGGTGTGCTGTCTGTGGAGGTGTTTCCTGGAGAAAGTGCATTTGGCTCCATGAATCCTGCTTTACATGACTCCTTTACTAGGAAATGGAAATAGCTGCTCAGCCGTCACGCTCCTCTCTGTTTTCCTGCTCCTGCTTCGCACAGGCTGTTGATTAAAGGGAGCTTGTCAGGAAAAGCAGACTCTAAACCCTTTAATGGCAAAGGAACCCATCACAGAGAAGTAGCTGTAAATCCTGCAAGTTAAGCAAATGCCTGCTCTGTTTTTACGTGGAGACAGACAGGACAAACCCAATGCCGACTAGACGAGACATACTCTTAACGCCAGATGCTCCACGTGCCGAAGACATTTTCCTAGTGTTTTTGCAGTTCTTAACATACGGGGAAGACTCTATTCATTTTTAACAGAGAATTAAAGGGCAACAGGGTACTGATCAGTCTTTCCTTGGTGGAAAAATGGGGTTACATGCTGTTTCCCAGTAATGAGTTGAAGGGCACATGGGGCAGCTCAAAATGTAAGACACATTTCAGAGTATTTGCTTGCTTTTAGGAAACACTCAATTCAAAGCAATTTGATAAAAATTTAGCCTGCTTTATGCTACACGCTATGTGAATTGTTGAGAAATGTTGCTGAGAGGACTGTCCTTACCCTGAAGAAACAGGAAGTTCAACGGTGGAAATAAACAAGATACGGCGTATCTCGAAGGGTCCTAAACTTGATGAAGACAAGCAAATAGGAAGGATTATTTTCTTTCTCTGAGGTCACAACCTTTGACCTGAGCTTCCAAGGTTGTATAGAGGTTTAGAGCCGCTGCAGGCAAAGGGGATGACCTGAGTATGCACGTGGGGTGGCATGGCGTGGCAGCCGGTAGCCCACTGGGGGAATGAGGTGCGGTCACCGTGACTTTTGCCATCAAATCGAAGTGCCCGTTCAGAGGTGCCCTTCTTCTTATCTAGGTCACTGGTTTCAAACTCTGCCAAGAGAGGCAGGGCTTCTACAGAGAAAGCATCAGGTGGGCCTGGGGATGACCGTCAGGGGGCGCTGGGACCCCGGTCCTTTCTCTGCCAGAGTGACACCCATCAAAATAAAGAGTTTTCTGATCCCCAGAAAAAAAAAGGATTCTGAAAAAGGCTCATATTATAAACTAACGTTTGAAGAAAGTGTTCCACTGAGATGGACAGCACAGGTGCTGGAGCCAGGCAGACCTGGCTGTGGATTCAGTGTGGTCAAGACTGAGGGACTAATAAGGAATCTAGAAACTAGTACATCTTGGGGGCATTTTGGAAACTCTTGCAAAAACAACTGATGAGGGGAATAAAGTCAAATATCCTGTCATCCAAGGATATCGATACTATGGCCCTATGATATTGCAATTCACTTTGATTGCCTTGAATAGCTAGCATAGCTTAATATATTGACATTAATTTAAAAAAAAGAACAAAACAAAGACTGAGGATATAGCCAAACATGTCCAAGAGTTACAATTCAAAGCCTAAAAATTTTTATTAGAAATACCCATGGAAGATTCTAATTTCTGCTACTTATGTAGTACGTTACTAAATCATTCAGAGGTAGACAAAACTGTGTTTTGGCCAGGAGCAGGAAAATGAACTGAGTTCAATCTCCAGGCAGAGTGGCTTTTTGTTGTGCTTTGCCTTTCTGCTTTTTTGGAGGCATCAGATTTGATAAAGGACAAAATAAATAAATCTCTGAAAATACAAAAATCTTGGTTGATTCTCTACCCTCTGGCAGATTTTCAAGGCCTGATCCAACCTCAGTCTTTTGTCCTACCCATCACTGTGTCTACACCCGGGTTTAAAGCAACTGAGGCAACTTGGCCAAGCCGTTCTGCGGCACATAGATGATTGTCATTGTTGGGTTGTGATGTCATTTCACTTAGACTCTGCATGAGGGGGTGACCGTGTCCATCTCACTCACCCCACATCAGCAGCACAGAGTCTGGTGCTGGCGCAGGAAGTGAGTTCTGACTGTTCCTGGACACTGTCCTGAGGTACTTCCTGCACCATGTTTATTCAAAACAATGTTCACGCTCCTGAATTCTCCTTCTCTCAGCTCCCTGCAGATACTCTTGCGGCGTATTATATCATCGACGTTTCAGGCCATGATGTTGGTGACATATCAACACACTTCCTGTTACCTCAGAGTTTCTCTTTCTCTCCTTTCCTCTTAGAAGTCTTTACTTTTATTTCTAGCTAACCTGTTGTAATGACAAATACCAAATGTACAAATAAGAGGCTTAATTCTCACCATTGAAAATAACAGAAGAGATTTACTCTTTCCCTTTTCTTACAGCATTTCCTGTAGAAAACGTGTAACTAAGTTCCTTCCCTCTCTCTTCAAAATATATGTAGATCTTCTTAAAAGTGAATTAAGACTCTGCCCGTCTTTGGGATCCAGGACTGTCTTTCTCAAGGACCTCAGGGCCACCCCTTTAAAATGTCATCATTAAGGGAGAAAGGCCCCCCTATGTCTCAGTCCCTTCAGCAGGCTCCTTTCTCCAAGTTGCCAAACTACCTCCTGTTATGAAGATATGAGAAGTTTAGTTTTCCTTTGTACAGAGCCAGGTAGGCAGCCCAGGTGGTCACCCCAATTACCAGGTGACTCTAGGATGAGCTGTTTGTGACAGAGGTGCTGTCAAGCCTCCTCACTAAGAACTAGTTCTTGTTTATTTTGAGAATGTGTGTGTTATGGATGGAATCTGCTGCACTATATAAAAGGTGAGATGCCTTTCTGTCTTTACATCTCCTAGCAGATTGTCTCTGATGCACGTCGCATTCTTGTTGAATGCTTATTCAATAATATGATTGTTTTTTTCTCTTCTGGCTTTGTGGAGAGGTTTTCTGGGTTGAGAAGAGATTTTGTCTTTAATTATATTTCCCCAACACTATCCACATATGTCACCGAGCCCATCAGCAACACCCTAGCTGCCATGTACTTAAGACTTAATCAATGCTATACATAAATACCTGATTTAATCCTTACAACTTATTAAAGCAAACTTTTATAAATCACCACTTTGCAGTTGAGGAGACTGGGACATACAAACATTAAGTAGTTTGTCTAAAGCTAATTAGCTGTAACTGGCAAAACCAGAGTTTGAAATTCCTTCTGTTGACCACAAGCTCTGTGCTTGTCTCTGTTGTGTTCTATTGCCTCTTAGCGGTTCTCTTTCTTGACTCTTTAGTGGCTGCTTCTCAAAGGCCAAGGTGTAGACTTGCTCGTAGAAAACAGAAAGAGATCTGAGGTCTTGAGAGTCAAGAAGACCACAGACTATGAGGCCAGGATGTGGGAGGTCATTGCTGTGGTTATTTCTTGACGTCTTTGTTGGAACTTCCTGAGTGGGTGGTCATAACTAGCCCGGGGTGGGGCGGGGGGTGGAGGTCATGACTAGATGTGCTAAGCAGTTTTTTAAATTGCTCTTCATTGGAGTATAATTGCTTCACAATACTGTGTTAGTTTCTGTTGTACAACAAAGCAAATCAGCCATATGCATACATGTGTCCCCATATCCCCTCCCTCTTGCATCTCCCTCCCTCCCACCTTCCCAATCCCACCCCTCTAGGTCATCACAAAGCACCAAGCTGATCTCCCTGTGCTAAGCTTCTGCTTCTGCTTCCCACCAGCCAACTATTTTACATTCGGTGGTGCGTATATGTCGATGCTACTCTCACTTTGCCCCAGCTTTGCCCTCCCACCCCATGTCATCAAGTCCATTCTCTATGTCTACCTCTTTATTCCTGCCCTGCAACTAAGTTCATCAGTACCATTAAATTTTTTTTTTTAGATTCCATATATATGCGTTAGCATACAGTATTTATTATTCTCTATCTGACTGACTTCACTCTGTATGACAGACTCTAAGTCCATCACCTGATTGCAAATAACTCAATTTCATTTCTTTTTATGGCTGAGTAATATTCCATTGTATATGTGTGCCACATCTTCTTTATCCATTCATCTTTCAATGGACATTTACTTTGGTTGCATGTCCTGGCTATTGTAAATAGTGCTGCAATGAACATGGGGGTGCATGTCTCTTTTTGAATTATGGTTTTCTCAGGATATATGCCCAGGAGTGGGATTGCTGGGTCATATGGTAGCTCTATTTTTAGTTTTTTAAGTAACCTCCATACTCTTTTCCATAGTGGTTGTGTGATAAGCAATTTTTATGCTAATTTTCACATCAGAGTGATGAGGAAGAGACTGATATTATCCCCATTTCAAATATTAAAGGCTTTAGAGCCTTATTATGGAACTTTCTCTAGGTTGACTAATATGGAGCAACTGAACCGTATGTTCTTAAGACTGTTAAGAAAGACAGTAACAGTATTACTTACCCGGTCATAAGAATCATATCAACACTGGCTAAAAAGACTGTTGACCAGGCCCTTTTATTGAGAATCTTGTTTAGTACTTTCACCAAAGGTGCCATGAGCATCTCATGGGAAGTTAAGTAGGAACCTCTGCACAGAGGATTCTGAACAATGAGGGGGTGGGGGCAGCAGGGAGACACGCTGGTTCTCGAACTTTCAGTAGAATGGTTTCTAGAGTGATGGCGGTGTAACCCCAACTGGGAAATCGCCTAGAAGAGTGAGGAGTGCTTTGGGTCCTTTGTTAAGGTGAAGAGTTTGGGAAGCTGGAGCGGAGCTTGTATTGTAAAGGGGGTGGGGAAAGGCTGTGCCCGTTCAGGTTAGAAGGTGGTGGAGGGGAGATTAGCACAGATGTGAAAAGGCAAGATTTGTATTTTGGTTTCTATGTTTATGTTGACAGTGGAATAAGGGTGGGCAGATGGAGAGGCCGGTGTTCAGGGCTGAGCCTGGATGAGCATGCGTGGGGGGCTGGGGCCGGATGCGGGAACGCGGAGAGTTTGGAGCCCAGGGTGAGAATCCTCCACGGCAGGGGTGCAGGACACAGCAGAGAGGAAATGGAGACACGGGTGCGTGATGGCATGTGAGGGACCCGAGTGGAGGTGGGGCAGGGACCCTGCAGATCTAAGTAGACCCCCAATTCCAAGGGTTAAACAAAAGCAGTCTTCTCATTTATAATTAATTGGAAGCTGAATTGATTAGTAAGCAAGGCAATTTTAGATCCTAGGAAAAAAGGATCGTGCTAATAAAACAAGGTAAAGAAAACGTTTAGAATAGCCATTGAAGGTGTGTTCCAGAAAATCCATCAGAGGTAAATAAAATATATAATTCCTGAGCTTCAGCAAGAGTCTTACTGAATCTGGAAAAAATGAATCGGTAGTGAGTCATGAGATGTTAGAACTGAAATGAAGCCTGACCACAAACATCAGTTCTAGGTCTCCAGGGTTGGAAAGAAGAAGCTGAGACCCAGGGTAGACTCAGGCTGAGCTCCCAGGGTGGTTGATTTGCCCCTGTAGCACATCAGCCTGGTAAGTCCTGCAGGCTTTGGACCCTGTTCAGCCACTTTCTGTGGCTCGAGTGCAGAAGAGGATGAAACAGGCTGTGGGTTGGTCTTGTCCTGAGTCATTTATAATAATAACTTTTCAAGTTAACCAAAGGAACTAACAATTCTATATATTTCTCTGTGCATTTACACCCTACAAATTCAAATAGTCATGCCTAACGTGGCTAAAGATCATAGCAACCTCTCTGCCTTCGTTCCATATTTTCTTCCCAGTGTAAAATAATTCTTTGTTTTTTGTTTGTTTCTTTGTTTGTTTTGTACAGCAAACTAAAGCATTTCATCATCAAGTGAAAAATCTACCTATAAACAACTTCCCTCCAATCCCTGCTTAGCTTCCTCCCACTTTGCATTTAACTATTCATTTTCCTTTCTGCAAGAGGACGATATTATTCCTACATTCCCTCTGGCTTCAGCAGTTTCACTAAGTCGTTTGTGGTCATGGATCATTGCTGCCACACCAAACATTTCTTTGCTCTTTGAAGATCCTGGGAAGAGGATTTGAAAATCATGGAATGAAACCTATCATGGACTACAAAATGGACTGGAATGTTCAGATGGGTAGCGAGCTCAAGTTCAGTATTTGTGATCAGGGATGGAAAAGCTTTTGGTTTGAAAAACATGTAGCCTCAATCAACACAACGTAAGATTCTTTCTTTATTCTAGAAAGAGGCACAGCAATAAAAAGTTGGGCTCTTCTAAGTGCAGAAGGGGAAGTGGGCCCATACTTTCCTTAAGGAAGAGTGACAAATAACAATAGGTTTCTTTGATGATCGTTGCTGAAGATGGTCTGGAAATTGCTAATAGTTCCATGAGCACAGAATGATATCACAGCCTCCTTAAAGTGGGAATGCAGAGTTTGGAATTAGCTTGGATTTCAGTCTCTGTCATTTTTCTGCTGATCTAGTCATTTAACGCCTTTATAGCATCCTTAAAATTCTATCCAGTTCTGGAGTTGTGTAATCACATAAGTATGTAATTTGATAATGTCCTGGGAAGTGGTGGCTGGATGAGAAATCAGAGCTTTTTATTGAACTGAGGATTTTCTTCTGTAGACGGCCCCTCTCTTCCTCCTGGTTTTGTTATTTGGCCTTTTTTCTTGTTCACTTGCAGGATGGTGTTGAGAGGATGGGAAAGGGTTTGAAATTTAAGTGAGTTTAGTTTGCAACCTGCTCATATTTTTGGAAAGCAATTTGCTTATCCTTTTATCCTTGTCTGTCATATGAAAGGGATTTTGGAAACAAAAATACCTGGGTAATAAATCCACTTCTATAAGTGGATGTAAGATGGCTTTTACTAGATTATCAGCACTTGGAGGACAGAGACCATCTCTTACTCCTGTATTTTGTGACTATCAGAAAACTTCTCTTACAGAATGGGTATTTAGTCAACTTTTCACAAATTATGGTCCTTTAGAAAAGTTTTATTAGATAGGGTAGTTTTACTATTAAAATAAAGTATCCCCAAATCTCAGTGAATTAACCCAGTAGAAGTTTATTTCTCCCTCATGTAACAGGACAATATGGACCTTAGGCAAGCAGCCTTCCAGGTGGCAATTCAGAGACCCAGGCACCTTCCATCTTGTGGCTCCTGGAGCTCTGGCACCTTTTGCTGAATCAGCTGTGTCAGCCAGCCAATGAGAAAAGGAGAGAGAGTGGAGGATCATTGTGGGATCAATCCTAGAAGAAGGAACCATCACTTCTGCCCATCTTGTCTGACCAGAACTGTCACATGGGTACACTTGTCTACAAGACAGTGGGACATAAAGACCAGTTGTGCACTTAGCAAGAGAAGGAAAGTGGTTGTGTGAACACATAAAAGCATCAGCCATGTTCTACTTTCTCGGTCACTAAAGGTATGCTTCAGTCTTCTGACTACCTTCCCAGTGTAGTCAGGCTGAATCCCAACAGTCAGGGCATCCGGGGCCGAGCCCAGCCTCTTCAGAGGATGTGCGGGCCTCTCTCCTCACCCCATGTACAGTGGTAAACAAGGGATGGTGTAATCTTGATAAAACTCAAGTTTAGGAAAGGAAAAATGGGATACATAGAGCAGCCCCTAGTCCATACTCATTCCAAAATCCTCCAGGCTGGCATTCCTGTCCTGGGCATGCATTCGTTGTTTCATGCCCTTTCTCCGTTACCCCTGGTGGCCACACCTGAAGTGTGGATGGTGAGTATGTTCTCCCTGACTGTGCACAGGTTTTGCTGTCTGCTCCCTTCTCAGGTGAGTTTTGGGGCCCAAAGCTTATTTTAAGCATCAAAAAGTAAAAAGTGTAAAAACTGTGCTTACAGTTTCTTTGACAACAACATTTCCTCAAAATTCAGTAAGTTTCTCATGTATTTGCTTCTAGTTAGTTCCACGTGCCTTAATAACCATACCCAGAGTTTGTTCCAAGACATAATCATCAAGCTTGATTTGTTTCATTGCTCGCTGGACCCCATGACTCGCAGTGTCCTCACAGCTTGGGTTGATTTGAAATAATAGACTTGGGTGACACCCGTGATCTGACCTTCACTACAAAGCTGAGCTTCTCTGTTTTACTGACAAGTTTTATCAGGGCTTTGTGACTGAGACCAGTGCACACCTTAGTGCTTTCTCTTAGCAGGTGGCTTTTTCAACCATATATGGCTCTGGATCTGTGGCTCTCTTTCCTTTGATCTCTGCTGGAAAGCCAGCCAACTCTCGTCGAAGCTCGCTTCTTTTTGGATTCCTACTAATGTCGGCCAACAGTCGTCAACACACCAGCACTCTTTCATCCACTTCCTCTGTAGTAGAGACTCAGGATAATTGTGAATTTTCCTCCTAATTATTGCAGGGCTAGATTCACAGAGCTGTTCAGTGGCCATTCCTGCGGTGTTTCAGAAAATGAGGCCCCTTTATCTTGTGGCTCGGCCATCCCCAAGGGCAGCAGGGTCCCTTGCTGGGGCCTCTGATCTTGGAAGGATAGAGGTGGAAAACCTGATGGGAGCCAGGTATGGAGGTGGCTGGTGCTAGGTTGGCAAAGACCATTGGCCACATCTAACTCTGAGGAAGTGTGAGAAGTGTCTATCTAGCGATCTCCTCCGGTGGACTGGAAGCAGGTTTTGTTGAATGCATAGCAATTTTGGCCACAGGTAGCAAAGAAGTGGATGAATGGTAATATATGCTCACATTAGCAATTCAAAAGAGTATTTGTAGACTAAGAGCTAAGAATTAAAAGCAGATATACTAAGATACAGGCTATTGAAACAGGAAGGGTAAATAGTCACTGGAGAAATCACTCAAGGATTTTCTTAAAACCAAAGTGAAATAGAAGAGAAAGTTTGGTGTGTCCCCCTCATCTTGACTCTCTCCCTGTTGATGGTTGGACAGGACTGAGTCCTTCCCTAGACTTGAGGATGGAGGAAGAAGGAAAGTCTTTTAAGGGAGCAGAGAAGCAGGGTGGGTTGATTTCTCTCAAAAGTTGACTCTGCAAACCATACATTAATGCCACTTAGGTTTGTCCCTTTCCTGAAGGGCTGTGGGTGAGTCACCTTGGTTCATTCTTCAAAATTAACCCAGAAGAAGTGGAACAACTGAAGGAAGCCCACCTCTAGCATTTAAGAAATCCATTGGCCTCCAGCTCCTGCAGGGCCCCTCAGTGGTCCCAGGAGCGGATGTGCCGTCTCCAAATAGAGATCTGCTTGCCTGTGGGGAAAGCGTCTGCCCCAAATGACCGAAAGCCTTTGGAAGATTTTCACAGTGCAGCTCTGTAATGCACTTTGCTGAATCCTTTCGTGAAAGGAGTCATTTCTTAATTTTCCTGGAGGTACAATGCAAAAGTATCAGCATCTTTATGCTCAATTTCCTGAATAAATCATCTACTTGCCAGTTTAGGTGTGGCAGAAAGGCAAAGGGAAGGGAAGAATCCTTTATCCTGCACTTGGCAACTTAAATTTTATATATGTAAAATCATTCCTAGCCACATTTCCCTCCCTCCCTCCTTCATTTTCTCCCTCCCTCCCTCCATCCCTCTCTTCCTTCCTTCCTTCCTTCTTCCATATCTATTAAATATTCAGGAACTGATCTGGGTACAGGACATAAACTGGTGAAAAAGTGATATATATATTTCTAAAGAGGTAATAATCTAGGGTGGTGTGTGCAATAGAAATATATTTTGAGCCACATATGTGCATTTACTTTTTATAGTAACCACATTAAAAAAACCTAAAGGGAAACTAAAAAACTAAAATTAACTAAACTAAAATTAACTAAAAACTAAAATTAACTTGAATCATATATTTTATTGAACCCTATACATCCAAAAGGAGTATCACTGAAATGCTTTCCTTTTTTTGGTTCTAAATCTTCAAAATTTGGTGTATATATTTTTCCCCAAATTCTACTAATTTAAATCCATCTTTTGTTTTTCTTCTAATTTTTGTTTCTATTGCAGACAACTTTGAATTCTGAATTCTGACTTCCCCCAGTGTTATTGAGATATGCTTGACATATAACCTTGTGAAAGCTTAAGGTGTACAACATAATGATTTGATTCACTTCCATACTGTGAATTGATTGCCACTATAGGGGTAGTTAGCACCTCTACCACCTCACATAATTATCTTTTATTTAGTTTTTGGTGTGCTGAGAACATTCAAGATCTACTGTCCTAGCAAATTTCAAGTATATAATACAGTCTTATTAACTATAGACACCATACTGTACATTAGAAGTTATTCGTCTTATAACTGGAAGTTTGCATACTTTGACAAAGATCTCTCCATTTCTCTCACCCCCGACTGTTGCAACTACCATCCTACTCTATTTCTATGAATTCGGCTTTTTCAGATTCCACATGTAAGTGAAGTCATCCAATATTTGTCCTCCTCTGTCTGACCTCTTCCACTTAGCAAAATGCCCTCAAGGTCCATCCATGTCACATGCAACATGATTTCTTTCTTTCTCATGGCTGAATATTTCATCGTATATATAATGCAGTAAGTAGGAGAAGAAGAATGTTCCAGGAAGGAATACTACACAATAGCGAAGTGGTGAGAGAAAACATTCCCCGTTAGACATTTAAAAGAAGCTCTGAGTGATCCAATTCAGAGTTTAGGGGTTTGGGGTGGAATGGTGAGATTGAGGTTGGTGATGAGCACTGCGGCTCTTAAAGCCATGTTAGGGACTGACAGCTTCCTATCTCTCCTTTCTCTTGAAATCTGTTTCCAGATCATCGCATCAAACTATTGGAATCAGGAAAGACCGGAGGTAGGGAGAGAATTAGCAGGCTCTTGGAATAGCCAAGGCAGAAGTGAGGAAGGGTAATTTATTTAGGATTGTGGATGTTGGAAAGAAATATTTAGGAGGCAGAAAAAAGAAAATGGAAGCACTGCAGAATCAGCGTCTACCTCTTGAGATGATAGTAAAAGTGGTTTCTGCATCAGCAGCTCCTTTCAAAATGAAGAACTGAATTAGCATATGACCTACCAATGGCACCTTGGGACATTTATCACAGGAAAATGAAGACTCATTTTCATACAGGAAACTGCACACAGATGTTTGTATCAGCTTTATTCATAATAGCCAACTACTGGAAACCACCCAAATGTCCAGTGGGTAAATGGTTAAACAGATTGTGGTGCACCCATACCGTGAAAAACGCCTCAGCAATCAAAAGGGATAAACTATTATCACTTGGATGAAATACAAGGAAATTATGCTGAATGGAAAAAGTCAATCTCAAAAGGATACTTACTGCATGACTTCGTTGATGTAACACTCACAGAATAACATCATTTTAGAGACAGAGAATCAGTTATTCGTTGCCAGGAGTTGGGGTGGTGGAGGAAGGGGGTGGGTGTGGCTATAAAGGGGCAACGAAGGGGTGTCTTGTGTGGACGAGGGAAGTATCTTGATTGTGGTAATGGTTACACAAGGTTATACATGTGATAAAATTCCATGCACACACACACACACACACACACACACACACATATACATAAGTACATGTACAAATAAGAGAATCTGAGTAAGCTCTATGGATTGTACCACTGCCAGTTTCTTGAGTTTGGAATCCTACTACAGTTAATCAAGATGTCCACGTTGGGGGTGGCTGGGGGAAGGCTGCAGAGGCTCTCCCTGTGCACTTCTTTGCAGTCTCCTATGAGTCTATAAAAAACAAATCTAAACAAAATTTTAAAATGGCTTCCACTGTTGCCACTGTCTGCTTTAAGGAAGATCTAGGAATATGCCGCAGTACTTTTTACACGAGTCCAATAAAAACTGCATTTCCCTACTTTAACTGCTTAATTGTCGGGTTTTGGTCACCAAAGTTATTTATTAATTCATGTACGGTCGGTGCTGTAGACAGACATAAAATATAGGGGCCAGCTTGCACCTTCAGGTTCACGACTGTCCAGTGATCAAGCTTGGCTCTAATCCCCTTTCGTCTGAGTTTGAGAAATGTGCAAATAGACAACAGCTTTCCTTTCCTGTTTCATCCCCCTCCCTTTTAGGAGCACCAGCCTCCTCTAGGAGCTCCTGGGGGTTCCCTGCAGGATTCAGCTGACTCTTATTTATATAGAGACATCTGCACACAGTGAGCCTTTGCTCTACTTGAACCATCTATGGACATTCTCTCTGAACCACCTTTTCATGGTTGATGTAAGACATGTGACAATAGATATGTATCCAAGGCCCTGTGGCCCTGAAAGTTTTTAAATGCACGCGACGTGTAAAAGTACTTAGATGGCATCACAACACAGGTATTCCTTCCCACCCCCACTAAAACCACCAGTGTCCACACTGACAGGTCACGTGTCTTTCGCTCAGTCTCAAGGAAGCCATCTCCTTCATTCTTGGGGCTTTTCCTTTCTTAGCTTCCAGGACGCACAACTCCCTTGATCTTTCTTCTCCTGTGCTGGCTGTTTCTCACCTCTTGATCTTTGATGGTCCTGCCTCTGCTTCCTCGTCTCCAAATACCTGAATCTTCAAAGACAGCAGTGCTGAGCCTTCTCTTCTGGAGACATTTACGACTTGAGCGACCTCGTATGAACCTATGGCTTGAGATGCAATCGATTAACCCGTGAATCACAAATTTATATCTCTGGCCCCATCCACGCTCCCAACCATCCCCCAAACTTTAGCTGCTGCCTTAGCCTCTCAAAGTCAGCAATTCCAGACCAGATTTATTCTCCACAACATCCCTTGTCAGAGCCTCTGCCCTGCTGTGCCTGTGCTTCCTGCAGATCCTTACAAGACTCCCTCCCTCCCCCATTCAGATCTGGGCACAAAGGTTGACCTTCTACAAAAGGCTCTCCCTAAGCACCAGCCTGCCTCCCAATCTGTCAGATTCTTGCCCCAATTTTTGTTGTTTTCATCAGCGTTATCACTGTCTGTCACTCCATTGCATGACTATTTGATAACCTTTCTGTTGTCTATCTCTCTTCCAGCCACTAATGTTTGAACTTATGATCGATGAAGGATCTTGTCTGTCTTGTTCACTGTAGGGTCTCATGTGCTTAAAAAAAAAGGTGAATGCATGAATTCAAATCTATATGGCTGGATTTCCAACCCAAGTTTTGACTTTTGAAGTAGGTGTTAAATTTTTTGGCCATTTTGGCAGGAAAGTAGCTGTATCTTTTTGCTTTTAATTAATTTTTTATTGGAGTACAGTTGCTTTACAATATTGTGTTAGTTTCAGCTGTTCAGCAAGGTGAATCAGCCATACTTATACATACATCCACTCTCTTCTAGACTCCATTCCCATATGGGTCATTACAGTGCACTGAATAGAGTTCCCTGTGCCATACAGTGGGTTCTTATTAGTTATCTTTTGAAAGCAGCTTTATCTTACATAAGTTTATCTTATATAAATTTGATTACCTGGTTGGCATCAATATCTTCATCAACATCGTGAAATTTTTGTAAACAAATCGGTTGTTTTTTACTGTCTGTTTCACCATTAGTTCACAGCAGCATTTGTTCACCATTGTGATCTAGTACATTAAATACTCCAAGTGGATACAAAGGGATTCACGATATAGTCCCTCCTGCAAGGAGCTTGGGGTCAAGTATACAGAGTTTAAGGTAGTTAGAGATTCCAACAATCTGCCCTGGGTGTTTGGAAGGGTGGTATGTTCTTCAGCAACTCGGGGCAGTTACTTATCACATCAGGTATGAGGCAGAGGACAGGGCCTGGGGGCTGGCGAACCAGCACGGAAAATGCAGGCCACAATCCAAGTGATACTGACGTCATCTAGTGACCTGATGGCAGTTTCGGTATGAAGTCTCTTCAATTATAGGTGTAATTTTGGAGAAGGCAAACGTGGAAAAGTAGATGAAAGACCTTTTTTTCCTTAAGGCGAAATCTTACCACCTCATTTTTTAGGACCACTTTATTGCTTTCTCACGGCTGACTGTGGGAATGATTCTCTAGGATGGTGGTAGAAGCTTCAGGAATTACAGCTTCACACAGTTAGCGTTACGTAATCCTCCACGGCCCCCCTCAGCCTCTGAGCTCTGAAATAGCAGCGCACAGAAGTGGGTGGGAAAAACCGTCTAATAGCTGCGAGGAGAGACTGATTTGCATTCAGTTCTGTTTTGCCAAATTATTTTGGGAGAGGAGTTTTAATTGACAGCATCCTAACTTTTAGCTGAGTTTAACAGCCACTCCTGTGCCAGCCAGACCTTTGGCTTTATAGCCCAGGCTGGATCCCCTGGGGTGGAGACGCACATGCCCACGAGGGCCTGTCTCCTGCAGACCGCCGGCTGCCCGCCTGAACCCTACTGACCAGGACACCTCCCTCCTATGTGGCTTTATCCTGTTAACCATTGTGTGCCTCAAATGTCCCCAGTAAACATGCAGAGTCAGATTAAATAGCTAAGTGTGTCTCACTGCCGGCCTGTTCATTATCGCCAACTACTAACAAACTAGAGAGGAAACTGGCTGCTTGTGAGTCAGGAGAAAATACCCAGAAAAGATGAGCTCACCTTGGAATAGGTAAGGAGAGTGTCTGTGTGTAAGTGTTGAAACACACACACACACACACACACACACACGTGTGCACACACACCAACCACACACATGCACACAGCCACCCACACTCACACACACCTCCTTAGGCACAGGTTGGTGACTCTCCATCTTACCCAGGATGTCTATCTGTTGTAGTTTGAAGGATAGAACCTCCTTAATGAGGGTTTCCCTTAATAGTAAAAGAAGTGATCAATTTCAAACAAACTAAAGGAATTCCTACTTTATATAGTGCAATAATTAACAATAACAAAAAGCTTTAATTGAATAAAGTGACAAAAATAAAATTTTGTAAACATCAAAACACACAATTTATTGATGTTGTTACCTGTGAAAATAAAGTGACATTTAGAATAAGCTTTGGAGAAATAAAATTACACAAATAAAATTAGACATAGTATGAACCTATCTTGATGTGTTATTCCTAAACTGAAGCTTGTTTTTTTACACAGGGTTAGAAAGGATTTAACTCGAAGTTTTTCTTGGCTTATATCTCTATTCCTTTTTTACAATGTTAGAAATCTGGCCATCAAAATATTTTTTTCCCATAAAATTGTTTTCTGCTACTTTTCATATAAGCCTTAGACCAAATTTGCTGTACAACTGCTTGGGTCCACTATGAATTTTGCCTCCTGCAGAAGTAAGAGGTAAAGGACATGGCTAGCTCTTAAAATCTTTATTTCTCAGAGTTTTTCCTGTGGAAATTATGTCAACTGTGTTGGTTTTCCCTTGTCCGGAAGTTGGAGTCTGTACGTTTCTAACAGATGCTTAAATGTATTCCTTAAACCCATTCTTAATTTTCTAGAGGTTGATTTTTGAAACTGCATTCATAAAGTGTTCTGTGGGTCCATAATATAACACTTAATGCCCATTTAAGCAGAACTTATAAAGGTTTGGAAAATGGTTTTCAAAAGTGAATTCATTCAACTAACATTTATGAGTGTATAAGCCTTACAATTTCTTTAATTTCCAGAAGAGTATTTTTAGATTCTGAGCAACTTTGCCATCTAAACTTCATCGGCTTTCATGTTGCTGCTTCAGACGATAGCACTAGCTTTACTTTTATTCTAAACTAATTTGCCCACTTTGTCATCACCCATAATCTCTAGAGTGTATCCAGTCATTATATGAAGGGTGACAGAGGAATTATAAAGGAGACTGGAAAGGCAATGAAAAGTTATTTGCTCATGTCCTGCTTTATATTCTAATACCTGAATGGAAAGATGGAAGAAACGGAAGGTCTGCGTTTATTCTGGAAAAACTTAGAAGAACAATTGTCCTTTACATGAGACCTTCTTTACTTTTATCCTTCTCTTATGACTAGAAGGTATTTTTATGTGTGATTATCAAAGTTCTGGGGAGCTAATGTATTGCATGGTGATTGTAGTTAGTAATACTGTATTATATACTTGAAGTTTGCTAAAACAGTATATTTGAAGTGTTCTCACCACACAAAAAAGGTAATTACGTGAGGTGATGGGTGTGTTAATTAGCTTGATCATGGTCATTGCACAATGTATATGTATGTACCTTAAAAACAAAACAAAGCACAAACATCATGTTGTGTAACCTAAATACACACAACTTCTATTTGTCAATCATACCTCAGTGAAGCTAGAGAAAAATCCATTAAAAAAGAAAGAAAACATACAGTTTGCATGATCTGACACATTGAGAACATTTCTCTAAGGGTACAAGAGAGAATTTCTGTGTTTAGTTAAAAAATATGGCTTTAATTTTCATTTATTAAACAGATTTTAAAAATTCAGTACCTTGTTGCATGCGTGCTTCTACGTGCCAGTGACACAACAGTAAGGACAGGAAGCCCTTGTATCCCTCTAGTGTTACTTCAGATGTGGGAACAGAGCAGTGACACAGGCAGAGGGCAGGCAGGGCACCGGCGCATCCAGATGAAAGCACAACAGAGAAAGCGATGGTCGCCTCACGAGGCTGAGAGGTAGGCGGGGCTTATGGGAGCGCACAGGTGAGCCCTGCGCCCACTGGGGGAGAGCCAGGGGTGGCAGAAGATTTTTTACGGGATGAAAAGCAGTTGATGAGCTAGAGGACAAGAAGGGAGGAGAGAACCATGATGAGCCAGGGCTAGGACCTTCCTGCGTCTGGTGGACCACGCGTCTGCTCTGGGATGGACACGCTTAGGTAGTGGAGGGTGAGGCTGAGAAGCAGCCGGATTAGACATGTGGGCTGGACACCGTGCAGGGGGCGCCATGGATGTGTTTTCCACAGGGGATATTGTTCCCACTGGAGGCTGTTGAGAGGGGAAAACAGGAAGGGGATGAGGAATTGCTGGGAGGAGAAATGCTGAGGGCCTGAGTGAAGGCAGTGGGGATGGGAATGAGAGGAAGAGAGAGAGTCTGAAAACCCTAAATGGGTACATTGACACGAACTATGACTGAGGGAGAGAGCAGGAGGGTCCAGAGTGACTCGCAGTTCCCTGCTTGGGTTTGATTACAAGGCCACCAACGGAGCTACAGAAGACAGCAGGGGGAGGGGCAGGTGAGGAGCATGGTCTGGGCACACTGAATTTGAGCTGCCTCTGGGGAATGTAGGTATCAGGTAGCTGCATCCATCTGACGCCCAAGGAGGAGATTTGGGCTAGAAATAAAAATCCGGAAATCATCAACTCTTGGGTAGATGAGCCCACCAGGACGGTTGTATAGAGTGAAAAAAGGCAGTGGTCCTTTCACGGAACCTTGAGACATACCAGTATTTAAAGGAACAAAAACATAAAACCCCTGAAGTTTTCTCTCATAGTACAACAATTTTACCACAAAATTAGTGGCTTGAAGCAAAACACTGTGGGTCAGGAGTCCAGGCATGGCTTAGCTGAGTCCTGTGCTTTGGAGGGTCTCACAAGACTGCAGTCAAGGCATGGACCGGAGCTGCAGTCTCATCTGAGGCTCAGCTGGGGAAAGTTTTCTTAGCAGATCACGTGGTTAATGCTGCATCTGTAGTGGAATGTTGGCACGTTCCGTTTCTTGCAGGCCAGTGACTGAGCACCCCAGTTTCTTGATTGGTGTTGGCTGGAACCACCTTCAGACCCTGGAGGTGGACCTCAGTTTCTTGTCATGTAGGGCTCCCAAGATGTCCAGCAAGAGAGAGAGAATCTCCTGGCAGGATGTAATGTAATCACATACATATAAGTCACACATACCCTGTCACACTTGTGTTTTCTGTTGGTTAGAAGCAAGTCACCAGTCTCAAGCAGAGGGTATTACACACGCGTGGAGATCATGGGGCCATCTTAGTGTCTGTCACCAGGAGATAGGTAAGGGATGACTACAGAGGGTCAAAAAATACCCAGAAGAGTGTGACGGCCATCACGAGGATAGGGAGTTTCAAGTAAGGAAATATCCATTAAATCGGGCAATTAGAGGGTCCCTGATGAGCTTAGCTAGAACAGCTTCAACAGAGCTGTGGAGATTGAATCCCCATTGCAGTTTTGTAAAACCTACAGGGCTTTTGGGTCTCCATTCTTTTTTTTTTTTTTTTTTTCACAAAATAAAGATATATGATCAAGGAGGTAGTAGAATTTTGAGAGTCCCCATCAGTTTTAATATTTTCTGACTTTGTGATTATTTTTTCTGCAGGCGTGTTTTTATTCACCGCGTAAGAGGCAAAGGTACTATTTGCTAAGAAAATTTAATTCCAGAGAGGTATGTCTCATGAATCAATAAAATCCAAAGCACCAATATAAAACAGCCGTATCTGCAGTCATCTTCAGCCTTCGCAAGGCTGAGGGATGGGTCTGTCCATACATCCACCTGTCCGGGCAGAGCACTGATGCCTTGAGGTGCTGCAGTGGCTCAGACCAGCTCCTGTGACACGTGTCTGGTCAAATCACACTTTTAATATCATGATGCTTTCCCCCATCTGACAGTAAACGGAAGAGATTCCTTCCAGTCTAAACAGTATTACAGAAAATGAACATAACATGACATAGTTGGAAAAATAAATGCAAAAAACCCCACCCCTCCCCTCCCTCCTTTCCCAAACCTTCTCCTGACTCGCTTCAGGAAGGTAACACACACGGTGCAGTGTCAGAATGAACGACCCCATCTGCTCTTCCTCGCTGAGCTGAGCCTGCCAAGATTCTCTAGCTTGTCTTCACGACCCCTCACCACCACCTGGAAGTTCTACTTGACCTTAGAGTCCCAGTTTCCTCCTCAGAATAGCTATTCAATACATCTGCCACCGTCTGCGTTTCCTGGTGGGCAGTAGTTATGAAGGGTATAGCTTCAGACCAACAATTTTGACCCTTTTTGATATGCTGATAAACCTGAATTCCTTCTCTCAAGAATGACTCTGGATGACAATTGCCCGGACTGATGGTTAATTGTGGCTGCTTGTGTGGCCCCTGGGACTATGCCTGAGATATTCCACTTGGAACAGCAACGCCGTCTCTTGGAGGACAGCTCACTCCACATTACTCTTCAGAACTAAACGAAAAAGGCAGCTGAAATCCTGGTTCGGTGCTCCACCCCGTCAAAGCTGGCTTGTGTGGGCATCTTTTCAAACTGAGTTGCCTTTGGTAACACGCACCGACCCGCACTGTGGGAGCAGCCCCCAGGCATCCTTCCTGCTGAAGTTCAGACCAGCCTCTTCCCTCGGTCATACTGTGTCCACGTGCTAAGAGGTCCATTTACAAGTTTTCCCACCCATTCCTGCAGACTCCTCCCAAAGTGTTACATGGAAAAGACTCATTCCCTCTGGATAATCCCTGTTATGGACTGAACATGTGTTTCCTCCTAAAATCCACACGTTGAAGTCTTAACCCTCAAAATGATGGTATTAGGAGATGGGCCTTTGGGAGATGACTAGGTAGATGAGGTCACGAAGGTGGAGCCCCTATGATGGGATTAATGGTCTTACAGGAAGAGGAAGAGAGACCAGAGCTTCTCTCTCTGCAGAAAGGCAGCCATCTGCAAGCCAGGAAGGCTTTCACCAGAACCCAACCACACTGGTACCTGATATCAGACTTCCAGCATCCAGAAGTGTGAGAAATGTGTCTGCTATTTAAGCACCCAGTGGATGGTATTTTGCTTTTGTTACAGCAGTCCAAACTAAGACGACATCTTTACTTAGGCATCTAAGCAGCTTTACAACAGACCTAAATTCCAGCTGCAAGGTCCTTTAAAGGAGTATATATCAAACACGAAAGAGAGCCTTAGGTACTCAGCGTTTCTTCTTTCAGGGAAGCATGGATTCTAAATTCCCATACTCTCCTTATCAACTCCACAGCTTTCCCTAACAATCGACTCTTTAGCCAATGGCTGCAGCTGTACATTTTGAAAGCAGGCTCTTTACAAAAGAACCACATGACAGGAGGCTCTCTCAATTCTTAGTCATATTTTTCTCCATGATAAAAACCCTCACAGCCAAAGAAATCACCGACTACAAAGAGGAACGATATCTGTCCATGCCCTGCCACACTGTAATGAGACTGAGTTTCCCTCTGTGGCCTATAAAAAGGCTCTCATTACTCATAGGTCTAATTTATCTATAGCGCGGACACATCCCACTTAATTCTTCCTCTATTCAGAAGGCATATTAATGTAAGCCAGGTCGAAGTGGTTTAGGGCAGAAATAATAATGATTTGAATATTGATGTTCATAAATATTCTAGGTCAGCCTTTGGGCTATAGATTTCCAAATATGAGTGGATTATAGTAACTGATCTTATTGATACCCATCATACTTGGATTAAGAAGGCATCATTTTCTGTGTTTTCAGTTGGTGGGGGACAATGTGCAGAGGTCAGGGGGCCTCCCCAAGGCTACACAGAAAATCAGTGGCAGAGCCAACTCAATGTCATAAGAGGGCCTGAGTCCTGTGCAGACACACAGAGTCCTCCTGTGCCAAGAAGGGCCCCAGGCTTGGTGTAATGCTCTGCTGCACCTCCCCCATTGAAATTTTAATAACTTTTGAATAAGGGACCACACATTTTCATTCTGCAAGAGGCCACACAAATTGTTACCTGCTCCTGACTGTAAGCTTTGAGTATTTTACACACGTTATTTGGACCTCATACCCCCAAATTATAAATTACACCTTAACAGCTAAATGTTATTAAGAACCTGGTACAATGGGGCAGTGGCTGGAGAATGAGGAAAGATTTTCCAATTGGCAAGTCCAGCTCCCTAAGCAGGGGCTCCAGACACTTCTAAGAAGGTGGGGGAATTTGTTCCTCAGCTCCAGTAGTTCCGAAAAGGAAGTGAGACAATAGGTACTCTAAAAAGTTGCCCGTAGAGTATATACTAAGGCATTCTAAACCCTGGCAGTGGTAGCCCGAGATTTTTGGCCAAATTTTGAAACTTTGGAATTGATTTAAAATCATGAGCTAGAACCAGAATCTGCAATGTTTTTGTTTCTGTTCTATAAATAAAATACTATAAATAAATTGGCTGTGCTTTTAAGTCTTTGAAACTTTAAGTGTATTTAAATCACAAAGCATGGGCAGGCTGTATGAACTGTTCTAACCCAATTTTATGATGACCCCAAAGTGCATGAGTGTTAGCTCTTTTCTCCCTGAAGCACATGGACGGTTGTTGAGGCGAAGTGAGCCAGCAAGTTCTGGGACGTTTAACTTCACTCCCTACTTTGCTGCAGCACGGGTCAACGTCGCCAGTTGCTTGACTGATCCACCCATACAATGTCATTATTTTTTCCAATCTTGTATTTTGCTTTGACAGAATTATTTTTTTTTATTTTTTATTTTTTTTCTTTTTGCGGTATGCGGGCCTCTCACTGTTGTGGCCTCTCCCGTTGCGGAGCACAGGCTCCGGATGCGCAGGCTCAGCGGCCATGGCTCACGGGCCCAGCCGCTCCGCGGCATATGGGATCCTCCCAGACCGGGGCACGAACCCGTATCCCCTGCATCGGCAGGCGGACTCTCAACCACTGCGCCACCAGGGAGGCCCGACAGAATTATTTTACAAGCAGAATATCTATATGATAACGTCCCTGCTTAGTGACCCTCTAACTTATTTAGAGGGTTTCCTAAATAACCTTCCTCTAACTTATTTCATATCATTTTTTTCTGATCGGGCTACGAGGAAATACCTTCCTTTTATACCTTACCTGCCTCTATTGCAGCGGTTCTCAACTAGGGGACAATTTAATTACCCAGGGGATATTTAACAATGTCTGGAGGTATTTTTGATTGTCAGAATTTGGGGTGCTACTGGTATTTAGTGGATAGAGGTGAGGGATGTTGTTCACCACCTTTCAATGCACCGGAAAGCTTCCCCAATCAAGAATTATCTGACCCAAAATTTCAATAGTGCTGAGAGTGAGAAACCCTGTTTTGTAGCTTAGAATCTACATGCAGAATTAACTGCTGTCCTAAATACGGTGAAAATGGGAATGCTGACACATAGCTCAGCTACTTATGCAAGTATCCACTAGATTGACAGTTATTTTTTGAGGGTTCCCTGAAAAAGTTAGTTAGGTGTAGGAACTCAAGCAGTTTTCTCCAAGGCTAAATGGCCTCGTTTGGTTTAAAGACGTTTTATTTGGGCTCCCAGTCTATGTTCATACTCTGGCTTTATCTGTTGAAGTAGAGATTGGAAACTTGAGCAAGATCAGCATTTTGAAATTGGGTTTATCTACATGACAACTAAATTTAGCAAACGTTTATGGAGCATCGATTATGCAATAGGCATTACACTGAGTGCTATAAGGAATATATATATCAGATATCATCCCTGGGCCTGGGGGAGAGAGAGAGAAGCATAGCAGGAGAGGAGCATCTTCACCTTCCAAGCAACCATGACTTTGGGGGTTGTGCCTGTTAAAGTTTCAGCAGTGGTTCAATAGCGAAGCAACGGGAGAAGCATGAGCTCTCTGGGCTTTGGAGGGTGCTGCTTAGAGAAGCAGGAACCCCTTTTATGTTTGGCAAACTGCACCCCAGATTTCACCATCTTATGGAAAAGCTGACGACATCCTAGGCGCTCATTTGGTTGATGGTGGGAAGTTATCCACATGTGTCCTGGCAGAAGATAAGAACGGAGAAAGTCAGCAGCCCCTGATTGGTGAAAGGGTTAATGACACCAGCTTTATAATCTTCCAGCTACAGTTCACTCGATGTGAACTGTTATAAAGCTGGTATCATTAACCCTTTCACCAATCAGGGGCTGCTGTTTTTCTCCGTTCTTATCTTCTGCCAGGACACATGTGGAAACTTCCCACCATCAACCAAATGAGCGCCTAGGATGTTGTCAGCTTTATCATAAGATGGTGAAATCTGAGGTGCGGGATGACTGGGCCAAGTTTTACATCACAAGTAAGTCTCCCCTCTGCTGGGCAGTCAATACCTGATAGGCTTGGTGCTGATAGTAAAGTCCTCACTAGATGTCAATAGAAAATACAAGTGGAATAGTATCTGAGGGCAACCAAGGAAGGTCTTCGATCAGGTGAATGTCGGGTGATCTCTGAGGACCTGGGGTTCACTAACAATGCCTTTCACAGAACTTCTCTGCCGGGTCCACTCACTCAATTCCTGGTCCACTGGCCCTCTCTGTTCTTGGGCAACTTCCCCAGAAAGCTCTCCATACTCTTCTGATACCTTCCCTCCTTCTTTTCCTTTCCAGATTCATTTTCTTGTTCAGATTCAAGAAACCTTCATTCTTCCATAAGCATCTCCATTCTTCTCCCTTCCTGACAATTCTCAGCACCATTGACCAGAACCTGAAACCCAATTTTCAAGATCAGCACTATCCAAATGAATTAAAAAGGAACAAGTGAAATAAAGTTGAGTAATATATCTTATTTAAGGCAATATCTACAAAATAATACCATTTCAACAACTGTTTGTTGGGGTTTATATTTTCTTTGAGGCATTGCTGTAAATTTTAAATATTTACTATCAAGAGCATATATTAAGTGCCTTTTATTGCCTGTATAGCATGATGATAACTACTGTTCTTATTTCCTCTGTGCTGTGACATTTCAGGCCCAACCCTGATCCTTGTATATTTTATCCCCGGGCTAGGCAAGGATGTGTTAGAATTTTGACATTATGGAGTAGGTTTTGGACAGCAGAGAGAATCTGGGAGTGTATGTGTGTAGAGAAAGATGTATATATAAAGTACGCATGCCTTCCTGAGGTTCTGGCATTTCTAGAAATTTAAAAATGAGTCATGCTATAAATATTCTGGGTCACAGCTGATACTGCACATAATGCCAATTTATACACATTGCTTTATAATAAAATCTAAGGATCATGCTAGCTTTAACAATATTAAATAAGTTAACCATAGAAAGAGATTAAATTATGTGTACACATTCCACCCTGCTGATTCCAGTAACACTTTTACCATGACTGGTTGCCATTCTGAGTACCAGGAGTCTAAAGGAAGCATTGAACCTTGAGTTTTATTAATCTCTGAAATGATTGGACTTCTGTCAAACTTTGTGTATTATTTAGCTAGTGCTGCAATAACAAATACCACAGACTGGTGTGGGGGACTGCTTAAACAACAGAAATGTATTTTCTCCCAGTTCTGGGGGCTGGGTGTCCAGAATCCAGGTGTTGACGGGGCTGGTGTCTCCAGAGGCCTCTCCCCTTGCACTGCAGATTTCTGACTTCTTGTCACGTCCTCACACGGTCTTGCTTCTATGTGCAAGCATGTCTGTGTCTTCAAAGCCTCTTTTTAAAAAGGACACCAGGGGACTTACCTGGTGGTGCAGTGGTTAAGAATCTGCCTGCCAATGCAGGGGACACGGGTTCAATCCCTGGTCCGGGAAGATCCCACATGCCGCGGAACTGCTAAGCCCGTGTGCCACAACTACTGAGCCCATGTGCCACAACTACTGAAGCCCACATGCCACAACTACTGAAGCGCATGTGCCTAGAGCCCAGGCTCTGCAACAGGAGAAGCCACCTCAATGAGAAGCCCGTGCACAGCAACGAAGACTCAATGCAGCCAAAAATAAATAAATAAATTTATTAAAAAAAAAAAACGGGCACCAGTCATGTTGCCTTAGGGCCAATCCTAATGACCTCATTTTATCTTCATTACCTCTTTAAAGGCCCTGTCTCCAAATACAGTCATATTCTGAGGTCTGGCGGGTTAGAACTTCAACATATGAATTTGGGGGCAGATAAAGTTTGGCGCATAATGCTAGGTAACCGAAAAGAGAATATCCAACTGTTTTTGCCCATCTTTCCTTAGCTCCCTGGCTCTGATACCACTGAAGCAGGTAGCTTATCATAGTCTATTGATCCCTGTGAGAATTCTGATGGGTTTTTCTGGCTCTTTCCCTATTTTTTTCCCTCTCTCTTTTTGGTTAATGTCTACCTTGGAAACACATTATCCACGTCAATCTGACTATGGTTCAGTAGAAAAATTCCCTAAAAAAAATCATATTTCTTCCTTATTTGGAATGTTTTAAAGTATATAATGACACTATTCCTACATTTAATTTCTAAAGACTGAAAAGATAATTTACTTTTGTTTGAATTTTTTTTTTGGCACTGATTCTAAGACTATTTCAGAAGCTCTTTGGACCGCTTAATTTTAATTCTAAAACTTAATTTTAATTCTCAAATTAGAAAGTTTCTTTTCTATGACCACATATTTGAATTAATTTTAGGCCAAATGACTCTTATTTAAATAACATTCCTAAATGTTTATTAAGTTCCCAAACCAGTATAGCTGATTAAAAGGGTAAAAAGTTAATACTATTTGTCCCTTCATCCTCATCTTCTTTGTGCCCTGGGTCAAATCTCTTGTCCTCTCTTTCACACTTGTGTTTTATAGGAAATTAAGGTCAATATTTATTCAATACTAATTCGATCTTATACCAAAAATCGTGACTTCTCTGGCTACATGTGTATTTATACTATGTGAAAGGAAGTTCGATGCATGATGCCTCACCCATACTAGTCTCAGGATTGACTAGCAGTTATTACATGTAGTTCCTGTTCTCTAGTCTAGGTCTAAATAATGCCAAAATAAAATGCTAAGTTGAAAGGAGAAATTTTGCCTGTTGGTGGTATGGTCTGACCTGTGTGATACTCAATATAACACTCAATTAGATTTTCTCATTATGAAGCTAATATTATTCATCCACTGTTGGAAAAAAGATCTATTCTTAGGTGTTTTCCTCGTAGTAGCAACCTTCTATTTTTTTTCTTATCTATACTTAGATTTATACATGGCTTCTTTGAATCAAGGGTTGATTTTTTGTTTGTTTATGGATGAACTTGTAGGTAATTGACCGTATTCAAGTTAAATTTTGGCTTTTTAAGGATGATGCTCTCAGCACGTTAAATTACATCCATCTGGCAACAAGGTTTACAGGTTTTTATTAATTGTTTGAACGGATGAGTGTTGAGGATTGCGTGTGCAGTTATTGACTACCGTTTTGCACAAAGCCTTGTATGGGAGAGCAAGAGAGAGCGAGCGAGCTCTCACACCTTATCACTGTGCACTGGGGGCCACTTACGCAACTTGTATCTGGGTGCATTGCTCTCAGCTGCACTGCTCTGCACTGTCAGCATCTGTCTTCTGTCTATTCCTTGGCCCTTTCATTGACTGTTTTGCACACAGCAGTTCGTGAGAGGCTCGCTTCATTGTCAATACAGCCCATGCATTTCACAAAACAGGCTTGAGTGACACAATGTCAAGTATGGCTTAGACAATGGTGATGGGATGGTTTGCAAACATACATGTTTTACCTCAGTGGGTTCTGGCGGCAAAATAAATGGAAAGTTGAAGTGAGGGTCCCTGCATGTGTCTTCAGCTTGCTCTGAATCTGCACCATGTTGATGCCATCTTCTTTCCACGCTTCTGGAAGAATGTAGCTGGGTCTGGTGGGTTTTGTCAGTTGGACCATTACTAAGGAGATGGCTGCGTCCATTCTGCTATCACATGAGAGACTCTTCATTGTTATTATGTTTCCTTAATAGCAGCTCACATTTCTTCATGTATTTACTCCTTCATCCATGTGCACATCCATGTATACATCCAGCACACGGACCACCTGCCACCCATGAGTCACTCTGTGAGCACCGGTGATCCCAGGCTGAATAGCGCACAGAGACACCGCTCTCAACAGGCTCACAGTAAACTGGGGAGAGAAGCACAGACAACCTGGTACATCTGATGATGCAGTCATCCCATCATGCACTGGTGCCCTTATGAGATCACGTCTCAAGGGTGGAGTGGAAGGTAGCCCAGTAAAGTATGGAGAAAAGATCTTGTGGGCAACAGAAGCATACGAGAAGGCACGTGGTGAGAGATAATATTGTGTACTGGAGAATTATTAGCAGTCAGTATTACCGGACTTAATCGTGAAACAAGGAAGATGAGCTGGTGTTGGTAAGAGATGAAGCTGGAGAAGGAGGAAGCTGGCTGGTCGTCGGGGGCCTGTGTGCCTTCACGAGTGAGACAGAGCTTCTCATCCCTACCAGACACCGTGCTGGCTATTTACAGCAGGCGTTTAATAATGCTCCTGTTACTGTCCTGAAATCTGCAGATCCTATAACCTACCTATAATCTTAATTTTTAAAATTGATATAATATGAAGAAAATGTAAAAGAAAATTAATTTGTAATAAAACAATATGTAAGTATATAAACGTTTGAGTATATTCTCATTAAGAAACATGATGACACTGTGAGATGCTTAAATTTAACAGAATAATGATACACATGACAGCTCCACATGCAGACTGGAACACGTGTATCATATTGATGACTCAAATGCGGGGAGAACATTGCAGTGATGTGATTTTCTAAACTGTTAAGTAACATTTGCTATGCTTCAGAATAAAGCAAAGTGCAAGGTAGATAGATGCATTCCTGGAAAAATCAGCATATATTAAAACCTTGCAAGTACTTTGTGTTTATGGGCAAAACAGCTCACATGGACAAAACATCTGGAACGCCTGGTTTCATGACTAAATGCCATGGCCATCTGCCCCCATCGTTGTGACAGCCATCGATTCACATGCACATTTCCAAACAAGCAGGCACACCTCTACTGAGAAATATCACTTTGGACAATGAGAAGGAAGAGTGTTAATCAGGAGAATATCATAATTAGAGTTGGGTGTAAACAAATCATTCTAGAGTCTTTTTTTTTTTTTTTTTCCTGGCTGCACCACACGGCAAGTGGAACTTTCTTGGCCAGGGATTGAACCTGTGCCCCCTGTAGTGGAAGCTCAGAGTCTTAACCACTGAACCACCAGGGAAGTCCCCTAGAGTCTTTTGGACTTCAGTTTGAGGAGCACAGGTGGGAGGTGAGAAGACCGTTATTGGACGACAGCAATAATCCAGGTGAGATATTATGTAAATGTGGAATGAGGACAGTGACAGAGGAAGGGAGACGAGAGAAAGGACCTGGAGGTATTTGATCTTGAGGCCGGAAAGTTATAAGACGCAGTGATTGACTAGGCAGAAGGGAAGGGGAAAATGTTCTCCAGCGGGAGTTCCGGAGCCCGTCCTGGGGCTGGTTTTGGAAACCGAGGAACAAAACGTTAGAAGAATAAATACAGAGGAAAGAATGAGAATAGTTTTGATTGACGTTGAGTGCCTGTAGCTAGATAACCAGGAGGGGACGTTCTACAGACCTCTCTCTCTCTCCCCCTCTCTCTCTGTCTCTGTGTGTGTGTGTGTGTGTGTGTGTACATTGAAAATTCAGTGCATGGATCAGGGCTCGAGATAAACTTTTTAAGAGTCACCAGCATACAGTTGATAGCTGAAACTATAAGACTATTTCCAAGAAACAGTGTGTGACATTAGATGAGCAGAAAATCAAGGGTGAAATGTGTTTTAATGTGTTTTCATCTTTATGAGATTAAAAATTCATTTAAACTCTTGATCTCTCCAGAAATAAAATCTTATTGTACTACATGCAAGTCATCTGAATTGTTTGCGTAACCAAAGGAGTGAAGAATCCTGTTTCTTTCACACTTGCCTGAGAAATTATTTTTCTTAAGCTGTGCACTTTGAGACTTATGCAAATATGTGTCTAGTTTTAAGAGTCAAAAATCATTTTAGAGAAATATGTTTACAAACTCTTACTGCAGTTGTAAGCATGGCAATGACAAATACCACTATCCCCATTTTATGGACGGAAATCTAGATACTTGGGAAATTAAGCAGTTTGCACGTTGCGTAGAAAGTTCAATGCATCACCAGTCACCTTTACTGAGCTCCCATGGTGCTTAATTGAGCCCAGCAGGTGCTGGATTCTGAGAGTGTTTTAGGCAGAAGATAAGAGACAAGATATCCACTTCCCAGATCACACACATGGCCTCATTGCCAAGAGGGCTTCGTGCTATGGAGACACATCATGTTTGCAGAAATCAGTTTGGAAATGTAGTGTCAAATTTCATTAGCACCAAGACTCCCCATACCTTTAGGTTAATTCATCCCGATCAGTATTAGCTAGAATGGAGCCTAAGGTTTCCTTTGCAGTGAAAGAAATTCACATGTCAAACTCAATAATTTGGAAAACATTGAAGACAATGGCATCCCTAGTGCACCTGACACCCTGAGCAGATCACTTTCTAACAGGTATTTCTCTATACAACAATTTGCACAGCTGCTAAATCATACCACAGATGAAACATTTCATTTTCTTGGTTCATACATTTTTTTTTTAAAACAAAGACGAACAGTTATAAAGGAAGACTCACTTTCAGTTATAAAGGCAATATTTAAATCCAGTGACATGTTTTCTGAATGTTTTATGCTTATACTAAAATTTGCACTTAGGAAACAAAAATATTACACCTCACGCTGAAGGCTCTATTACACAGTGTTAAAAATTTAAACACAAATAAAGATCTCTTAGTGGTCACAGAGAATGAGAAAGCAGAAGTAATTCGATTCAGTTTCTCAGTTTACCATCACTGTGTTATAGTGTTTTTTTTTTTTCTGTGTACTGTTTTTGCAGCATTACTCTGTACCGCCAGTGTCACAGAATGACTGTATAATGGGGAATCCCTAAATTTAACTTTCATGGAGACCATGATGTTTATTAAAGAAGAGGAATAAAAATGTGTAAATTTGTAGCTTGCATATGTTATTAAAATTCACTAGTAACCACAGAAACTCTTTAGAACTTACATCAACAAAATATCTCTCACTTTTCTCCAGGGATGTATATTTTTATCACTGACCTTGTTTATTTTTTTATTTTTATTTTTTAAAAAATAAATTTATTTATTTTATTTATTTATTTTTGGCTGTGTTAGATCCTCATTGCTGTGCACAGGCTTTCTCTAGTTGTGGCGAGCAGGGACTACTCTTATTGGGGTGCACGGGCTTCTCACTGCGGTGGCTTCTCTTGTTGCAGAGCTTGGGCTCTAGGCGCGTGGGCTCAGTAGTTGTGGCTCGTGGGCTCTAGACCACAGGCTCAGTAGTTGTGGTGCACAGGTTTAGTTGCTCCGCAGCATGTGGGATCTTCCTGGACCAGGGCTCGAACCCATGTCCCCTGCATTGGCAGGTGGATTCTTAACCACTGTGCCACCCGGGAAGTCCACTGACCTTGTTTAGAATTGTCAGTTCATGATGATAATAAAAAGCAGACAGATTTAAGTCAGCTCAGTTACTCATTTCAAATTTTCTGCAGTCAATGCACTTCCTCCCTTTACCCACTGCACTGCCTGCACCTCAGTCAGATTATGTCCACCTGCCCTGCACATCCTGTAAAATGAATAATGTCTTAATGTCTGCTGTCACTATACCCAGTAATCCCAGATTTAAAATATTTGTATATATATGAATCAATTTATAGTTGAACATTATCATGTATGATTATTATGGACTTGTATGATAATTATGGACCTGTATGAGCACTATCTTGTATGAGTGTAATGGACTAGATGTTGATGTCCCCCTCAAATTCATAAGCTGAGACCTTATCCTCAAATGGAATGGTGTTAGGAGGTGAGACATTTTAGAGGGGATTAGGGTTAGATGTGGTCATGAGGGTGGAGCCCTCGTGAATGGGATTAGTGTCTTTACAGCAGTCACTAGAGAGCCTACTTCCTCTCTCTGCCCTGTGACAGGTGATGACACAAGGAGGAGATGGCAGTCTGCAACCTGGGAAGGGTTCTCACCAGAACTTGACCTTGCTGGCACCTGGATCTCACACTTCCAGGCTCCAGAACTATAGGAAATAACTCTCTGTTGTTTATAAGCCACCCAGTCTATGGTATTTTGTTATGGAAGCCCAAACAGACTAAGACAGCTATTTTTATTTTTATTTTATTTATTTTTTTTAAAATAGAAGCTGCAGCTCAACCTTAACTATAGTGGGTGAATGTTCCCGTGTAATAGTGATGCATGCCTTGTAACAAGACGGTGTTTAAAATAAGACTCATGGGGCCCAGAAAACTGGATTTAGCCTTGTATTCCAGGCAACAGTAAAGGGACTAAAGTAATGAAGCTTATAAAGGCTTATGGAGAAAAATAGACACAATCAGGCATTTGAAACTACGACCAGCTATGAGGAAATCATGTAATTCCATCTTCCTCATCAGTACTCTGTGTGTTAATGTCCAGCATTTTGCCAAAAGCCTTAATCATGGCTCAATGAAATCAAGATTACTCCCTTACTACCTCATCAAAAAGACATTTGGGCATTTGAATAAGCAAGGTTAAAAGCTCAGGCATTTGTAGACCCTGCAGCCATAAATGTCAGCCCTCACTGGGTTCACCACGTCCTAATTGGAGCCACTGACCAGATAAGAGCCCTACGGTGCGCTGCTGAGTGTGTCATAACCCTCTCCTTGGGGTCCCAGTGTCTTCCTCACAGATGACATTCAGCCGTTCTGCAAACACCACCAGGCTTCTGGATGTGGCTGCGATGTACCGAAGCTGACCTGTCCCCCATGGCAAGTAAGAAAGACAAGTGGAGAGCTCCAGAGTGACTGCAGAGCCTCCTTAGCCATTGCCCGGCCATTGAACACATGGCCCGGTAGAGACACAACCGCTTGGACCTTGCTCGGATGTGTGTCTAGTTTCAAACTAGTTCTTTCCCTAAATGTTTGCTTTTCTTGAATTCTCCAAATATTTACGAGTAAGGAGAGCATTCTAAATCTGCAGATATTTATCTGCTATGTGAGCAAACATGTTATTGGCCTCTCTCGGAGTCTTAGGTTAACTCTTCTGGTTTGAAAGGAAAAAACTGGGGGGAAGAGGGTCTTTATGAGGAGTGTCCTCTTTTGAGGACAGAGTGATTTCCCAAAATGCCACAGACCTTGACAGTCAGGTGAGGCTGGGACACCACGTTGCCTTTCCGCCAACGAAGTCAAACTGTTGCAGATTGAATTGTTGAAATTAGAGGCCTTCTCTCACTCTGAAGGCTACACTTGACCTTAAGGATTTCTGAGAATTTGTGTGTCCTGCACGGTGGGGAATTTCCTCCTGCCATCCTAGCTGATTCCTCTCTGCTTCAAGTGTTTCTCCTGCTCTAATTCAATCGAATCTAACAAGTTTGAGACCATGATGTCCAGCAGCTGTTCAGGCAGAAACACACAGAGAGATAAAGGGCACTGAGAATGGCTACCTTAAATGAATCTCTACGTTAGAAGAAAAGGTATTGATTATGTTTCTGTTTTTCCAGAAGTAGAACTAATCAGTTGCTGTGGGAATTGAGTTAGACAATTCTGCCTCTTAGGAAATCGTGGAAGAATAAAGAAGCTGGATTTACTGCAGACGTGGTCCTCGGCTCATTGGACATGGACCTGGGCATGTGGGGTGTCAATACAATGCTGACATGAAGCCATGTCATCAAGGCTGGCAGGTCCTTACTATGTCTGGTACTATCTGTCATTATTACTAGTCTCTGCATTTATAGCATCCTGAAAGCATTTATAAAAATGATGTCCTGGGGCTTCCCTGGTGTCGCAGTGGTTGAGAGTCGGCCTGCCGATGCAGGGAACACGGGTTCATGCCCCGGTCCGGGAAGATCCCACATGCCGCGGAGCGGCTGGGCTCGTGAGCCATGGCCGCTGAGCCTGCGCGTCCAGAGCTTGTGCTCCACAACGGGAGAGACCACAACAGTGGGAGGTCCGCATACCGCAAAAAAAAAAAAAAAAAGATGTCCTGTGCAGGCAAAATAAGCCTTGTTTTATTAGTGGAAGATGGGGCTCAGATATGTGGAATGATTCACTCAAGTCTTTCACGGGGCACAGGTAGAAAATATTATCTCTGCATGGTCAAGGGCGTGAGCTCTGCACTCAGCCAGTTTGGTTCAGTCTTAACGACATTTGCTACATACAAGACCTCAGCCAAATTACACAACCCTCTGCTTCAGTCCTCATTTGTAAAATAAAGTCGTTGAGAAGATTAAATGAGGTAATACAGGCACAGAGCTAACCAGGTGCCTGACACTTAGTAGGTTTTCCATTTTAACTGCTGTCTTGATCATCCCCAGGACAAAACAGGAGATGGAAGGACAGGGTAACTGGCATTCTGAAGCCACTGCTTTGAGACAGTGAATTTGATGCAAGTGACTCTTGCATCAAATTTGAAATACAAAATGATTTCAGCTTTTTAAGTTTTATGTTATTTTATTGCAGCGAGAACTTACCATAAGATCTGCCCTCTTCACAAGATGTTAATTGCACAGCCTAGCACTGTTAGCTGGGCTAAAGGTGAATGGGTTAACTTGAAATAAATTTTCAAGTTATTCTAAAGCTAAAATCCCATATTTACTTGAATTATCTCAAAGCTTGTAGTTGACCTGTGGATGAAGAACTGCCTCAAAGGAGCAGATGCACACAGTTCAATTTGGAAGAATTGGCCCAGATCCTTATTTTCCTCCAAAATCCTGTTCCCATTTTCTGTGATAAAAAAAAAAAAATCTAAAATCTACAGTCTAAAAATTAGGCACAAAAGCATTAAATACCCTTGCTGACAATTAACACATGCTTCAAACAGGCATCCTTCTCCAGGTCTAAGTCCTTGCTTTATCTCTATAATGCTCCCTTCTCTGAATTTTTCTGTTGAAATCCTTCTCTTTCTTTCTTCTCGACCCATCTCAAATTCTGGTCACATATGACTCAACAGAAATTTTTTAAATTAAAGAACTTAGAGTAAATCTTGTAAACCAATATATCCCAACTCTATTCCTCTAAATACTAGTAAGTCTACTAAAAAAAAAAAAAAAAGGATTTGGTGGTCAAATAAAGTTTAGGAAACATTGAGCCTTTTTTTTTCCTGCTAGGAGACTGCCAGTGCTCATTCTCACATTACACTCTAAAAGTCTGTAACAAAGCGACTCTATGTTTGTCATGACGGCCTCCTGAAATACATGCCCACAGAACCCACCCCTCCTTTACTTTCCACAAAATATCTCTAGGCTTGGTTTTCCACACAGCACAGTGCTTGAAAGCTCTTCTTCAGGGCCCAGGGGAGAATCCACAATATTGAGGGAGGAACCTCACTGACTGTGTTTACACTGAGATCACAGGAGGGTGGGGTGGGTTGTCATCCACTGGTGGGGAGCCATTGCCAGTCCAGGGGTTGGTGAGAAGGACATGGAACAAGGCAGTGTCAGTGGACGTGGACAGAGGAGAACAAAGCAGTGAAATATCGCCAGGTCGGCCACCGAGTGGAAGGATTACAGCTGAGTTTAAAGTCTCAAGGGCAGCTGTGTGGGAGGAAGGTTGTGCCATTTCTTTTTTTTGTTTTGTTTTTTTTGATTTAAATAATTTTTCATGTTTATTTTTTCATGAGTCCCATAACAAAAAAATATACATTACCCATTACCCAAATATAAATTTGCATTGACGATACTAACTTTAAAAAATCTTTTTTATTGGAGTATAGTTGATTTACAATGTTGTGTTAGTTTCTGCTGTACAGCAAAGTGAATCAGTTATACACATACATATATCCACTCTTTAAGATTCTTTTCCATTACAGGCCATTACAGAGTATTGAGTAGAGTTCCCTGTGCTATGCAGTAGATTCTTATTAGTTATCTATTTTATATATAATAGTGTGTATATGTCAATCCCAATCTCCCAATTTATCCTCCCCCCCATCCCCTGGTAACCATAAGTTTGTTCTCTAAGTCTGTGACTCTACTTCTGTTTTGTAAATAAGTTCATTTGTACCCTATTTTTAGATTCCACATATAAGCGATATCATATGATATTTGTCTTTCTCTGTCTGGCTTACTTCACTCAGTATGACAATCTCTAGTTCCATCCATGTTGCTGCAAATGGCATTATTTTGTTCCTTTTTATGGCTGAGTAATATTCCATTGTATATATGGACCACATCTTCCTTATCCATTCTTCTGTTGATGGGCATTTAGGCTGCTTCCATGTCCTGGCTCTTGTAAATAGAGGGCAGGATGACTTCAGTGGTTCAGGACAAAGTTTAGAAGAGAGGACGAGTCTGGGAAAACAAAGGTTGGGCCGTTATTTCATAAAATAATAATTAAAACAGATTGCTGGCTATGACTACTGTGTTTGGGTTAAGGGATGTACAAATTTCCCTTTTCAAAAAATTCTAATTGTTTATGGTTAACCATATGCGTTTGTCTTTTGAAATTTATCTCATTTTTTTTAGAACTTTTTGTTTTAATTGCACTCCTACCACAGTTCTTTTCTTAAAAAAAATAGTCATTTTTATCCCTATTATTTTTTCCATCTGGCTTTTTTTTTAGGCTGTCAGAAGCACAAGCTGCAGTGGAAATGATAGGAGAATGATGGGTGAAATGCCAGTCCTAATTAGAGACTTGATTGCTCTGTAATAAAAAAGCTGCTATTCGATTTGGATGGGGCTGGGTTGTCAGGTAGAATGAATCAAATATGTCTGTACTTTCATTTCAAAATGTGAAAAATATGAATGTGCATTATATATATTGTATTTCATGGCTATAATTAATTATGTGTCTTTGGAAATGATGTCCCCAGAGACAGATGATTTTACGTTCAATCTGTATGTGCATTTGTAAAACTAATTTGTTCTCATTAAAATTTTTAAGGGCTTATTTGAGCTAAAGTCAAGAGGATTTTTTGGGTATCAAACTCACAAAATACAAAGCAAAGTCTAATTTCAGTTTTTACTAGGGAGTGAGATATTCAATGCCTGAAGCATTGTACTAGATATTATTGTAGTGAATATGGTTGGGCTATAAAAAGAAAGAGAAGACATACTCCCTTCCCAGAAAGTGCTTTTAAGCTTGTTTGAAAGACTAGGGTATAAAACAAATGAAAATAATACAATCTGAACTTCTATTGCTTAAGAAAAGAACATGAACAGTCAATGAAATATTAAGCCTATCATGATGAGCTGACCAATTTTTCTTGTTACCCTATAGAGATTTGCTTTTTTGGGGGGTTGGGGAGTGGAAATTGCTTGTCATTTCTTCCAGTTTTTACTTGCACTATTTGCTAAGTATGTTAAGTACTGATGTTAAAGTTTCAAAGGTACTATCTCAAGTGTTATAAAGCATTTTTTCTTTGTCAGTGTCAATAGTATATTGATTTGTTTTCAAGCAGACCCACAATTGAAATGTAATATTTCAAATAATTTATTCCCCATTCACGATAATGAAATCTATTCATTGCTGTGGATATAACGGCAGTTGTTAAGGCAACATTTACAAACATTTTTTTCTCATTTTTATTTGCTCATATGATTGTAAATCTGTACATTCTCCTAGTCATGCTATAATTAATTGTTCAATGTTATATGTTAGGTAGTTCACAGATATGTTAGAATTCATTTAATTTTTAAAAATATTATTATTATTATTCAGTGAAAGTACAAAGAATATTTATGTATGAAATGAATAGGCTGACTTTCATGGGTTACGAGAGCTCCATTCCTTTGTCAGTATTCTTTTGCTAATTTTCAGCATGAGGATGATGGTAAAACAAGCTGATTCCTCTGTTTTATTTTATCCAATTTCAGAGCTCACTACCCTCAACAAGATGAAGCAATTATTACCCTCTTTATTTGGTGTTCTTAGAGACCATTAAGCTTATTTTGTCCACATTGGGAAACAAAGTAATTTTCTCTTCAAGGTATTTCTGCTTCTCAACAATGCATTTTTCATTAGCATCAATCCTGTTCTCCTGGAAGTCAGACTTCTCTCCTGGAAGTCAGGCCCAGCTGTGGCTAGAACATGGGCCAGAACTTGGACGTAAGAAAAATAAGGAAAAATATAGGCCTCCCTGGTGGCGCAGTGGTTGAGAGTCTGCCTGCCAATGCAGGGGACACGGGTTCGTGCCCTGGTCCGGGAAGATCCCACATGCCACGGAGCGGCTGGGCCCATGAGCCATGTCCACTGAGCCTGCGCGTCCGGATCCTGTGCTCCACAACGGGAGAGGCCACAGCAGTGAGAGGCCCGCGTACCGCAAAAAAAAAAAAAAAGGAAAAATAAATGGTTGTCATAAAGCCTCTACGATTAATCCTGAGGGTGATATTCAACTGCTTTCAGGTTTCAGCTTAGAAGAGGGTACATGATTAGACGCAAGGAGGGGATTGCATTTTGAACCAATGGTAGTTGGAGGAGACAGAACTTGATCACATCACAGGCTACACCAGCAAACGGGATGAAACTGTGAGACTAAAATGGGATCGCGCAGGACTCTGGAATACAGAGAGAGGCAGTGGAGCAAGAGCAGGGCACTTAAGAACACCACCAGCAAAGGAGCGAGAACCTTCAAAGTACCTGCACAGGAGACCAAGGTGTAGACACCATCTAGGAGGAGACCAGGGACCAAGGAAGTAAGAGCATTTCAGAAAGACATCAATGGCAAAGGCAGCAGAGGGGCTCCGCAAGAGAAAAATGGTCCTTGAATTTTATAACACGGACATCAGTGCTAACTGCTACCAGAGTTATCACAATGGTGTGACAAGGGTGAAAGGTAGATCCCAATAAGGAGAAAAGTGAGGATTAGAAAAGTAAGGATTGATAAACAACAAGGACTTACTATATAACATGGGGAACTAGATTCAACATCTTGTGATAACCTATGATGGAAAAGAATCTGAAAAGGAATACCTACATCACTTTGCTGTACACCTGAAACTAACACAATACTGTAAATCAACTATACTTCAACTTAAAAAAAGAAAAAAATAAGGATTAGAGACAGCAAGTATGATCTGATCTTTAATGAAAATTGGTTAAGTTGTGCTTATGTGCTCTTGACATATACTAGATGCTAAATAATTGGAAATAATTAAAATAGTAATTATCATCAGTAGTATATGGCTTTATGTACAGCAAGAGTTAGACCCTAGGTTTTTTCTTACATCACTTAGAAATACTTTGTGATATTAAAAGTGATAAAATTTCTCCTCTGTCTCGTGAATTTTAGGCATCTAAAAATTCTAGAATTTCACAGAATAGCTATTCTTGAGAATTGTTGATTTTTTTCTTATTCTGTCATCTCATCAGGCTTTACCCAATATAAAAGTTTTCCACTTTTTCCTATTCCATCTTCTTTCACATAACCAATTACTTGAAAGAGACAAATCTCTATTTACATAGGACATGATTGTCTATGTAGAAAATTCCAAGGACTCTACAAAAAATGAAACCCTAGAACTAATAAGGGAGTTCATCAAAGTTTTAGGATATAAGACCAGGAGACAAAAATCAATCACATTTCTATATATTAGCAAGAACATGTGAAAACCAAAATTAAAAACAATACCACAAGTAAACCATCAGCAAAATGAAAGGCAACCTATCAATTGGGAGAAAATATTTGCAAATCATTTATCTGTTAAGGGATTAATAGCCAAAACATATAAGGAACTCATAAAACTCAATAGCAAAAAGACAAACAATCCAATTAAAAAATGGGCAGAGCATCTGAATAGACATTTCCCCAAAGAAGACATACAGATGGCCAACAGTATGTGAAAAGGTGATCAACATCACTAATAATCAGGGAAATGCAAATCAGAATCACAAGATATCACCTCACACCCTTAAAATGGCTATTACCAAAAAAAAAAAAAACCAAAAAAACAAACCCAACTTGGATGAATCTCCATGTAATCACGCTGTGTGAAAAAAATTCAGTCCCAAAAGTTGCACACTGTAATTCCATTTAAATAACATTTTTGAAATGACAAAATTTGAGACATGGTGATAAAATTAACGGTTGCCAGGGATTAGACTGAGGGTGGGCGGTAGGTGTGGTTATAAAAAAAAGTAACAGGAGAGATCTTTGGAGTGATGGAATATTTTGTATCTTGATTGTGATAGTGGATACAGGAACATACACAGATGCTAAAATTGAATAGAACTAAGCACACACACAGTACAAGTAAAGCTGGGGAAATCTGAATAGGAGTGGTAAATTTTGTCAATGTAAATTTCTTGGTTATGACAGTATTCTAGTTTGTTTGTTTTTTTTTACAAAATGTTAGTATTGGGGGAAATGGATAAAATGTACACAGAATCTCTTTCATATAAACACACAATGATGGCAATAAAATTTTCAATTAAGTTTATGTCCTTCTCATCACTTGAACAACTAGAGAGGTTGTCATTTTGTTTCCCATCAAAATCTAGGCACGTCGTGCACATACATTAGTAATCACAACGACGGCTGTTTGCCTTGTTTTGCTCCCTCTGAATACAGAAAAGGGACCTTGCCACTTACATTGTAAATAGCTATTGCACTGGGCCAGTTCTCTCTGCTGTTGTGAAATCCAGAGATTTTAAATTATTTATAATTTTTAAAAATGTACGTTTTGTGTGGATACAAATCAGCAGTATCATTATTCTCTCTGGAGATTGTCTTTGAAATAATCTCCAACCTAAATCACTACTCAGTTGCTGTACAAAACAACTGAATTGGGCTTGGCAAACTGGGGTTTCCACTTTGTTATTTTTCTCAGGATAACTCTGAGTCTGCCTGCTCTCTCTCTTGTGTGGAGTGGGCAGTTGGAACCTGGATTTTCTTACCCATTGTAATGCCCTTGCAAATCCTACATACCTGTAATTGAGCATGGCTACAATTTCTTGGTGTGCCCATGTTTGAAACTTCAGCTTTTGTTTTCATTGTTTTAACAGTTTCTTGACCACTGTATAGGTCAAAGGTAATACCTTTCCATTTTTCCCTTCCACTTATCCCGGCTACCACCTTGCCCTGCTAATGCCTCATATTTCCTGTATAGCTTTTCAATTTCAGCGGGCACTCTGGTAAAATGTGTCACTTAAGTCTTAGGAAGCCTTGTCAGGTAGATATTTTTATCCCCGATTTACAGGTAGATATTTTTATCCCTGACTTACAAGTACGAAATGGAAATTCTGGGTAATTTTCTAAGCTCATAAGCAAGAGAGCATGCCTTGAATTCCAGGTATTCTAATTCTAAATTGAGTGTTCTTTCCCTGACAATCACAACTGCTGGGGTGAAACAAAGCCTGGCTAGCTGGCTGGCTGGCTGACCTTAGTGAATAGGTTGGGGGCAAGCTCTTAGAGGCCCACTGGGGGCCTCTGGTCCCAGTCAAGCTTTTCAATATAAACAGCATAATCCAGGATGGTTAAAATACTGCCTTGAAAAGCACAGACATTCCTTAAGCTTTTCCTAAGACTTTCTTTTTCTTTATTCTTTCTTTTTTTTTTTTCGCGGTATGCCGGCCTCTCACTGTTGTGGCCTCTCCCGTTGCGGAGCACAGGCTCCGGACGCACAGGCTCAGTGGCCATGGCTCATGGGCCTAGCCGCTCCGTGGCATGTGGGATCTTCCCGGACCGGGGCACGAACCAGTGTCTCCTGCATCGGCAGGCGTACTCTCAACCACTGCGCCACCAGGGAAGCCCATAATTTTGATGTTTATTGCAATTGATCACTTTTTATTACGTTTTCTTAACTTTTACTTATGTACAGATTTTACATAGTGGTTTTGATTCCAATTTATAGCTTCACTCATTAATTCTAATAATCTCTCTATATGTAAATAGTGATACTTTTTATTTTTCTTTCAAATATTTATGTTTTTATCTTTTTTTCTTACCTCACTGCACTGACAATATCCTTCAGGACAAAGCAGAATAGAACTGCTATTAGGAGGAAATTCTTGACTTGTTCCTGATCATAATCATTTAAACATTAAGCATGAAAATTGCTACATATTTTTGTTGGAGGATTATTACCTTGAGAGTCACTTTTTCTTTTCCAGTTTCATTATGAATGGCTGTTAAGTTTTCTCAAATAATTTTTCTGCATCTAATAAGATGATCATGGAATTAACTCCTTTTATATATTCATGTGATAGAATTCAATTGATTTTGACTATTAATTTTTCTATTAAAACTCCTGCTGTTTTATCCTTTTCATACATTGTTGGACTTGGTTTGTAATATCACTTCAGGTTTTGTATCAATGTTCACAAGCGAGGCTGGCTTGCCATTTTCTTTCTTGTGTTGAGCCTGTCAGGGTCAGTATTATAAGCTCACGCCAACCACATCTGTGGAGTCTTTTTCTATGGTTGAAATGTTCTATGCAAGAGGCATTTGATCCTTGAATATTTGATAGAACTTTAGGTGATCTCTCTGGACTGGTGATTTTTTGGAGGAAAATCTCTGATAAAGATCTGACAGTGATTATGGGACCGTCTGGGTCTTCTAATTCTTTTTGAGTCTTTGGTTTTCAGCTCTCCACTCTGTGCCAAGGTTCAAGAGGGAGCATTGTTCTTAGTCTCCTCATAATCAAGACTGTCCCCTTCAGACCTTGGGTTTAATTGCAGGGACGTCTTCTGTCATAGCCCCACCCTGAGCAAAACTTGGCTTGTCCCCTGACTCCACAACCCACAGGCTGCCAGACCTAAAGTGTAAATGTATCCGTTCTGTGAAGTGTCCTCAAGGGAAAGCTTGGTTTCCATGCTGTGTCTCCCTCTATGGAGTTGTGTTCTCACTTTGTTTAAGGGTTCTGACTATTCCTTAAATTCTTGACAGAAAGTGAAAGGTATGTAAATAAATGTTTCTATTTTATTCCACAGTTTTGGTTGTTTTTAGCCAAAGGATGGTCAAGGTATATCTGGATATCCATACCGCTGGAAATAAAGGCTTCTTTCTTTCTTAATCGTAAGAGTCATTAAATTCTTAAAAATCTTAGTTCTTAAGAGTTATGATAGTCTTCTCTACTTTTTATTTCCTCATCTGTTTCTTTTTTTCTGGACAATACTCTAGCAAGTTCTACCTCTGTCTCACTAGGTTAACTGCTAATATTCTTGTGTTTTTGATGCCTGTAGAGCAATGACATTAATTATAAAAATGTTTACTGCATTTTTTTCTCTGTGGTAGGGAGCACGGTAGGTGCTGGATGTAATATGAAGAATAGGAGAGGATGAGGTGTGGAGTGACTGTTGCAGTGGGGATGGCCAACCTTGAGCAGAAGTGGGCGCAGGAAGGAGGCTGCAGGCTGTGGTAGAGGGAGCTCCAGACAGATGATTTCATATCTGCGAAAAGAAATGGAAAGCAACAAGTTAGAGTAGAATGCTGAAATATAGCCTTGTTAGCCTGGCCACAGGCAATTTATTTCAGTCAATTTGATTAAATCTTTTGATTTCAAACCATGTCATTATTCTTACTGTAGAGTACTTTAAGCGCCTTTTTGGCCACGCTTTCATTTCTCATCAGCTCAACCTAATACCACAAATATAATCTGAAATAATTTTAGGTTTGTGGACATTTAAAGAAAATGTTCCTATTTGACGTTTGATTTTGTTGCACATAACTGGGTTATAGGCAGACATGAAGGAGGCAACCGGGGTGGAGAGAAAGTAGCAAGAAACCCCGGATGAGAAGGTCTCAGACTCAGTCCTGTCTCCTTCTCTGACTCTTTGAATTTCATGGACAAGACACAACCCTCTCTGAGCCTCAGTTTCCTGGTGTTCCAAATAGAGGCAGCAATGAATTTCCTCCTGCAGTTATGATTAGAATAAAAATTATGAAAATACGATGCTAAAATGGTGCTTTCAATTTTGAATCAGTTCATTTCACTCTCCTGATTAAGACTCTTTAATGTCTTGTGATTTTACTTGGAATAAAATCTGATGCCCTCACTAGCAACCTATGTAATCTGGTTCCTTTCCAGCCCCTTCAATGTAGTTTCTGCCCCCGTACCCCCGTCCTCCCATTGCTCATCCTGGCTGGAGCTGGCACCTTCCCCTGCTGACCTTCTCAGACCTGTTGCTGTGACCAGGCTTTACACTTGCCTCTCCTTCTGCCTGACATTCTTTTTCTTTCTTTTTTTTTTTTAAGAAGATATTGGGGGTAGGAGTTTATTAATTAATTAATTAATTTTTGCTGTGTTGGGTCTTCATTTCTGTGCGAGGGCTTTCTCTAGTTGCAGTGAGTGGGGGCCACTCTTCATCACGGCACGCGGGCCTCTCACTATTGCAGCCTCTCTTGTTGCAGAGCACAGGCTCCAGACGCACAGGCTCAGTAGTTGTGGCTCACGGGCCTAGTTGCTCTGCGGCCTGTGGGATCCTCCCAGACCAGGGCTCGAACCCGTGTCCCCTGCATTAGCAGGCAGATTCTCAACCACTGCGCCACCAGGGAAGCCCCTGACATTTTTTTTCATCCTCCACATCTCAACTCAGATACTGCCTTCAACAGTCCCTGATGGTAGGGACTGAAGGAGTCTCTTCCCCCGCCCCATGCAAGGCACTAACCCGTAGCCTTTCAGGCCCGGATCCCAGCTGGATTGCATTGTCCACAGTTCCTCAGATGGCTCTCTGCTGGCTGACTCCTGCTAGAATGTAAGCCCCTTGAGGGGTGAGAATTTTGTCTGTCTTGGCCACTGCTGTTGAGTTTCAAATAGTCCATAGCAGCAGCAAGGCATTCAGTTGAGTGCGTCTCCAATAAATGAATAAACAGTGGCTGTGAATGCATATATATATATTTTTTACATCTTTATTTGAGCATAATTGCTTTACGATGGTGTGTTAGTTTCTGCTTTATAACAAAGCAGAATCAATTATACATATACGTATGTCCCCATATCTCTTCCCTCTTGCATCTCCCTCCCTCCCACCCTCCCTATCCCACCCCTCTAGGTGGTCACAAAGCACCGAGCTGATCTCCCTGTGCTATGCGGCTGCTTCCCACTAGCTATCTATTTTACGTTTGGTAGTGTGTATATGTCCATGCCACTCTCTCACTTCGTCCCAGCTTACCCTTCCCCCTCCCCATGTGCTCAAGTCCATGCTCTAGTAGGTCTGTGTCTTTATTCCCATCTCTACCCCTAGGTTCTTCATGACATTATTTTTTCTTAGATTCCATATATATGTGTTAGCATATGGTATTTGTCTTTCTCTTTCTGACTTACTTCACCCTGTATGACAGACTCTAGGTCCATCCCAAAATGTTCATTGCGGCTCTATTTACAATAGCCAGGAGATGGAAGCAACCTAAGTGTCCATCATCAGATGAATGGATAAAGAAGATGTAGCACATATATACAATGGAATATTACTCAGCCATAAAAAGAAATGTGAATGCATATTTAAAAGACTAAAGCATTATTCAAATTCATGGCAGTTTGACTGCATTTTTATAGTTTACTCTTTACATAGCCTAAGATTGTAAAAAAAAAAAAAAAGTGGGATTATATCATCATTCAGATTCAGGGTTTGAGGCTCAAGTGGCAGAGACCCCATGCTAACAAGTCACCGGGTCAAGGGTAAGTCCGGTCCCAGCCTGGGCTACTCCCCATGGTACTGCTGGAAAACCAGCCCTGGGCTTTGACAGGTGAGCATTTCCAGCCATTTTCAACATATTTTCTAAATAAGGATAGTTTACCCATCAGTGCCTTCAGTATTCTTTTGGAATCCTAACTCCAAACTCAAAAGTGCATTTTCAGAAATCAATACTGAGACAACGTTGGCATGACAGCAAATATGGCAAGTTCCAACTCTGTCAGGCACAGAGCCGGGCACCTGCTCAGGAATGTTTTATCAGAGGCAGCTCTCTTCTCTGTGTAATGATGTCAGTAGAAGATGCTTTACTAACACACTGAAGTTACAAAGCCCCTTTCGTAAACATAAGGAGTTTCCTTTGGTACTGTGCATTGCATTTCTCATCATAATTATGCACAGTTCTGACTTATATAATCAGCATCAGATAACCAAACAACCATATGGCACTTGACCACTTACAGATGCCCAGAAATGGAGCATTTTAGACACTCATTTGTCTAGAATATTCCTTAGGCTATTCAGTCATATGCTGTTCTTGTATTGTTTGGATTTTTGAGGAGAGATGGCAGAGCAGTTAATCTATATATGCTCTAGATCCAGATGATCTGGATTTGAACCATCACTTGGCCTATTACTAGCTGTGTGACCTTGCTCAAGTTACTTAACCTCTCTGTAACTCAGTTTCCACATCTATAAATGAGAAGAAAAATCACAATAATAATATATACTCAGAGGCATAAATAAATGTGATGGGCTTAGAATATTGCGTACATATAGATTTAGGTGTTGCCTGTTATTATTTTTCCTCATGAGTATCTTTTATAGCCCCATAAGATTTAGTGTATTAACATCAAACTCTGAACACTATAATATCAATTTATATAACTTACACTTGAGGTGTTAGAAGCAAAGCCATGGTATAAACATTAAATGATAAACATTCTGAGTTTCATGTATTCAACTTTGCCTCAGGCCACACTCTCACCCCAGCTCGATGATGGGCTGCCTCATTCTGGGTGCAGTAAATCATTGGGGTTCACTAGGCTTCAACAAAGTGTGGGTGCTTGACAAGCGCCTGCGGCTTCAGGAGCAGTTCTGATGGAGCCTTGCGTGGTGGATGGATGTTTATACCCTGGCCAAGTCAGGGCGTGTTGTCCTCAGCCCATTAGCTTGGGCCGGTGTGTCTGACGCTCTGTCCTCCCAGGCCGAGGATGGCGCTGAGCTGGGCTCTGGGTCCTGTGATCAGTCCTGAAGGCTGCCACCCTGGGTCTGTTAGGGGCTTAGTCAATACTGAAGTTATTATCTCACGTTTTCCATGGTCCTGAAACAGGGTGGTATCAGAGTCAGGGCATCAGTTGAGCAATCTTGTTAGGGACTCAGGGGTTTTTGTTTTTTGTTTTTGTTTGTCTTTGTGTCTCTGCTACATTAAGCCCATCAGTCTCTGGTCTGGCTGCAAGAGGGATGCAGCCATCCAGGGCAGACAGGATGACACCCGATAAAGAAGAGAGGGGTGTTTTCTTCCTTTTGATACTTCTGATGAATAAGAAAACATTTCCCCTGAGGCCACTTTAGAGCCCTTCATATAGGACTGAGTCACAGACCCACACCCTTGCTGGATGATGGGCTGGAAGGGAGAGTGTCTGCCTTCCTTGGTCTCTGAAGTGGGAGAGGGGCATCAGCCTTGAAGAGGGTCAATTCCTTGGTGTTGGGCACTGCATATCATTCTGGAAATATACTTCAGCACAAAATATAATATGCAATCAAAGAGCTTACAGGCTATGGGGAAACATAAATTCATAAACAGCAAATTGCATTCAGTACGATAAATGAGACCAACAGTGTAGGCACAGAAAACTGCAGAAACATTTTGGAAGGGAACCTGGCCCAGGTGCATGGCATGCAGTTGTGGCTTCCCAGAGAAGGTTGATATCCAAGGAGCATATAGTTCTCAGCTAAAGGAGGGAAAATAGCTTGACAGCATTAACTGGGAAAAAATATTCACCTATAAAGAGGCCACAAGAGCCCCGGCAATGACAAACTATAATCCAGTTTGACTAGAGGTCGGTAGTCTGTGTATGGGATCAGAGGAGGCCACGTGAGGAGTCGGAGGGCAAGGTCTGGCAGGCAGGGTCTCCCTCCCCAAACTCTTTTCTGTTTATCGAATCACACTTGCCGTTAACAGGCTACTGCTCCCCAAAGCAGGATCTACCGCATGGCACACAGTCAAAAATACACGTGTGCGGTATGTATAGCTATCAATATTAGTGGATTTTTAGAAGTATTTTTTCCATCTTTTATCTATGAAACATTCACTCATGCCTACCGTGTGTTAACAAAAGAAAGGGCTAGAGGTAACAGAACAACACGTGTGGGCTCTCACTTTGAGAAGAGCGGTTCACTAGAGAGAGCAGACACAAAACACAGGGAACACAGTGCAAACGACATAAAAATAAAGGGAGTACATGGGGCTTCGCTGGTGGCGCGGTGGTTAAGAATCCTCCTGACAATGCAGGGGACACGGGTTTGAGCCCTGGTCCGGGAAGATCCCACATGCTGCGGAGCGGCTGGACCCGTGCGCCACAACTACTGAGCCTGCGCTCTAGAGCCCACAAGCTACAACTACTAAGCCCACGAGCCACAACTACTGAAGCCCGCGTGCCTAGAGCCCATGCTCCGTAACAAGAAAAGCCACCACAATGAGAAGCTCACACACCGCAACTAAGAGTAGCTCCCGCTGGCCACAACTAGAGAAAGCCCAGGCAACAACGAAGAAGCAACACAGCCAAAAAATAAAATAAATTAAATAAGTAGAATAAATAAATAAATACATGGAGTACAGAGAGAGTATCACTGTATCAGTATGAAACCTATAACTCACATTGTCTCCATATTTGATTCAATAGTAGTAAGTAGGCATTTGCTCAATTAAAATGCAAACACTCAACTTTAGAAAATTTCATACTCCATATATTATAGGTAGAAAAGTTCCATATCCTTGCAAACTCTATGAAAGAGGATTTTCAACAATTTTAAACTCTTCAGTAGCCTTATAATAAAGTTATTCTCTGAATCAGTTGACAAATGTATCAACCTTGACTTGTGTTACTCCAAATATTTCAGAATCCTTTTTGATAATGCTTTCGCTCAGAGTCTCTAAAGTAAAAATTTCCAGTTGTTTCCAGCATCTGCACACATTTTATCACCTTTATTCAACTCTCAAACTTTACTTCATTAATGTACATGGATAATGTTCCGTTCTGTCACATCTTATTAAGAACTAATGAAGCTCTTGTAGACTTAATTTTTGGACTCAGTGGCTATCTAGATTTCCTTGTATCGGCATTCACTTTTGTCATCACAAGCCTTGGTAATTTCTCCTTCCCAACACAGCCAATTTCGTGAGTCACGATTGCCTGAAGGCTTCCTCCCTCTGCGGGATTCTGCTCCTTTAAGGCACCTTTTCCCCATCCCAGGGACCTGAAGTTCAGTAAACACAACTGCAAATTTTATCTTGCGCTCATCAGGAGTATAAAAAAGCCTGTGAATGCACCCTGTTACCAAACACATTTTCTCTCGTTCTTTATTTTTTTTTTTGTTTACCATTGCTGTCTTAAGGACATACTATATCTCCTTTGGACAATGAATTCAACACGATGAACAATTAAGTACATTTTTAGAGTTTGAGGGTTTAAAATTCTATGTCATAACACTGATTTGCTGTCTAACAAAAGGAAGTAATGATGATAATAACAGTAGTGCCACTAACAACAGTAGTATTCACAGCATTACTGATTGCAAAGTGCCTGAGGAAAGATTACAAGCCCTTTAATACAGAATTAGTGGATTTCAGGTACTAACCAACTTTTAATCTTCCTTTTCTTTTCATATAGACACTAACTGTTAAGGACCATGTAACTTAACAACTATTTGTGAAAGGTGATGCCTTTCTCTTAGGGAAAAGGAGATATGACATTTTGGGAAAATATCCTAATTCCAATGAATCCTTCTCTAACCTTCCTTTTCCTCCTAACCTCTTAATATCAAGTTGCAGTAGAAGCTTGCAGTTAATTGGCCTGTATTTCAAAATTGTACTTGATAGGAGTATACAATTCAGAAGTTTTTACATGCTTTCTGAAAATGAACTGCAAGTCAGCTAAGATATTTAAAACAAAGGAAAATGAAGTCTCTTTTTACAAGGTTTCCAGGGTGATTCATAGACTTATTTACCTGCCATATTTACCTTGTGAAGGAATCAACACCATGTCTCCATGTTCTTTTATGTTAAAGCATTCATAAGCCAGGAGCTAAAAATCAATCCTCCAATACATGCATCAAAAAATTCCTGAGGAAGACATAGAGAACAGACTTGTGCTTGCCAAAGGAGAGGAGTTGGGGGGGAGGGATGAGTGGGAATTTGGGGTTAGCAGATGCAAACTAGTATATATAGAAAGGATAAACAATAGAGTCCTACTATATAGCTCAAGGGACTATATTCAATATCCTGGGATAAACCATAATGGAAAAGAATATTAAAAATTATATATATATATATATATAACAATATGTATAACTGAATCACTTTGCTGTACAGCAGAAATTAACACATTGTAAATCAACTATATTTCAATAAAAATTTCCAGTGGAATAATAAATCCCATTAATTCCTCCATGACATTGATTTCATATATTTACTTGCAACCTCATTCTTTCCTACATGCATTTGTTAAATGAATACCTGTAAGAAACTTCATATTACTCAAATAGGCAGAGAGATTTTTTTTAAGGTATTCTGAAGTCAAAGCTCAAAGGGCTCAATACAAGCAATTAGCGGGAATCCTAATTAAATACTGCAAAGCTGATCCTCTTCTTCTGCAACATCTATTAGAGTTACAAGAAGGGAAGGAAAGTTAGCCTTAATTTTTCTGGCCTGTGTACTATCACTCTTGAACCTATACAAGTAGGCTTGATATTAAATCTTGCAGAAAGCACTGACAAACCATTAAGATGTAGAGGCAAACATTCCATTTTCCAGACGTTCCTGCACATTCATGATAGATTTAGTGAAATCTGTTTTGAGTTCCCCTCACAGATACGAGTGTCCTTCTTGCCCCCTGGACTTGATTGGGGGACGGAAAGATTCCTACTTGGTTGGCAAAAGTCAAGTCAACTTGTGACGTGTCTTCAGAAGGTGGCGACTGCCTCTAGAAAAAGGGGTGCATTTGTGGAGCAATGGAGCCAAGGAGAGTCTGAGAAGCATGTATGAGAACATCTTAGCTGCTGGTACCTAAAAATGAATAAAGTGAAGCTCCTGGCATATATTATGTAAAAATGATTTATATTCTGTATATGCATATAACATTAAAAAATATGTAATAGTCAAATGTGCTTGAACATATTCAACTTTTAAACATTCGTTTAAAAGTGATCATTTTTATTCATTGAATTGTGCTGCCAATTAGTAATTTATGATAAATGAATTAAAGCTGTGCTTTTTTCTATATTACCATGAGATGATTTATTTTCTTAAATGCTTTACTCTCCAAAGCAAGTGTCATACTATTAATTTATCAGGTTCAAGTAGACCTTCTGAGGTTCATTTGCACCAACTAAATCCCTGCAAGTAGAGCCACTGAATGCTCACAGCCTCTCTGCAGGCATGTCCTTTCATGTGTACAATGAGCTTGAAGTGAGCAAAGAAAAACTCCATCAAACACAAATCGGCAAAGGAAATCTGACTCATTTGAGGGAGCAGCATCTTGACAACTGGCCCACGGAGGAAAGAGACAGGAAACTAAACCACAAGAAGAATGAACTGGGCTATTAAAGATGGTGGGTAATTATCTAATGGAAATATGATGTTGTAGTTGTAGTTTTTCCTTTTTGAATTCAATGAATGGCGCAAGACCAGCAAATATGTATATAATTTTATTAAATGTTTTCCCTAGTAAATGCCTCATTGAGACCAGTCATAGAATTACTCAAAAGTTAGTCAGCAGTGACCCTAAAAGGCATGAATGATCAAGTGTTGCTGCAAAGAGATGAGATATGAGCTCTTTGTAGAAGCGCCTGGTGATGAGTAAAATATTCATGTTTCTTTATCCATTTTATAAGATGCCGCTGTGTGAAGAAGAGACATCTTATCCCTTATGGTTTTGTGGTTGCCTTTGAGCCAGTATCGTTGCTCATGTCAAGAAGAACTGACATAGCTGATACTTCCCTAAGTTTCACCTTAGATCAGACAGGTAGAATTGATGATATTCACAAAGACACAAGCCAATTGTTTAAAAATGGTGAATTATAGCGAGAGGAGTGTATCAGAATGTACTGATGTGTGTATGTCAAATATTGCTGAGCTGGAAGAGGGGCTTGTCACAGACGTCAAGTCAAAACCCTTGTGTAGATTGTTAACAACACTATCTCCTAATATTTAAATGTTCAGGAAAATACCCTGTTCTTTGCACTGCAGCATCGCTGCAGATAAACAAGATAAGGGAGAGACTCTCTTCCTTTTTGTAAATTGTCCTGTTTTCTTTCTTAACAACAATAATGAAAATAGTGATGCTCATCACAGTGACATTATGACTTTATACTTACACACACATCTTTTCAATTTATTTATACCAAACCTTGTGGGTCGAATAAGGCAATCCTAAATCAGCCAGCAGAATATCAGAAGGAGATTGAAGGTCTCTGTTAACTGTTCACAGAGAAAAGTTATGTGGGCATATAAATTGCTTACAAGGAGATTTGAGTCCTATTGCTAACGTCATTTCATAATGACCTTAGTAAGGTCATACAGTTGTGTTTGTGTCTTTGTTTCCTTATGCATAGAAATTGAATCATAAATCATTATTGGTCTTGTGTGACACTATTTAATAAAGGACTAGCACACAGATAAACATAACACCACTTATACATTTAAAAATGCAAGTGTAATTATAAAATAATTTGAACAAATATCTGTGACATACAACTGGCTTAACAGTATATTTTCTTAAATCGGTAGATTTTTTTGCTGATATATAGAGGGGATGAATAGTATAAAGATTAGAGACCCAATTCTGGACCCACACTTACTGGATTCATAACCCAGCTCAGCTGTGAATCTCTACAAAGTTACCACATTTTTGGACCTTATTTCTCTTCTCTGTAAAATGGGATAATAAAGGTACATAAGTGAAAGCATGAGGATGATATAAATTGATATAAGCAAAGTAATTAGAAGAGGGCTAACACATGGTGATCATCATATAAAAGTTAGTTATTAAATTCTGGCATGTATTTTAGTAGCAATTGACCTATCTTGAATTATCATGAATAATTTATTCACTTATGCCAAACACTGAGCCTTCATTTTACTTAGCATTTTCACACTTTTCTTTCACATAATAAATTTACTTGAGTTATATTTATACTTCTAGTCACTTCTCTGGGAAATTTTGAGAGTAACATGGCTTGTTGGCAATAATGAGGTGTCAATCTTCCTGGGAAATACTAATATTTTCATTTGTAATTCTGATGATGTATATGAAAGCATTATTATTATGATTTGTGGGATTTTAGTTTTGTGCTGTATCATTGGATAGGTGAACCTCTCTTATATTATCTGAAAACATTTTTAAGATAATATAGATGAGAATGAATGATGAGATGAGAATTCCCAGATGAGAATGAATGCCTGGATGTCTGAGAAAGTACCTGGCTTGCAGCAAGCTCAAAATACTTTACCTTAAAACCTAATTCATTGATTAGTCAGCTCCTTAATATTTGTTTGATAATTTCTGAGTGCTAGAAAATGTGTGCAAATTTTGCATTCTATTCCATAATAACTTTGTATTAATATAAATAGTGCATTAATTTATATAACATGGAATGATACAGCACCATATATCCAAGACGATAGGAAGCCCAGTTTGAGAAGCATACACAACTATATTTTGATGTTCCTAATATCTAAAACATTAATTAGAATGTGTATGTGTGTGTGTATTTACTGTGTCTATGTCTCTATCTGTGTGTATATTTGACTGAAAGCAAATTGATTATAGATTTTGGTGACCATACATACAACCAAACATTTTAACAGATTCTTTTCTTTTGTTTAATTTTCCTTTATTTAATTAAAAAAAAAGGAAATTTTACTAGGCTTATTTTCTGTAATATCTTTTTTATTTTAATAAAAATATAAAGACCCTATTTTGGAACCAAGTCAATCATAGCCATATGGTCTGTGAAGTTTCTTCTGAGTTCATTATTTGCTAACACAGCTTGCCGAACTTAAATGGAACGAAGTAGAGGGGTTTGGATAAAGGCCAAATAGGGATAAATTTGTCATATTCTCGTTGACTCGCCTAGTTTAGGGATTTCAAAACATTGCGAAAGTTGCCGAGGAAATAGGATTTGTTCCAAATATTGGACCAATGATAGAAAGTAAATAAGAGTTTAATCATTTGAAAGTAATATAGAAAAATAAGAAAAGTTGAGACCGTACATATACTGTAGACCAGTTTCAATAACTTAAAGAGTCTATCACAAGCTGCCACGCGGGGAGGCCGCAGCTTGAGGGAGGTCCCGGCCCCTCTGCGCCTGCGTCTAGCAGAGCCGGTGTGAGACCAAGAGACAATCCCTCCCAGCCGCCGGGATAATCAAGAGTTTTGGCTGGAACTTTGAACACACACCGAGATAGTGAGGGGCCAGACGAAAAGCACAGACGATGGCGCTGAAACAGATGAATAAAGAGCTTAGCAATTTGGCCCGTGACCCTCCAGCACAATTCTGCAGGTCCACTTGGGGATGATATGTTTCATTGGCAAGCCACAATTATGGGGCCTAATGACAGCCCATGTCAAGGCGGTGTATTCTTTTTGACAATTCATTTTCCTACAGACTACCCCTTCAAACCACCTAAGGCTGCATTTACAAAAAGAATTTATCATCCAAATGTTAACAGTAATGGCAGCATTTGTCTTGATATTCTAAGATCACAGTGGTCTCCTGCTTTAACTATTTCTAAAGTTCTTTAATCCATTTGTTCACTGCTATGTGATCCAAACCCAGATGACACCCTAGTGCCAGAGATTGCATGGATCTATAAAACAGACAGAGATAAGCACAACAGAATATCTCGAGAATGGACTCAGAAGTAGGCCATGTGATGCTACCTTAAAGTCAGAAGAACCTACATTATAGCTGGAATAAATTTTAAATTACTGTTCCTTTTTTGATTTTCTTATCCGGCTGCTCCCCTATCAGACCTCATCTTTTTTAATTTTATTTTTTGTTTACCTCCCTCCATTCATTCACATGCTCATCTGAGAAGACTTAAGTTCTTCCAGCTTTGGACAATAACTGCTTTTAGAAACTGTAAAGTAGTTACAAGACAACAGTTGCCCAAGTTTCAGAATTTTTTAAAAAATGGAGCATGTGTACTATGTGGCCAATGTCTTCACTCTAACTTGGTTATGAGACTAAAACCATTCCTCACTGCTCTAATATGCTGAAGAATCAGCAGAGGGGGAGGAAGTTGGAAGCTGAGTTGTCACATCAAAGAAAGCAGCATTATTCTAGCAGCATCCATTCTTGTTTAAGTCTTCCACTGTTAGAGATTTGAGGTTACATAATATACTTTATGCTCATAACTGATGTGGCTGGAGAACTGGTATTGAATTGATAGCATCAGCAGAACAGAAAATGTGATGTATTTTATGCATGTCAATAAAGGAATGACCTGTTCTTGTTCTACAGAGAATGGAAATTGGAAGTCAAACACCCTTTGTATTCCAAAATAGGGTCTCAAACATTTTGTAATTTTCATTTAAATTGTTAGGAGGCTTGGAGCTATTAGTTAATCTATCTTCCAATACACTGTATAATATGGCACTGAATAAATGATGCAAGTTGTCAATGGATGAGTGATCAACTAATAGCTCTGCTAGTAATTGATTTATTTTTCTTCAATAAAGTTGCATAAACCAAAAAAAAAAAAAAAGTCTATCACATTCCAGTAACCATTTGAACATGTCATATGAGTCCTTATTGACAGCTTCTGTTTTTGCTCATGGTTAATGAATAACATGCAATATGATATGTAATATAATGATTTGCTTAGTCTATTAAATGGAAGAACATTTATTTTTAGATTATTTTCAATTAATTACATAAGAATTTGAAGTTTGTAAGTTCCACAGCAAAAATGGAGTTTTGAATGTCTCCAAGAAGTAGCTCCGACATTCAAACAATATATTCAGTTTTATATTGATGGTAGTGGCCAGTGATACTTTTCCATTTCAAGCATATGCTTTCAACTGTTTTATGAGAATTATTACTTAGAGCAACAGTATGAGACCATTGATCCATAATCTACTATCGTATTTTCATCCCCTGAAAACTTTTCAATTCATGACACTATATGTATGTTCCTCAAATTATTCTAGGAGCAGGCATCGTATAATTCTGGCTGTTTCATGATCTTCACTGCACTATTACAATATCTATACTATTATAGTTTGTTCTCTCTAGGGACACATAACAAAAGAGGGATCTTATGGTGAAAACTATCCAATTTAATGAAATGGATAATGTAGTTGGCACTTTTTCCAGCATAGTGATTCTACAGTATTTTAAAAAGGTGCATTTTACTTTGACTTAGTTATTATATGACTTCTCTTTTAACTTTTTCAAAAAGTTCCTTATATCTTTTAAATACTTAAAAATGATTTTAATTCCAAAAACAGAGATTTTAAGATATTTGAATCATGTTAGGAGAGGACCTTTTTAAGAATATTTTTGGTTTATGATTAAAGAACTCAAGAAGCTAATTGAGGGACTTCCCTGGTGGCGCAGTGGTTAAGAATCCACCTGCCAATGCAGGGAACACGGGTTCGAGCCCTGGTCTGGGAAGATCCCACATGCCGCAGAGCAACTAAGCCCGTGCACCACAACTACTGAGCCTGTGCTCTAGAGCCTGCAAGCCACAACTACTGAGCCCATGTGCCACAACTACTGAAGCCCACATGCCACAACTACGGAAGACCGCGTGCCACAACTATTGAAGCTCATGCGCCTAGAGTCCGTGCACCACAATGAAGAGTAGCCCCTGCTCGCCGCAACTAGAGAGAGCCCACGCACAGCAACAAAGACCCAATGCAACCATAAATAAATAAATAAACAAACAAATAAATAAATAGAAGTCCATAAAAAAAGGGAATCATTTAAAAATTTATTTATTTATTATTATTATTATTTTGCGGTACGCGGGCCTCTCACTGTTGTGCCTTCTCCTGTTGCAGAGCACAGGCTCCGGACGCGCAGGCTCAGCGGCCATGGCTCACGGGCCTAGCCACTCCACGGCATGTGGGATCTTCCCAGACCGGGGCATGAACCCGCGTCCCCTGCATCGGCAGGCGGACTCTCAACCACTGCACCACCAGGGAAGCCCCGGGAATCATTTATATATATATAAAAAAAGAAGCTAATTGATACCTGTGTTCACTTAACATTTATCCAACAAATACTTATTGAGGACTTGCTACATTTTTGGCTAGGTTCAGGATAAAATTTTGAGCAAAAGAAAGAGACTCTGTTCCTCTGAAGATAATAGTCAATTGGATGACCATGCCCCCTAAAATCTGTTCTTTCATAGAATGAAAGCAAAGAAATCTCTACCTGGTAAACTTATAATTTGTATAACCTAATGGTCTATTTATGACGGTACTGCCAAATATGTTATGTCAAAAAATGTGTCAGTTGATTTACATGTTATTGATTCTCTAGGATCAGAGTCAAAATTACTTATTTAATCAACAAACACTTACTGAACACCTAGAGTGTACCTACATTTAAAAAAGTTTTAAATTGTTCAATACTTACTGTTGTACAGTCCCTAGCAATGCTCAGTAAATATTTGTGGAATTAATACATGGATAATTAAATGCACATATCACTATCTTGAGATACAGACTTAATTCCTGTCCTCAGGGTTACATCCTTGTGGAAGAAATAGACAAGCACATGATTATTTCTCTTTATAGTCAAGAGAAGCCCAGAATGTCATGAATGCTCAGAGATGGAGCATCTCATATACCCTTGGAGGGTTAGAGAAAAATTCCTGGAGACTGAGATTGCTTTGAGGTGTTAGCTAATGAGGGGAAAGATTTGGTTTAGTGATCCATGGAGCATACATTGGGTGGATAATTGAAACAGTGCCGTCTAACAGAAAGTTTTGTGATGATGGAAATGTCTTAAATAAGTGCTAATGCAGTAGCCACTTGTCACATGTGGCTAGGGCAACCGAGGAGCTGAATTTTAAATTTTATTTAATTAGAACTTAAAGAGTCACACATGACTCATTGTTACTGCATGGGGCAGCGTTGGATTGGAGGCTGGCAGTCCAAGAGGCTGAGAAACTAAGAAGGAAGCTGATGAAGCAAGCCAGCCACAGGTGATGAAGGCATGGTTTTAGTCAATGGCCGTGGGAATCAATATGAGAGGATGTGTTAAAGAGATTTTTAGGGAGAGGAAGAGATCCAGGTGACCATCACTTTCTGCATGAACAGCCTGGTATTTTTGGCATCATTCAGTGAAACAGGGAATAAGGAAGAAGAGCAGATGTGGGTCAAAAATGAGTCATGGGCCTCCCTGGTGGCGCAGTGGTTGAGAGTCCGCCTGCCGATGCAGGGGATACGGGTTCGTGACCCGGTCTGGGAGGATCCCATATGCCGCAGAGCGGCTGGGCCCGAGAGCCATGGCCGCTGAGCCTGTGCGTCCGGAGCCTGTGCTCCTCAACGGGAGAGGCCACAACAGTGAGAGGCCCACGTACGCAAAAAAAAAAAAAAAAAAAAAAAAAAAAATGAGTCATTATCTTTAAGATAAAGAAAAAGAGAGACCAAGATGGAGACCTAGGTGAACAGTGACACTTGAGGGGCAGATGTGGGGGGCATACTCAACGAAGGAGATTATTATGTAGATGATAGACAAGGAAACTCAGAAAACTGTGGTGTTACTAATTGTAAAGGCATTTCAGGAAGGGTGAAGGTTTAAAAGTGTCAAAGTAACAGAGAAGATGAGTAAAGACCAAGCAATGATTCCCAGTGGACTGGGAATTTATATGTCATAAGTGACCAGAAAACGTTGCATTAGAGACATAAGATCTAGGTGGGTTTTAATGGTTGAGAAATAAGTTCTTGGTCAGGGCCGACAATGTAGGCTGTCTTCTAATTTCAACTTTTAACTTTATATTAAAATAATTAAACAACTTATGACTCAATCACACTTTTATCTCTCAAATGAACTTCTATACTAACCCATTGTCAGAAAACATACCAAGTATTCATCAGAAGCATGAGAGAACCTCCAGGAAATAACTCAGATAAGGAAGCCTTGTTTTTATTTGTCCAAAAACGGTGTATCGTCATTGTTGTTCCTTTAAAAAATGCTTATTATTTTTTTTAAATTTTTATTTTTTAACATATTTATTGGAGTATAATTGCTTTACAATGTTGTGTTAGTTTCTGCTATATAACAAAATGAATCAGCTATACGTATACATATATCCCCATATCCCCTCCCTCTTGCGTCTCCCTCCCACCCTCCCTATCCCACCCCTCTAGGTGGTCACAAAGCACCGAGCTGATTTCCCTGTGCTATGCGGCTGCTTCCCACTAGCTATCTATTTTACATTTGGTAGTGTATATATGTCCATGCCACTCTCTCACTTCGTCCCAGCTTCCCCTTCACCCTCCCCGTGTCCTCAAGTCCATTCTCTACGTCTGCGTCTTTATTCCTGTCCTGCCCCTAGGTTCTTCATGACCATTTTTTTTTTTTTAGATTCTATATATAGGTGTTAGCATACAGTATTTGTTTTTCTCTTTCTGCCTTACTTCACTCTATATGACAGACTCTAGGTCCATCCACCTCACTAAAAATAACTCAATTTCGTTTCTTTTTATGGCTGAGTAATATCCCATTGTATATATGTGCCACATCTTCTTTATCCATTCATCTGTTGATGGACACTTAGGTTGCTTCCATGTCCTGGCTATTGTAAATAGTGCTGCAATGAATATTGTGGTACATGACTCTTTTTGAATTATGGTTTTCTCAGGCTATATGTCCAGTAGTGGGATTGCTGGGTCGTATGGTAGTTCTATTTTTAGTTTTTTGAGGAACCTCCATACTGTTCTCCATAGTGGCTCTATCAATTTACATTCCCACCAAGAGTGCAATAGGGGTCCCTTTTCTCCATACCTTCTCCAGCAAAAGAATGCTTATTATTACTTTAAACCTACACATCATCTTCTGTATATGTGTGAACCTTTAGAGAGAGAAAGCATTTCTCATCTTCAGGATCATAAAAGACTAATTTTCCTGGCAGGGCCAGAGTCTCATTCAAGTCAGAATGGTTTAAATGCTATAGACCAATGTAGCTTAAGGCACAGTACGTCAAACCCTTTTAAGTCATTTTACAATTCTTGATCTGGCTGACTCTACCATTTCATTAAGTGACTGGGCTCAGGGCTCCTGTGGGTTTGTAGAGGACACTACAGTTTCATAAAGAGGTGGACGAGAGGCATGGGTCAAAGAACAGTAACCAGACACCGTGATGTAACTCTTAAACTTCACCCCCAAAACAGAGGATGACTGAAAAGGGCAACCTACTTCAGAGCACAGCTGGAGAAGTTTATTCTAAGAAGCTATGTCACTGCTCTGTGCCACGAATATTTTCCCTGAACCTTCTCAGTGGGGTCGGTCTGTCTGCATCACTAGTTCTCCATGGGAAGAAAATGTCTGTGTACTTTGGGAGGAGCTATCATACTGTCACCATCGAGGGCAATACAAAGGAAAAAAATCAAATGTGGTTAAAATGTTTAGAAAAGAATCAGTTAAACTGAAACAGTGCTCAAAGGTTTAGTAACTCCTAACAGACAGGTTGTAGCCTCTCAATTCTTTTCATTCTTTTTTCTTTATTCTGCTCCCTGGCAGTTATTTCCACCATTTTTTCTCCAGCTCACCTAAACGTTCTTTTGCCTTGGTTATTCTGCTATTGATTCCTTCTAGAGTATTTTTAATTTCAGCTATTGTGCTGTTCATCCCTGTTTGTTTGCTCTTTAGTTCTTCTAGATCTTTGTTGAATGTTTCTTGTATTTTCTCCATTCTGTTTCCAAGATTTTTGACCATCTTTACTATCACTACTCTGAATTCTTTTTCAGGTAATTTGCCTATTTCGTCTTCATTTATTTGGTCTTGTAGGTTTTTACCTTGCTCCTTCGTCTGTAACATATTTTTTTGTCATTTCCTTTTTTTTTCTTTTGATGGCTGGGCTGTATTCCTGTCTTACTGGTTGTTTGGTCTGAGGCGTCCAGTGCTGGAGTTTGCAGGCAGTTGGATAGAGCCAGGTCTTGGTGCTGAGATGAGGAACTCCAGGAGGCCTCACTCTGATTAATATTCTCTGGGGTCTGAGGTTCTCTGTTAGTCCAGTGGTTTGGACTCGGAGCTCCCACCATAGGAGTTCGGGCCCGACCTCCGGCCTGGGAACCAAGATTCTGCAAGCTGTGTGGTGTGGCCAAAGAAAAAAAGGAGCAGTACAATAACAAAGAATGAAAAACAAAATACAATTAGAAAGATAAAAAATATATTAGGAAAAATAAAAATATAATTGAAACAACTGCAACAAGGTAAAATAAAATCACAACAGAAAAAAGAAAAGAAAAAAAGGGGAACAAGCCAAAAGGAGCTGAACAATAACAAAGTACACAGAATAAAATAAAATTAGAAAAATAAAAGATTTATTAGAAAAAAAAGTATATAAATGCATCAACAAGGTAAAACAGAGCCTCAATCTAAAAGAGGAAAAAAGGAAAGAAAAAAAAGAAGCCTTGGCTATGTGGGGTGGAGTTTAGGTGGGGGTGGAACTTAGGCAGGGGTGGGGTTTAGGGTGGGGCGGGACCTAGGCAGGTGGGGGGTGACCTTTGAGCATGGGGCGGGGCCTAGGCTCAGGACCCATGCAGCTGCGGCTGGAAAAGGCCCTGGGGGCGGGGCCTAGGCGGGCCACGTTCAACCATGGGGCAGGGCCTCTGCTTAAGCCCTGCATGGAAGGGGAGAGGCAGCACGTGGAAAAGAGGGCCTCTGGAGTGTGGAGTGTGGAGCTCTGGAGTTCGGAAGTAGGGCCCTTCGTGCGGGTGTGTGGGTGGGGCTTAGGCCCAGCCCCTTGGAGGGGGTCTCGGAGGGGGTCTCCGAGTGTAGAGGTGGGGCCCTGGGGGGGTAGGGGCGGGGCTTGGTCTCTGCCCTGCAGGAGGGAGGCTCCGAGGGCAGAGGATTAGGCCAGGAGCCCAGCAGGCCTCCCTGGTGCCTGAGTGGACAGGGAAAGCGCTGGCCCCGTTCCCTTCCGTTCCTTCGCTCCCCTCCCCCACTGTTTCCCCCATCCCCACTGCACCCCTAACCGTGGGTGGGTCCCACTGGGTGTAGGAACTCCTCCCCTCCCCCAGCCGCCCCTCGGGGGTGCCGTCCCGGAGGTCCAGCCTTTACTTTCGCTCCCTCTTCCCTCCCTCCCTCTCCGTCAGGACCCGCATGGCTGGAGGGGGCCTCGGTGGGCAGAGAATCAGGCCTGGATCTCAGCAGGTTCCTGGGGGCCCAAGTGGGCAGGGAAAACCTGGCCACACTCCCTTTGGATCCTCTGCCCTCCCAGTGGTCCCCCAATTTCCCCCTTCGGGTGTGGGATCCCTTCCCCTCCCCCAGCCGCCCCTCGGGCGCCAATCCCGTCCCGCCACCACTTCTCCTCCCCCCTCACTCCCCCTACGCCTCACGTCCTACCCGGTCACTGGGGGTTCCTCTGTCCCCTTAGGTGTCCGTGGTCCCCCACTGGTGCCTGGTAGGTGCCCTGGTTGTTTGGAGACGCGAATTCCGTGTCCTCCTAGTCGGCCATCTTGACCCCGCCCCCTCCTGTCTATTTAATGAGAGTTCTTCTTTCATGCTATCGTTTGAAATGGGTCCCCTGTGGTGTTAGGAACTACTGTTTTCTTTTGTTCCTGAGTTTTCTGGCAACTTGAGCACTGACATTTATTTATATAAACATTGGGTTTATATTTACACTGCCTAGCAAATTGACAGTGCTATGATTCCCAGTCACTAAACTCAACAGATTCTCTCAAAATTGCTTGGCTTTTCTTGTATCTTCCCCTGGTTGGCCTGCTCTCTCCCTCTCTCTGAACCAGTCATTTCAACTTTTATAAACTCTCTTCCAGCTATTCCAACATGCAAGCCTCCCTACTTCACCCTGACTCTCAGCTGATGACCCTTCTTGTTACTTAACCCTGAAAACAGAAGTTATCAGATAGGAACTGCATTAACTTTCCTGTATCTATAAACAAAAATATTTCACACCTATCTTTTCCCTCTTCCACTGGTAGATGGTGGTGGGAACGACTTCCTTTATGCTTTTTAAATAAACTTACCTTGTTGATTACCTTCCTTCTCTGTTTTCAGCTTTTTTTCTCTCCTTGATCCTCCCATCAGTATTGAGATGCTGCTTAGTCTCTATTTTAAAAACAAAATGAAACAAAAATAACTCTTCCTGGATGTCATTCGACCATGTCATCTCTGGCTAATCATAGCTAAAGTTTTTGAAAGAAACAGCTGTATACACCAGCTAATTTTCTTTGTCACTCACTCTTCAATGTCACTCATCTCTTCTGCTTCTGCCTCACTGCTCAGCTGATCCTGACATTTTTAGGGGACCCAATAATGCCGACTTCCATGAAGCCAGCAAGGGGCCCTCACTAATTGCAGACTCGGCTTTTCCATCATCGTCAACACAGGTGAGCACTCCTTTCTCTCTTGGCTTTTGTGACTCTCTTCCTACCCCGCTCTCCCTCCCTCTCCCCCATAACCAGGTGATTGGTCTCCGTCCATTCTTTAAACATTGGTGTTTTTCTAGATTTGGTTTTAGGCTACCTTTTCTTTTCATTTTACCCTCTTCTTAGGCAATCTCATATACACCTACAGCCTCGATTACTGAAATACAGAGTATTTCCTACTTTATTCTCCTGCTGAGATTTTTATTCTGAATGATGGGTCAGTGTTTTTGATACATATATAGTATTTCCCATGAATGTCTTAGAAGCATCTCCATCCCAGTATCCTAAAATTGAACTCATAATATTACCCAACATGCTTAAAACCCTCCAAAAATTTCCCCTTATTCATAATCCATCAAATTGCCTTAATTAGTTAAAAATAGTTTGCCTCAGATTCATTCATAGTAACTATTACATTCTTATGAAAGTCCCAGGAGATGTCTATAAAAGTGGAAATTGAATTCTTTTTCTATTAAAACAGAAACAAAATCTCTCCTTCAAATCTGGCTGTCCTTATGTTTTAGTGGAATGCTAGATGATATGGATTTCATTTTCAGTCCAATCAAATGCAATTTATATTATTTATAAAATGACACATTGCGCCCAGCAAATATTAATCATAAAAGACTATGCTCTTATCTTTGGAATTCATCAATAAGGTAAATCTTACTTTGAAATTGATTTCCTCCATTAGCCACTTGATATAGCCATCAGTTACATTATTTTCACCTATACCCCTCTACCTCTGAGAAGGATGCCAAAAAAAGAAAGAAAAAAAAAAAGAATAAAAAGGAAAAAGGGTAGCAGTTTGAAGCTTCTATGCTTGTCATCTTAGAAAACTTCTGAAGGTCAAATTTCATTTCTTTGCCTCCAAATAATCGGGGTTAGATAAAAGCAAACTCTTGCCTTTTAAGCAGTCAGGAAATTGGGGTGTTCAACAAACACCCTGATAGACTTTGTAAATGGTTGGTTGAAGGTAGAAGGAAAGGGTAAGGAAAATAGTTGAAATTTATTACACAATTTATTTCAACTTGAATGTGAATTGGCTAAGATGTAATGAGAGTAAAGTTGGATTGAGGGAATCAAAATGTGTGAATCTGAGTCCTAACTCTGTCTAAAACCATGGCTTTGCTGAATCACATAGCAACACAGTGACTCAGTTTCTCCAGCTCGGAAATGATGATCCAATGCCCCCTGACAATTCATGCATGTGAAAGTATTTTTTAATTACAGCGTGATAAAATTGAAAGCTACCATCCATTCTTTTAAAAAGTCCATAGATTTCTAGGCCATCAAATAATCAGATTTAGCTCCACTCAAGCTTAACATTTTTAAAGCTTCTTGATATGAGAAACCTTCCTTCTGTGTATCCTGGGGGAACTCAGGGAGTGATCAAAAGCCCTCCAGAATTCCTGTGCTGCTGACATCAACCAAGGCAAGCAAACCCACAAAGGCAACCTGGGCCTTTGTGATCGTCCTGTGGGACTGTTCACCAGAAGTTCATTCCAAGACACATGTTTATTTTCATTTGTCATCTTATTTTCACTTTCTGGTTCTTATAATTTCACTTAATACAAGCATGTTAAACATTTGCTAGGAGGTGCTTAAGAAAGAATGTTTATTTTCGCCCAGTTGAACATTTTCTAGATGTATAAAAATTCTATAGAACAAAGTTGTTACTAATTAAACAAACTTTAAAGGAGCAATTGTGGCTCCTTTTTTATTTTTGAGAAAATTTATTTAGTCTGTTTTATTTTTTTCTAGTCATCGGATTTCATAGCCACTGGGTAGAGCCCCTGCCCTGCCCTTACCTTGAGGGGCTGGGCTGCCCCTGACGCTCTTTACTTAGGAGCTGATGGTGTGAGCCCTTCCTCAGCTGGTCTCCTCCTCTCCGGTTTACTCCCTTGTGGCTTGGGCTTGTCACGTATTGAGTCCTGCAAGCTGCACCCTTATCCCACTTTCCATAGCACAGCAGATGTGATATTTTTTGCTCTTAATCTGCTAGTCTTCCTTACTTGGTTAAGAATTGGTTAAGAATCCTGAAAACATGTGCTGAGAGAATCACGAATCTTCTCCAAACGTTCAGCGCAGATGCACCTGGAAGTATTACGAGGCTGGAATGACCCAATCTTTCAGCAGCTCTCCTAGGTGGGTCTCCATTCATTGGTCAATATTTCACTGGCTTTCAGTTTATAAATCCGTTTGATAGGGAGAATAATTGCATTTTGTTCATCTGCTCATCTGTTCTTTAAACTGCTAAACGTATGTGGGGGGTGTCTATGTTTTTGTTGCCAAAATGAAATATATTTTAACATCATTTTGTCACCTAATAAAATTGTAGACTCTGTATTCTCTTATTCTTTGGTGGGAAATAGACCCTCAGTATGCTCACCTACAATTAGAGGACAGTCACCCACATATATGCTACCAGACTCTTTTAAACTCAGTGGCTAATGCAGTTGTCCCAGCTTACCTTTAGGAAGTGAAAATGAAATGTAAGAGATACATTTTTTTTTTTTTTTTTTCGGTATGCGGGCCTCTCACTGTTGTGGCCTCATCCCGTTGCGGAGCACAGGCTCCGGACGCGCAGGCTCCGGACGCGCAGGCTCAGCGGCCATGGCTCACGGGCCCAGCCGCTCCGCGGCACATGGGATCCTCCCAGACCGGGGCACGAACCCGTATCCCCTGCATCGGCAGGCGGACTCTCAACCACTGCGCCACCAGGGAGGCCCAAGAGATACATTTTACCTACAAAATGGGGAAGATTAATAAGACAACTAAGTATGTCGATAAGGATATGGGGATGTAGGACTCTCTTATGCTCCTGGTAGGCATATAAATTTGCATAAACTTTCTGAAAGCCATTTGTCCGTATTTATTAAGAGACTCTACCCCTTGACTCAGCAATTCTACTTTTAGGAAACTATCCCAAGGAAATAATTGAAGACGTTCATACAATAAAGCAGCTACAAAGAAAGCATCACTGTCTTTTTGTGATAGACTGCAGATGGGAATGCTCTAAGGGTTTAACAATAGATGGATAGTTGAAGAAATCCCTGCCAAGTTGTACAATGTGCTCATTAAAATGCAGGGATAGAAATAAATTTTCTGACTTGGCAAGATATTCACAATATACTGTTAAATAGAAATATAGAAATTAAAAAGAATGGGCAGTATTTTTATTTTCATGTATAGAAATGGTTTTCTCTGGCTGGGTGGATGCTGGGTGGCTTCCTCTTTCTTCCCTGCTATTACTCTCTTTGTCTATCTATATTTTATTTTTTAAACAACAAACACATGATTTTTTAAAAAACTAAGATGTTAGTTGAATAAATCTTTTAAAATAACCTCTTTATATGACGCCCAAAGGAAAACCTCATCATGCATCTCTTTCTTCTCCCCAGTTCCCTCCAGGGATAGCCAAGGTGCTCAGTGAAGGAAATTCTTGTTGTTGTGGCTTGTCTGTTACTATTATTATTTTAAAAGAATACAGTTCATTGATTCCCTCACTCTCTTCACAAAGGCAGACTTTGAGAAAGGGAAAAGGAGCGATGAGAATAGACTACAATATTCAGATTGGAGAGAATCAGTCATTTGACTAATATATAAGCTTTTTGTTTACTTTGTAAAGAAAACATGAAAATGCCAACACCTTTCTAGAGTTGGATTTGTATTACAAATGCAAATAAATAACAGTCACCCATTAATTTAATAGGAAACTCAAGATTAACACCTAAACAAGGTCATTGTGGAATTTTTTTTCCCTCACTCAGTAGCTCAAATTGCTGAAATAGATATTTGAGTAAAAATGCTTTACCATTTCACTGTATTTAAAGTTCATTAAATTATGTAAAGTCACAGCCTTGGCGTCAAAGTTGCTGAATCATTTTTTGGCTTATTTTGGGTGGTATGTGAGCTTTTTCTTTAACCAGCCTGTCTTAGTAACATTGTTTAAAGAGTCCCTTCAAATAGTTTACTTTGTTTATATTTTATCTAGATACCCTCCTCCCAAATAAATAACTTAAATACAAATAACATTTATTTTGACCCATTTTTACTCCTGAGACTGGACAAAGCCTATGGTTTCCCTTGGATCCATGGGGCATTTCTGGAATGTTGAGAAAAAGATATTCTTAATTATTCATTTTGTTCTTTGAATTAATTTCCAACGATGGTTGTACAATTTTTATTAGCGCTTTCCAGAACATTTCAACAAAGTTAAATTTTCTAAATTTAGGAAACCTTTATTTGTGTAAAATAAATTGCAAATAGAAAGGGTGGCTATTGTAGCTGGGAAAAAATAGACTCAGCATGACTTCTTAGTGTGTGCATTTAAAAATGTCGGAGTACTGCGAGGTGAGAGAGTAGCACTGACATACATACACTACCAAATGTAAAATGGATGGCTAGTGGGAAGCAGCCACATAGCACAGGGAGATCAGCTCGGTGCTTTGTGGTAACCTAGAGGGGTGGGACAGGGAGGGTGGGAGGGAGACACAAGAGGGAGGGGATATGGGGATATATGTATATGTATAGCTGATTCACTTTGTTGTACAGCAGAAACTAACACACCATTGTAAAGCAATTATACTCCAATAAAGATGTAAAAAAAACTCAGAGTATGGATGGGATGCAGAGATAACTTTGAATTAAATGTGTTTGCTCTTCATCACAGCTACATCAGAGGCAGCCCCGAGTCCAAGGAAAACCGGCCAATGATAAGCCCTGGAGGAAACTAGCTCGTGGTCCTTCCCCAAATTAAGCTCTCCTTTTCCCAACAGTGTGGTTTTAACTCTAGATTCAGTTCTCTAGCTGGGCATGAATTCCTATGGACCTTAACTAGAAAAACTTACCCTCTTCTAAATCCCTTCAGAAACGTGGCCACCTGGGCCTTAAAAGTGTCATTTGAGATTTTCAGCATCTTTCAGCTGAGAGACCTACACACGAACTCTGTGACTAAAGGGCAGTGGATGGATTTGTCAACATCTCTGGAGAATTCGGTCATGAATGATTTTTTGTTTGTTTTTACTGAGCACATATTTCCTTTTGTTTTAATGGTTTAAATTACTATAAAGTTGAGAACGATTTTTTTTACTAATTAATCTAGTTTTCTTAATGAAAATGACAGTTAACTCCTCATTAGCCTGAACTGAATTATCTACCTTTTTTTTTTTTTTTTGCGGTATGCGGGCCTCTCACTGTTGTGGCCTCTCCCGTTGCGGAGCACAGGCTCCGGATGCGCAGGCCCAGCGGCCATGGCTCACGGGCCCAGCCGCTCCGCGGCATATGGGATCCTCCCAGACCGGGGCACGAACCAGTATCCCCTGCATCGGCAGGCAGACTCTTAACCACTGCGCCACCAGGGAGGCCCTATCTACCTTTTTGATATGGTTTTAGCAAAAGATTTCTGTGTCCAGAAAGAACAATAAGCAGATACATGACCCAGGATCCTGCTGACGGTTCTGTTGTGAAGCCCAAGCATTTGCAAGCTTCTGTAACATACTTCACTGTAATTATGATGCCAGTTTTATCAGTTCTACTCGTAATTTATTGATTTGTTCAATCCATTTTCTTGACAGGATATGGCTAATCAATTTGAATTTGCAGCACACCAATACAGGAAAAACATCACTTTCTTTATAGTTGTGGTTTATCTGTTCATATGGCTTAACTTCTTTTTCTGCTGCCCATTTAGGTGGGGTTTTATATATTTTAATGAGCCAGGTTTACCGTTCCATTTGCTTCCTTCAGGTACCAGTTTCATTCTAACTTTCTATTCGTGAAAATGGTCTGGCCTTTTTAGAAAGAAGACTCAGAATATCTCCTAATGTATACAAAAATGTGACGTTGCAAAGGGCCTGAGAGTCTTCTTTAAGGGGAGGAAAGTGAGGGAAGCCAGAGAAAAAGGGAGTTATTCTTTCAGATAAGATCCAAAACATAAGATTTGACACCTTGTGTTTGTGGTTTAAACTCTTTTTTTTTTTAAACTGGGATCTAGAATCCCATTAGTGCCAAGGTTCTGAAACTCACCCAGTACGTGTAGGAAAGAATGGTTTAGCTCCCAGGGGACCAGCAGAATCCGAGAGAGGAGAACTTCCTTCATTTAGTTGAAACCATAAAGTGAAAAGATAACCCTCTTCACAGTGTCGTAATTTTACAAGCAACTGAAAAGCATCTCATTCTATAGTGTGTGACAAAGTCAAATCCCTTTGTATTCGCCATAATTTCCTGAGTTAAATCACCCTTAGATTAATTCCTTGTTGCATTTGCTCCATCCTGTCTCCCCGGAGAATGAATCAGGATTGGCTGGTGGTGCAGTGGATTGTTAAATGATGCCTTGGACAATGTCTAGGGCTTCCTACTTATCCTTATAGGCTGCAGGACATTGTTGCATGGCAGGGTGGACCATTATGAGCTCCAGTGACTGAAGTCTGATGCTCAGATGAGCTCTAACAGGTACTGGTATTCATACAGCCTCATACACTAAAGGTGCATGTTTCTTTGGTCAAAAATGTCCCCTGGGGCTGTCCAGATCTGGCATTCATATTCTCCCTGGGATTGGATTTCACATCTCTTTTATGGACATAGTTTTTACTTCTTAGGTCTAGTAATACCCAGTTTCTTGATGGGAATTCCCTGAAAGGCATAGCTCTTCAAACACAACATTCTCAGCTGGATTTCTACTGGGTGTACAGTAGAAAATTATAAGAATCAATTAGATGAAATAGGCAGTAATTATAGAGTTGGAACTTGGCCTCAAAGTTCTTATCTTCCCGTGAAATGGGCCAAATACAAGAACAGGCAATTTACAAAGAAGGAAATACAAATGGCCCATAACTATGTGAAAAGATGTTCACCTTCTGCAAATCAAATAAATTCACATAAAATCATGAGCCAATGCCTATTAACAGATTGGCCAGATTTAAAAGATTGATAAATCCTAGGATTTAGTGAGGCTGTAGGGAAACAGAAATCTGAAGCACATTAGTGGTTATGTAAGTTGGTGCAAACATCCTGCAGGGTGGGTTTTGAAATATACAGTAGGATTTTAATTATAGGTGTGGAAATAGATGGAGACCTACCAAATGAGAAAAGGCAAAAGCTATTTATTCAATTTCACTATGGCAGGGGAGTCAGCTACCCATCCTTTGTGTTTTAGCAGACTCAGAAGAGAGGAAGAGCTGTCTAATAAAGGGAAGACTTCAGGTGTGCCCTGCATAAAGGCTGTTGGCTGTGGAGCTGGGGGGTGAGAACCAGTGGTGTGCTAGCTTCAAGGGGGGCATCCTTTGTGATTGGCTAGGGATGCATATTTGGCTTTCTCTCATTGGTCCAAAGTTGGGAGCTGGTACAAAAATTAGGGAAGCTGTCAGTTATTAATCAATTCCTGGCCATTTTAGGCTGACTGTTACAGGGATTATTATTTGGCTTCCTGGACCATATTGCTAAAATGGTCTGATTCCTACAAGTCTTACTTCTGGATTAGAGGCTGGCTTCCTGGGCTGGTTACCATAGACAATGGGTTGATTTCCTGCAATAGTTGCTGCAGATTGTGGGTCAGATTCTATTTTTATATACGGCCTGGATATTGTTTGTTTGTATATTCAGCCTCTCAAAAGAATCCATTGAAGGAGGTAATTGAACAACACTTTTCTTAAAGAAAGTATTTGTTAGTTCACAAAATGGAAAGAGGTGAGAATTATTACTTCCAATCTACTGTAGCAAAAGACTGAAGCAATGGTTCTTTTTTTTCTTTGGCTTCATTGTTGCACGCAGGCTTTCTCTAGTTGTGGTGGGTGGGGGCTACTCTTCGTTGTGGTTCGTGGGCTTCTCATTGTGGTAGCTTCTCTTGTTGCGGAGCACGGGCTCTTGGCACGTGGGCTCAGTAGTTGCGGCCCGTGGGCTCAGTAGTTGCAGCACGTGGGCTCAGTAGTTGCGGCATGTGGAATCAGTAATTGTGGTGCACGGGCTCAGTAGTTGGGGCTTGTGGGCTCTAGAGTGCAGGCTCAGTACTTGTGGCACCCGGGCTCAGTTGCTCCACAGCATGTGGCATCTTCCTGGACCAGGGCTCGAACCTGTGTCCCCTGCATTGGCAGGCAGATTCTTGACCACTGTACCACCAGGGACATCCCAAAGCAATGGTTCCTGACTCATGCAGAGACCCATGTATCCCTCTACAAGAGAAGTTGCAAAGGGGGGCATCATTCCTTTAGTAAACCACAAGGATGCTTCTCATATAAACTGTCATGTGACAGGAAATTTTAGAATCCACCTGATAAACCCTAGTGTCCAGAGACCACCAGAAACATACTTGCAGCCAAAGCTAGGTCTGTTAACATGCTCCTACACTGTGGGCAACCATAGGGTGTCTCAGGAAGCGTGTGGTGGTGGGCTTGTCATTTAGTTTGAAATTTTGATTTTGGGGGAGAATTTCAGGAAATTAATTTTGGATTGGATGCTGCCAGGAAGCAGTGGTGATTTGATGATTGAGCATCTTAGCCTTGTTTATGTAGGAGGGAGGGCAATGAATTGGGGCTTAAGGTGTCACGGGCAGTAGTGCTTGTACCGGTCAGGAGGGAGAGATGTTTGATCACTACTGTGGGAGCAGGGTGTCCTGGGTTTAGTCTTGTCCCAACATGGTCCTGGAGTGACTGTGTCTGATGTTCATATTCTGTGAAATTGTTCCCATTCAGTAGGGGATCCCATGGCCTGGCTTCATGGGTCTCTCCAGGCTTCACAACACACTCTCAAGGGAAACTTAGCATAGTTTAAATGTTTGAGGGAAGCACAGGGACATCTGTTGAGCATCCTGTGAACATGACTGTATTGTTTGGACCTAACTATGTAGCCCATGGGATGGTTAGGTACTTCTCTTGGCTTAGGGCCGCAGTGAAAAAAAATAAGCCGAGACATGAAGGACACTATAATTGAGCAAGTTTGAGAAGGTCCAGCCTTGCTATTATTTCACCTCCAGATGCTGGGTTCCAACTCCTGGGCCTGGAGTGTCCTTCCTCCATCCCTTTCTCTTCACTTCTCTCCCAGCACAGAAAAGTTTGAAGCTTGAGAACCTGTGCTCTAGACCTGCGCTATATGATACAGTAGCCACTTGACACATGTGTCTATTTAAATTTAAATTAAAAAACAGATAATATTTAAGTAATCAGTTCTCTGATCCCACTGGCCACATTTCAGGTGCTCAATGGCCACCTCTGATGAGTGGTTACACATTAAACAGCACAGCTGGAGAACATTTCCAGACCTGGAGCAAGTCCACTGGGCAGGGCTCCTCTAGGGACAGGTAAGAGGGCTGTCTCCTCAGTTCCTTTTATCTGTGCCCACAAACTGGTCTCAGTCCCATGGGCCCAGTCATTCTACCATAAGAGGATGCCCATGTGCAAGCTCTTATTCATACCATTAAAATTTTAGCCCAAAGCGTTCCTAAGCATGGAAGTTGCCAGGCCTCCTCTCCCCACTCACAATTCAGAGACTGGCAGTGATAGCCCCTATCTGTGTGGTCCAAACAACACCTCAGCTGATATATTTGCCTTTGTATTATTTCAACTTCATCTTGAGCATCACTCCCAGAATGAAAAGATGTCTACAATGTAAACAGATTCTTATTTCCACAGTAAGAGCCACCAGGGCAACAAACAAACAAACAAACACATATTAAAACAGAGAAATTCATAAACTTATGGTCTCAGCCTCCAGTAATTAAGGGATCAAAAACCTAAAGCTCAATAAGAGTATCTTTTAAAGAAAGGCAACTGAATTAGTGCACTGCTTCCTACTGGACAGCTGGGAACCCCTTGGAGACCCATGAAGACCTTGATCTTCACTGAGTTTCTCCAACTCCTTAGGTAAAGTTGGGTTGGGGAAAGCAGTTAGCTTCCCCTAGAATTAAAGTTCTTCTGGTGATAGAAAACAGGGTTGTGAGCTTGGATTAGGAATCAGACTGCCTACCTTGGATTCCCAGGTCCTCCACTTTCTGTATCTGAGAAATTAGACAAACCCCTGAACTCTCTGTGTCTCAGTTTACCCGTTACAAATTTATCGATTTATAGAGAGGACAAAGGAGAGTATCTAACCCAAACACTGGTTTTAAAGTTGAATAATACATTTAAAATAAAAAATAAACAGGTAGCTTTTAACAGTGATTAAAAAAAAAAAAAACCACGAGAGCCAGTGTTAGTTTTGTAGTACAGAAGGTTCTAAAGTAATCCAGGATGAAGATGACTAAAGCCTGGATCAGGGATTTGCCTGCAGGGATAAAGAATAAATGAAGATCTTCGACCTTTAATAGAAAAAAATACTTGCGTATAAAAAAAGCCAGTCACCTTGGGAATGACTCTTTCTGTATAACACTAAGTTCCATTTTAACTCTGAAATCTCAAATTCCATGTAAAGTGAGTTGTTGGTAGGTTATTTAATCTGCAATTAACTGGCCTTTACCTTCTTTTATTAGAAATTACAGATTCTTGCTTAACAGCTAATATGCCAACCTACTAAACCCATTACTTATACGAATAAGTGCAGTTTAAGCATTTAAGGGGAACAGTATCCACAAAGTGCTGATAACAGATTAAAGCATTTACCCATAAGTAACGTCAGCAGAAAGGAAGTGTCTTGACTGAGGGGACAAAAGCCTGCAGCGAAGCACAAATTACCTACAACACCTTAAACAACCTGGCAAACTCCACGGCAAACGCGTTGCAGTTGTCAAGGTGGCAGGAAGCGTTTACTTCCCCTGTTTATCTACACATCCTTGTCTCTGTCATTGTCTAAAAACTAAGAAAATCTCTATTGTGAGGAAATACAAAGCATAATTTTATCACAGTCTAGAGTTGTAAAGTTCTTAATGTTGAACCATCCTGGGATAAACCCTACCTGCAATAATTTTTTATTGTAATACTGGAGTTACTGTGCTATATATTTAATTGGATGATTTGTGCATCTGAATTTCTAAGCTAGATACCTTCTGAATTAGTTGGGAAAAATTGCTTTCCCTTTCATTGTGTTGTGTATTGAATGTTTGTGTCTCCTCAAAATACATAGGTTGAAGCCTTAATACCCAGTGTAGCTGTATTTGGAGAAGGGGCCTCTGAGGAAGTCACTGAGATTAAAGGATGTAAAAGGGTGGTGCCCGGATCCCATAAGATTAATGTCCTTTCAAGAAGAGACACTGAAGAGCTTGTGTGTTCTCTCCCTGTCTCTACCCACCCCTGGCCACCACCCCATCCTTCCGCAGGCCCGCAGGAAAGGGCATGTGATGACTCAGAAGCCTGAATCCTTTTCTCGGTGCCCAAGGTGGAAGGGGGCGGTGATGGGCACTGTACCCCCATCTCAGTCTCTTGTGTAAATTCCACCTGGGCTGCACGAGCTCTGTAGCACCAGCTCCTCCTGGGGAGGCCCATTTTGGTTCCCACTTCTCCCGAGGGTGCAGCAACACCTGGCCCTCCCTTCTCTCTGTCCAGGGTGCTCTTAAACTCCTCTCCACGTGCTCTCATCATCTATGTGTGTCTAATTCCCCTTTTTTCCTATGAAATTCTCGTTGTCGAAAGATGAAGAACGAGTTCCATTTCCTGTTTAGACCTGACGAATACAAGTCCCTTAACCAAATAAGTGCTGATTTATCAGACACAATAAGAAGTCTAGTAGTAATCTTGCCTTTTGAGTGAGCACATTCTCACTCCAAACAGAATCACATTACTAAGGAAGAAGGGAGATGAAAATTAGCAGTGTCTGCCACAATTTTGTTTTTGTTTGTAGTTGTATTTGTCAATTTGATAGTTTTCATCTTTTATGAGAAGTCTTTAATATTGTTCATTAATTATTATAAGTAAAATAGGAGTTTGTTTTTACCCTTTTCTATATTTTCTATTGTGATACATTTCCTTCTCCTTTCTCCCCAACCCCTTCCCGTCTCTAATTTTATGAAACCTTCCCTCATGCTGGGTTTCTTCTTTTATTTCCCAGTTCCCAACCAGCAGCTTCTCTTCCTTTCTGCTTTAAGCATAAAGTTTAATTAGATTCTTACATACATAACTGATAGTTTGGCTGACAGCTAAAACTCTGTGTGTGAAATTTGTGTTTCATGGCGATTGTAATTAGTTCATTATGGAAATGCTCTTTAGTTAATTTATGAGATTACATTTCTTATGTTTTCTGAGTATTCACACTGTTCTCATTCACTGTCTATATCAGTTGGGGTTGCTTTTGCCTTTGAGTAAGAGAAAATCCAACTTGGAGGGTTTCAATCAAATATGGGTTTATTTTTCTCAAAGGTTAGTGTCTTCTGGCAGTGGTTGAAAATAGCCTAATGATGCTAGATTGAGCATCTGTATGATTGTATAGGCCTTTCCTTATGGTCACAAGATGGCTGCTGATGCATCCACTGTCATATCCACATTCCAGATGAGAAGAAAGCACCAACCACATGGGTGTTTCTTTTATCAGAAAGACAACACTGTTCCCAGAGCCCTTGCAAGATATATTTGCTTACATTTCCATGGCCACTCTCATCTACAAGAGAGAGTGAGAAAGCAAGTATCCTGCCTGGAGATAGTCATATAGCTTCACAAATGCAACAGGGTTATATCATCAGAGGAGAAGGAGGACACGAATCTTCGTTAGATATTTAACCATATATGTCACACTACACATCTTCAGAAATTAAAAACTATGTTAATATTCTGATTAGAATCGCTGCAAGATTCCCAGTGTTACTATATATTAATTTGAGTTTTTATCTTTTTGCCACTTTGTCAGGATTGGGGAGAATGGAGTCATTGCATATTGAATCAGAAGTCTGTGTCTTTTTCTAATTTCTCACCTTCAGTCTTTTTGCCACTCTAGTTTCATTTTTAATTGCTCTTGAAGTTATTTCCTTGATAAGAAATTGGATCAAGCCATCCCCAGTGTCACAGGACTCTTTAGCATGGGATAAAGGTCCTTCAACCTCTTTGTCTGCCATTTTCCTCATTGCTTCTTGGGGTGGAACCCAGCTTCTCTGAGAGTATCATGCTTTTCTCCACTCGGGGCCTTTCCACATGTTGGGTCTTCTGAGTTGAGCACACTCCTCTTCTTGCCTCCCTGAAAAACCCTTATCCATTTTTCAAGGACCAGCTCAAGGTGCCTTTTCCATGAATCCTTCTTTGGCTCCCAGAGGTCCTGGGAGCTGCTTCTGCAGCAGTCACATCACCCCGCAGCGGTCCTCACTGAAACTCGGCTCTCTGTCCCCCAGTTGGCACTGAGGGATCAGAATGGCTTATTCCTCTTTTTACCCCAAGAAAAGTGTCTGTAAGCATGGTAAGAACCTAAATACTAGACTAGATGAATAAATCATAAAAGAGCAAATAAAAACACTTTAATGAGAAAAGTACTTTTTCTGGATTACTAAAGAATAATTTTTTTAGAAAATACCGGATAATTTCTTTAAAATAAGAAAATAGTTTTCTGGGAAATCTTATTCTGTGCCAGTGCTACCTACTCAAGGCCTAATCTCTGAGCATGGTTTTGGGATCAACTATGAAAGTCCATCTAACCTCTGTCTCTGTTTCTCTTTCATACACACAGGCACAAAGACACACACAAACACACAGACACACACACACAGACAAACTCAGGCAAAACCATGCCCAAACTATCCGTACCTATACATGTTAATTCTAAGTTTCTATTTTTACAATAGTTTATTTTTAATTATTATTGGTCTTAGAAGTAAAACATTATTTTTTTAATAAGTGTCACGGAATTAAAAAAATAAACCCTTTAGTTGTTACTTTTGTAAGATGTGGCTTCTTAAATATGCTCTTAAAGATAAAAATGCAGAGAAATGTGGGCAGTGACATGTCAGTGGGTGTAAACTGTGGTGTGCCAGAGAGTTTAAAAGCTTATTTAAAATGTGAAGATAAGCTTGATTCCAAAATTATTCCATCTTTATTTTTCTCTGCTTTTTTTTTTTTTTTTTGACTTGAAGATATTTCCTATCTAAAATGACAGGAGCACCCTGCTCCCAAAATTACAAGTTTGAGAAGAAATTGCCTGGAACATTGCCAAATCCCCCCTTATTCTCTCCCTCATTCTTGGTAACAGAAAGGTCCTAATGAACCAGATCTGATAACTTGACTCTCAGAGAATCGGATTTTATTTTGGGCAACACATCTGCCTGAAATGTCAGCCTTTACCTGATTCTCAGACTTCCTTTAAGTGGGAGGGAGAAAATAGATGTGATTGCACTAATAATAGCTAAATGTTAATATGACATTAGAATTGGAATGGAACAGCATATGCTTTTTAGCTGTCACTCTGAATGACAGCTTTCCCATAGGTGAGTCAATAAGGAAAAAAAATCGTGTCGGAGGATACAGTCCATGATAGAAAGAAGATAAGGATAAAGTGAGAAGTCACATATTTTACTTACAGAAATATCAAAAGCTTTAGGCTAAGTACTATCCACTGTCTGTATTCACAGTGTGTCAAACCTTGCTTTTCAATCGTTTTCATGGCGAAACAGAAATCAGATATAGTGAAAGCCTTGAACTGGCCCTACTCACTCTCACTTGGTTTTTCTCTTCCTTTCTCTTGTCTTCAGACCTGTTGAAGTCTCTGGAATTCCATCTTTAATGAACGGTCAGATGAGAAGAGAGATAAGCTTAGACAATTATTCTAAGAGGTGATACTGTCTGTGTTTGGATTGCAGGGTGTAACTATCAACCTGGCCCAGTCAACTTACAAAATCTGAAAGAGTCCTAATCAAATAAACTGTAATACTCTTTTCTGGGCCACACACTTCACCATCATGTACAAACACGCTCTGTCTCTACAATCCCATCAGGTCGACAGGATGATGACTTAGTGAAATCCCCCCAGTGAAACATAAAAAAAAAATTATCTAACTCCCCATAAATAAGGATAAATAAAAGATGAACATCATTTAATTTTAGTCCCATACTCTTATTTGAGCTCAATTCTTTACCAGGTTCTCCTGGTATTCTGGAAGATCCTAGAATAATCAGGTCTAATGAATAATGAAGAACCTCTAATCCATGAGAGAAATTAGCTCTTGTTCCAGTAAATCCCCTCATCTTGCCTTTTACTTACTTTAATCTCCTTCTAGCTTTCACTCCTTAGGGCTACCTAGTCCCTTATCTTGTTTGATCAGAGCAGAACTTATTATCTGACCTAAAATATTTGTCTGATTCTTTCTTCTCATCTCTTCTTTTCCCTTCTCTCTTTCTCTCCCTCTTTTTCTTCTTTTCCTGCTCCTTTAAAATATTCCTGGAGCTTCAGTGGTGAGCAAAACACATGCATTTCTGACCATCTGGTGAGAGAGAGAAGCATGTAATCACACAAATAAGAGATAATGATACAAAGAATAAAGGAAGGATTTAATTTATATAGTTTATATTAGAGAAGACAACTGTCAAGAGGAAAACATGAGCTGACAGCTAAAGCACACATAGAAGTGAGCCAGGCAAGTAGAAGAGAGTCCTAGGCAGAAAGCTCAGGTGTGAGAAGGCTCTTGGGTGGCAAATAAGATGGTACCCTGGAGGAACTTAAAGACCCATGTGGTCAAAGGATAGTGGGGGGGGTGGGTGGGTATTTTTGTGAGATGAGCCTGAGAAGGTGGTGTTGGGAGAGACGCAGGATGTTGGAAGCCAAGTAAAAGATTCGGGATTTTATATGTATTGGGAAGCCATGGATGTTCGTTTTCCTATCTAGCAGAGGAGCGACATAATTTGGTTAGACTGAGGCAAGTCAGGAAGGCCATTCAGGAAGCTATTACCTGAAACTATAGCTTTCAGAGAATTGCACGTGGAGTAGGGTGATAGCTGTGGAAATGGGCAAAATGGATGGGTGATGATACATTCTGGAATTCAAATTGATACCTGAATTGGATGGAGAGGAAGGGAGATAAACAATTGAAACGTAGCTGTAAGATTTTTGGTATTACCAGCAAGGTTGATGGAATTACACTTTACAGAGATGGGAAGAGAATCAGATTTTGAGACAAAATATTAAGGGCACATATTTTATTTGAGACCCCTGTGAGACCTTCACAAAAGGTGATGTCAGCACGGTCATTGGGCAAATGGATCTGAGCAAAAGGAGATACAAGTTGGGGCGTCATCAGTGTTTGGATGGGATATGAAGCTATTGGAGTGGTTGGAATCATACAGGACAAAAGTGGATTTAAAAAGCTTCTGGTACCAAACTCGAAGGAACATTAATATTTCAGAGATTGTGCAGTGGAGTAACAGATTGAGAAGGAGTGAGCCATTAGGTAGGAGAGTACGATTTCATGGAAAAAACAAGCATTTCAAGAAAGGAGGAAGAGTCAAAATGTTGAATGCTACTGATACTTCAGAAAGAAATTGAAACACATCCATTGAATAGAACAAAACAGGCATCACTGATGATCATCCTATAAGCAGTCTGATTTCATACATTTTCTCCATCTGAGGTGACCTTTCAGGGCTTCTCAGCTACCTTGTATCACATGGAGCTGCCTTTCTCACCCACTCCCCAGACTCACTTTTCTGTATGTTTATCCTTCTACCAGTCTCCTGCTCTCAACTGTTTTCCCTCCCCCATGACGGTGGTCCCAGCTGCCTTCTCTCAGAAGAAATAGACACGTGGGCATAAACTCCCTCAGCCATCCTCCTGCCCATTCCCATTCTTCTGTGTATCCACATGAGTCTTTCTACGTTTATGCCTCATCCCTTTCCTCTGTGGGATGTTCCTGCAGCAATGATTGCCCTTCCTACAGGCTTGCTCTTCTCGTCTTTTATTTACTTCTCTGCTTACAATTAAGCTGAAGCTACTCCACCCTCAAATACCTCTGCTTGATTTTCAGGGTGCCCCCCTAGCTTTCCTTCCCCTGAATGATAACATTCCAAGTGATGTTATATACAATGTATATACATATATTCCCTAATTCTCCCATATAAACAGCTCTCTTCTTTGTGTTCTGTGACACTTGGACTCCACCACAGCAGTGGCATTATTCACTCAGTGTCTGTTTTTGCCACTAAATTCTGAGTTCCTTGAGGGCAAGCGGCCATGTCTTACCCATCTCTGCATGCCGCTCACAAGACAGTGTGTGACATAGGGAAGTTGCTCCATCATTACCTGCGGAATAAATAAATGATGCCTTAGAACATTATTATAACTTGGAAGGTATTTCTTTTTTTTTTTTTTAATAGTGTTTATTTTTACTTGTTGACAGTTTGCTTTATTTATTTATTTATTTTTGGCTGTGTTAGGTCTTCGTTTCTGTGCGAGGGCTTTCTCTAGTTGTGGAGAGCGGGGGCCACTCTTCATCGCGGTGCGCGGGCCTCTCACTATCGCGGCCTCTCTTGTTGCGGAGCACAGGCTCCAGACGCGCAGGCTCAGTAATTTTGGCTCACGGGCCCAGTTGCTCCGCGGCATGTGGGATCTTCCCAGACCGGGGCACGAACCCGTGTCCCCTGCATCGGCAGGCAGACTCTCAACCACTGCGCCACCAGGGAAGCCCGGAAGGTATTTCTTAATATAAAATATTGACTTTAATAATGTACTGAAGATTACATTTCTCCACTATAACCCCACTTCCATTGCTGGGCAAAATCAAGTTAGATTATCTGAGTTAAACCAACAAAAGCCCTTAGAGAAAATACATACATAACCTTTCTTCCAAATTAAGCCAATATATTCAAAACACAAGAAGTCCTTTGCTCACCCCACAGTGATAGCTGACCTACCAATTATAGACTTTTAAAATTCTAGCCTTTTTCCTTAAAGAAGAATTGTTGCAAACACAGCTCTTGCCAAATAGAGAGGATTCAGCATTTCTCATCCACTGATGTTTTAAAAAACAGCTGTTACAATGACTATTTAACTAAACCGAGGATATGTGAAGTTCTTCTTATATTTACATAATTCTTCATGCATGAGTACTTGCCGGGTGTTTATTTTTCAAAACTCATGTCACATCTGTCTTGCACACCATATTCCTGATGACATTCTTTTCATCTTAAATCTAAAGATTTAGGCATATTCATTGTTGTCACCTGCTTGGTAATGCTTGGGAGATCAACAGCATTCTGTAGACAGACCATCTGGATCCAACGGTTACATCCCGTGGGTTGCTTAAAAGGAAGATTTTAATGGAGAGGAAGCGGCCTGGCCGAGACATTTTCTCTCTCCTGGTGCTTCTGCTTTGAAGGCTAAATATCAGATTTAGCAGAGTGTGATAGAAATAAACGTAATCAATCTGGCTTCTGAATTTCTACCTGAAAAGAAATGATAGCATTAGGTTTACATGTTTGCTAATATAGTCAGCTGTTTTGCAATAACTTGTGGTGAAAACACTGACATATTTATAACTTATGCAGAAAAAGAGAACATTTTTTTCTGGTTTAGAATAAGATTATTTTAAAAATAGCAATTAACTCTCAAAATGGAAATTATATAAGGCTAAATGAAGAAAAAAGCCACCCCCGCAGATTTCATGTTACTTGATTACCAGAAGTTATTACACTGATTTTTTTCATGAATATATCTAAAGAAAATACCAAATACATATTTGAACATATACATATATTGTATGCATATATGTAGAAAATGAGAAATTTTGTTTCTTCTATTTGCTATATCAAAACAGACAGGACTTTCCTGGTGACACAGTGGTTAAGAATCCGCCTGCCAATGCAAGAGACACGGGTTTGAGCCCTGGTCTGGGAAGATCCCACGTGCTGCAGAGCAACTAAGCCCATGTGCCACAACTACTGAGCCTGTGTGCCACAACTACTGAGCCTGCGTGCCACAACTACTGAGCCCATGTGCCACAACTACTGAGTCTGCGAGGCTAGAGCCCGTGCTTGGCAAGAAGAGGAGCCACCACAATGAGAAGCCCGTGCACCACAAAAAAGAGTAACCCCTGCTCACCACAACTAGAGAGAGTCCGCATGCAGCAACGAAGACCCAATGCAGCCAAAAATAAATAAATAAAAATAAATAAATTTATTTAAAAAATCAGACAGATATTTTAAAAAGTACCCTATGAGTTCCGATGGGCTTGTTAGTAGCATTAAAACACCATGCCTTTTTTTTTTTCCTAAATAAGAGGTAACAATTTTCTAAGAGAGCTTGGAAGGCACACCCAGCAGAGCTTAATAAATTATTTGGAATCTAATAGAATGTCATTTCCCCCTACTTACAAGAAAGTGCTCCTCATATATGTGGGCCAGGACCATCTTATTCTGGATATTGGAGAAAGCCCTGAACTGGGAGCTGGAAATTCATATTTGTGTATTAGTCCCATTTCTGCCACTAAATTGATTGGCAAATTATTTCTCCGTTTTGAGTCTCATTTTCTTCAGCTCTAAAATAAGGACGTGAGCTAAAAAATATCACCCAAATCCATTAGTAAAGAGTTACTAATCAGAGGGCATAAAGTTTCAGCCAAGCAAGATGAATAAGCTCTAGAGATCCCGTCCACCACAGACTGGAGTCAACAAAGATCCACTGCACATTTTAACACTTATTAAGAGGGTAGAGCTTGGGGCTAGGGGGAGTAGAAGGATGGAGTGGGAGTTTGGAGTTAGTAGATGTAAAGTATTATATATAGAATGCATAAACAACAAGGCTCTCCTGTGTAGCACAGGGAACTATACTCAATATCCTGTGATAAACCATAATGGAGAAGAATATAAAAAGAATGTATATATATATATATGTGTGTGTGTGTGTGTGTGTGTGTGTGTGTGTGTGTGTGTATAACTGAATCACTTTCCTGTACAGCAGAAACTATATGTTACTACGGTGTTACAGTATTGTAAATCAACCATACTTCAATTAAAAAAAGAGGGTAGAGCTCATGTTAAGTGTTCTTTCCCCAATAAGAGAACATTTCAGAAAAGAGAAGTTGAGGGCTGTGTATAGTAAGAATGGACTTAATGAATTTCACTTTGCTTTTCCAAGTGCTGCTTTCTCTGCTCACTCTGAGTACCCACAGCCTGAGTTTCTCTGCCCAAGAACCAGTGGGTTTCAACCCAATCCTCAGGCATCTGTGACTTGTATAACCCTTGCCATCTGCACTGCAGGGGCTGTGATCTGGCCCGAGCTGTGGTACTGATGTGAAACCATCTCTATGCTGACAGGCTGCCTGAAGAAAGGATGAGTGAGACAATCCCCATTGCTCATTGTACAGAAGAGGCTGCTAAGGCCCTGAAATGACTTGAATAATTGACAAGGTAGTTTTAGGGAAAGAACCACAACTTTTTATCTCCTATTTTTGAAGTAAGGGTGTGCCTTTTGGGGACACTGAGCTCATCCTTTGAGTGTGTCAGGGGATTGGGAGTGGGGAAGCTTGGAGTCCTGTCTTTTCCTTGCACTGTTTCTGGGACCCTGGATAAATGCATGCCTGGCTCCTTCAATAAAAAAGCCCCAAAATACCATCTGAACACCGTACTTAGTATGTACTTATCCCATGTGGTTAAGCACCTGAAGGTAAGACACCACCAAAGACAACTCCCTGAATGGAGTCATTCAGGAAGAGAGTTGGGGAGATTTTCCTCCACTCTGAAAATGTCTGAAGGAGAAACAGACAAAGACTTTAAAGGCACTGTTTTGGTGGCATCAATAATTTAAGTTACTGGCGTGATATCTGGGGACTTTTCGCCACGATTCACATCCTGGGCAGAAGAAGTTGATGAAAATTGTAGGTGTTTCATCCAAGTGCCTGATTGATGTGATAATAAATAGAGAAGAAACAAGTTGGTGCTGGAGAGGAAAGCACAGGGAAACTATTAAGGACTCAGAGGCTAAAACTGTGAATTCGTTTTACCTTTAAAATATGTTGTGGTTGGAATAGCGCAGCTAGTTTGGGGATCTGGGGGTGAGCAAAGACAGAGAGTGGTAGCGTGTGGAGGTGAGGTCTGGGTACTGCACCAGAGATTTTTCACAATAGTCAGGGAGAGAGGTTAATGTCGCACACCTGCTACAAATGCGACACGAGAGAGGCCTTCGGGGTGGATTCCAGCATGTTTTCCATCCGCCTGCAGTGTTTAGGTGTGGATGCTGGGATCCTCAAAAGTTCAGGGAGGGGGGACAGGATCCAGGAGATTTGGGGGAAAGCGCCCCAGACCTCAGCTTCCCGAAGCCACATGTGGCCTCGCGCAGCGGGGATGCAGTGTGAGCCACCGAAGTGCGTCGTGGCTCAGTTTTCACGACAGAGGAAGAGCTGGGTCACTGATTTAGCAAAATCTACAATAAATACACAGAGCAGCAGTGTTCCTGGTTTGGAAAAAAAAGACAAACGCTGGGTAATTTGAGTGAATAAGAGAAATTGTATCTCAACTCTCAGACCCAGAAGAATGGTTTAGTTAATGTAGCAATTTGACCTTATTTGGGGTTTTCCATTTATTTTCCATTAACTAAAGGAAGTAATTGCTAATCATAGGACAATGAATGCACTTCAGTCTTGCAATGTGAGCAACATCTGGCCGTGGATGCTCGTTAAAGATGAAGAGAGGAGACGATCCTCTGTTTGAAGGGCACTACAGCTGCTTCCTGGATGGCCCATTAGGTCCGACTCAATTTTTTTGTGATTTTCTTCATTCTCTAATTATTGGTCCACAGAGAAGTTATTAACCTTAATGCTACTTTAATTGAAGATTTCTTTTCTCCTAACTCCTGCAGGGCTCCTTTTGGCATCAAAATCCTGACTCTTATCTCCACTGGCTTGTGTGTAGTGAGCTGGTTGTAATATGCATTATTTATGATAGAAGGATGTTACACAATATTTTTTTCTTACCTCAAACGATACCGACTAATTTGAGCGTCATGGAATATGGGCCTTTGAAATAGCAGCTCTCTTTTCAAACCAATGCTAATGCAATTTATGAATTGGATGCTGCTACAATTCATCAAAAGATTTTTTGGTCCATAAATAAAATACACTAAGCAAGAGACAACTGTTTTGCCAGACAAATACTATTACAAAGAACAAGACACAAAACTCTGACACATATGCATCTAACTTTACACTAAGTAAACAGAATTGTCTAAAAATGCACAGATCAAAACAAAAGGGTGATGGTCTTCACATAACATAATTTAAAAAAAGAAAAACTGAAGAGAAAACAGTGTGACAAGCAGGAATTTAAGTTCTAACACTCTTTGGTAGTGGCCTCCTTTTCAGACTCGAGATAAACAACTTGCTATCAGAGTCTTTCTCTCCTCTTTTAGTGAATAGTGACTAAGCACTTGGGCAATGGAGTAAGGACTACATGGTCATCCTCCTTGTATGACTGTGCTGGGCATGTGTTGTGTGTCACTGTTACTGCAGAAAGATATGTGATCTCCTTTACACTGCATACGTCATAGTAACCCTGGTAGCAAGATGTGCGTAAGTCACGATGCAGAACAGGTGAACTCAAAAGCAGGCACTCATGAAATATGATGATTTAGACCTAGATTTGATTTAGATATAAAATTTATGTGAGAATATCGACAAATGCAAAATTTTCTCAGTCAAAAAATTTGCAATTTTTGCCATGACACAATATCCTTAAAACTTCATCCTTATAATTGGGCACTGATAGATTTAAGAATCTTTTCTTCTAAGCAAATACTTGTCATCCATTGGAATAATATTTTTTAGCACATATGTTTTTATTATCCATTAAGCTTTGCAAGTTCTCAGGGTAAAGCTTCTTAATGCAATAATGAAAGCAACATGGTAATATATAAAAAATATTTTAAATTTAAAAAAGAGTAAAGTATTGGAGAATTTCAAGAAATTTGTAGAATTTATAATGTATATACTACCCATTATACTTACAAATGAAAACTGCAAGAATGTTAGCTATGTAACATTCCACAGTTAGCAAAAGGCAAGTTGTGTAATAATATTCAGGTCTTCTCTTGACTTCAAGTCAAATGAGTTCAAAATAGATCTATAGTGTCCAAAATTATTTCAAAAATATTACAAATAACTTATCCCAATCTTCCCATTTTGTCTACATAAAATTTTATGTGTCTGTAATATTTCCATAGAGCTTTATATATATGTGCATATTTCAGAATATCTTTATAAGCAGTGCCTCATTTTATCTTCACACCAATTTTGTGGGTTGGGTGTCATTATTCTCAATATAAAAATAAGCAAACTAAGACACTGTGACTTGCCAACCTCATGTAACTTTTTAGGGGAAATCAGATTCAGAAAGATAATTATACCATAAAGCTGAGAAGTACAAACATTATGCTTTTTGTATCATAATAGCTTATTTTTTGTAATTCTATATTTTTTCATAGCTGTGCAATTGACCCTAAATTTAGTTTTCCTAATTAGACTGATGGCCATAAATATATATATATTATATATATATATATATATATATATATATATATATATATATATATTTCAGATCTGTAAGTTATTTTCTAACTTCAACTTGAATTCCTATGATTTCACATAACTGCCCCAAGATATTTCCATTTTGGCAGAGGTAGGGGGCATAAAATGGATCAGACTCAGATATCACAGTAAGGGCTCTCAGTGGAATTTTAAAATATCTTTAAAAACCATACCTGGCATTTAAGCACTTTCTAATAATACACATGGAAAGAAGCAATCATTTACAAAGCCTCTTCCAATGGAAAGCAACCAATTGGGTTATTTTATATGTTCATGTGTGTGATGGCTTTCTACCATTTGAAAATGGTCTGTTATCTCTGCGTGGGGCATCCTTAACCAGTATTTGTAAAGAGTCTACAGAATAGTTGGAGTCTTGGAAGAGATTCCTTTTGGAACCTTGTGTGTGTTGTTTCTCCCATTTCAGTCACTCCAGTTAGATCTCTGCCAGAACGTCCTTCTTCATCTTACTTTAAATATACTCTGTGTTTACTTTTATGACTTTCAATAGACAAATGGCAACAGAAACACCTCTACTGTCTCCAGAAACAGACATGCTACAAAGGGACGAATCAGGAGGTTTTTCAAGGAAAAAAAAATTTCGGCATGGGAGCTTCCAATGATTTGCCCTGGAATTCTCTAAGAGTAGGTCAGGAATCTTTATTTTTAGCAAAGTCACCTTGTTTATACCAAAATTTGATAGGCAATGATATAGAAGAGCGTGCTGAAACGTTACTTACCCTATATTCTTTTTGGTTACCTGTGATAGTATCCTTTTGTTACTTACAAATGATATGCATGTAGGACCATAATAATATGTTTTTTTAAAAAATCATAACAGGAACTTGCAAATATTTAACATTAAGAGTAACAAAATTTTGTTAACATTGCTGAAAAAATCATAGAGGTTTGTCTTCATTCTGTGCTCTAATTGTAATGGCTTGTACATCAAAAGGTAATGATATCTCACAACATAACGTACATTTAGGGCCCTATCATTGCTAATAATCTTGGTTGTAAACCCACGTTTCTATTAGTGATGATTTTTTTTTCAGGGTTCTGTATCAGATCTGTTAAAGACTAGGTTGTCACTTGGTTTAAACTCACCGTGGAGCTGATGAAGATTCCCTTTAATATAGCAGGTCAAGCTTTGCCTTTTTCATGCTGTAACATCTCTAGTAATCAATCAAAATGATGCCCGACTTTGCAGAATAGATGTCACACTAGTGGGAAGACTCTGTACTTCCCGGTGGAGCATCAGCGTTGCCTAGGTTTCCACTTTTAGTCTTTTCTTCCATGGTTTCTGTTCAAGAATCTTCTAAAACTAAAAATTATTTTGTAGAGATCATTTTAGTTAAAATTAGGTCAGGGCTTCCCTGGTGGCGCAGTGGTTGAGAGTCTACCTGCTAATGCAGGGGACATGGGTTCGAGCCCTGGTCAGGGAAGATCCCACATGCCGCGGAGCGACTGGGCCTGTGAGCCACAACTACTGAGCCTGCACGTCTGGAGCCTGTGCTCCGCAACAAGAGAGGCCGCGACTGTGAGAGGCCTGCGCACTGTGATGAAGAGTGGCCCCCACTTGCCACAACTAGAGAAAGCCCTCGCACAGAAATGAAGACCCAACACAGCCAAAAATAAATATAAATAAATAAATTTTAAAAATCATTAAAAAGATTAGGTCATACAAACTCTTAAATCCTCTTAAGTGGTTGCATCTCAACTATAAACTTTAAGGTAACAGACATACGTGGCAGCTGAGCCAATAGGCAGACCCTTGCCCTGGGTGCTCACATTCTTCTATTGGGAAGGATCTTGCATCCGAACCGTATGAGCTTATCTGATCCTTAAACCAAGTGGATGTGCCAGTGTCAACCTATACTTCATGTAGTTGGGAAGCCCAATGTGTGTCTCATATTTCAGATGAAATAATATAAGAAGAGGTTTAACATTTCCTTCCTGTATCTCAGTGGGTCACTTTGGGCTCTCCCTGAACTGTACAAATACCCTTCACACTTTAGAGACCACCATGCCTTGGAGATAAAGAAACTGGATCAGTCAAATCAATCTCACTGTTTTTTTGTTTGTTTGTTTGTTTTTTTTTTTGCGTTTTTTTCTTTTTGCCTCTCACTGTTGTGGCCTCTCCCGTTGAGGAGCACAGGCTCCAGACACGCAGGCCCAGAGGCCATGGCTCACAGGCCCAGCCGCTCCCCGGCATGTGGGATCCTCCCGGACCAGGGCACGAACCCGTGTCCCCTGCATCGGCAGGTGGAGTCCCAACCACTGCGCCACCAGGGAAGCCAATCTCACTGTTTTGAAACTAGGAAGAGAGGGCTGTCAAAGGCATAAAAAAAACAAAAGTTCCACGGGAATATCTGAGAGAGCTAGAGAGATAAAAATTGAAACCACATCCTAGGAGGACAGAGAAAAGTTGGAAGTTTTCTTTCTTCCATATTTCTGCCATAAGGAGTTCAACATCATTTCTTTAGATAGGCTGGAGCAATGAAATGATGTGCATTTAAATTAAAAATCTGCAACATACTTCTCAAACATTCTAAATGAAGATGATGCTGCATCTTTTTTTAAACTTAAGTGTGTCTCAAATGTTATAAGTACCTTACATTAAGTAGGGAACTACTATTTTAAAAAGAACTAGACAGATGTTTTATGAGAGCTACAAAAACCAAAACATACACAGTACAAATAAACTTTGATTGCTGCTTCAAATGCTATTATCCAGTTTTCTACAGTGAGCAGACCCTAAAATATAATATCCCCATAAGAATAATGCAGTAAGTTCTATTAAATTTTCTTTCAGATGTCAAAAACAACAAAATGTAGTAAGAAGGAGTATTTTAATGGTTAAGATGAAATAAATGACTATTGGACTGTTAATAAAGTATTTACTGTGAATATGGTGATAACTCAGTAAGGAAAAAATTTACTTCCTTTATAAGTGATAATTTATAAAGTACAAACCAATATTTTGGATAAACTGTTTTAATGATGTAAATTGTGCAATATATATGCATGCCTTTCTGTTCTGAAATGGGATGTTTAAATAGGTAACACATTTATCAACTTGTGATACATCTAAATTCCTTTTATAAAATATACTTCCCATCTCCATTCATGGCAATTTTCATGCTAATTATTACTTTTGCATTTCCACAATATGAATAAATTAGCATAAATATCTGGCTGTATGTCTAGACTATATTTGAAAATGCTTTAAAAGCTGCAGATAAGTTGCAGAGTTTAGTTTGGGGTGAAAAGCACTGTTTAACATTTGTAAATATATCACTTCTGCAATAAGATTTTATTATATAAATAACATTTGTTTAATAAACTGTTTGCTACTGTTATTTGCAGATTATTAATGACATTTATGAATAATCTAAAGAAACTGATCAAAAAGTAAAACTGAAAAATCTCTACAGTTTGTTTCTTCTGTAAACTAATATGCTGTGCATTTCTCTGTAATTCTGGTCCCTTATGTGGACGTAAAACAATATAAAAAAATCTAGACCTTCACATTTGCTTAAGTCTGTGAAGAAAAGATGTCTACATTTTTAAATGAGTGAAAGATGTTCAAGAAAAATTGGTTGACACAACTGCTTAAGAGTATAGAATGTGCTGTCCAAGAGCCATTGTACATTATTCACACAGGATTTGTACATGCTTCCTGGGTGTTTGGTGTTTAAAGCAGGTCATTACTTTGAAGAACTCACCTTTACCACAGGGGGTACAGTTTTTTTCTTGGAGAGATTTAGCAAGAGATAACAGTAGGAACACAGATTAGAAGCACAGGTAGATCTATCAGCTGGCCTAGAATTTTCACTTGTATGGTGGGACTTTCATATTCTCCTAGCTTCTTGTATGGCTTAATGGACTATAAGACTTAATCAATTTACCTGATTCCTGGCTTGGAAGGTCTGAGGCTACCATCCAAATTTTAGCCATCCCACCTGCTGCTCCTGAGCTGTTGGTAATCTTAACAACTTTTATTATTCTAACATATTTATTATTTATAGGGCATTGCTAAAAATAGGCAATCTATCATATAATCATTTTTATTACATATTTATATATGTTTTCATTTATTTATATTTTTTATATTTTTTGTTATGTTATGCATTTATTTTACATATTTCTTACGTATTTTCACTTTCTTTCCTTAGATCTTTAGAGGGTATATTTATAATAGATTATGTAAAGAGAGCTTCCAATATTTCTTAGCACTGCAGATAAATAGCAGGACCAGGAAAGGAAACTAATATTTGTTTTGTGTGGGGGGCAATGTTAGGCACCCTCTATATATTGTATCTTCAAATCTTACACTAATTCTCTAAAGTAGGCACTGTAATCTTCATTTTTACAAACGATGGGACAGAGATACTAAGTAGCAAACCTAGTAGAAGCAGGCTCTCAAAGCTAGAGAAAGGCAGTGCTGACATTTGAGCTGGGTTTGTTTTATTCCAAAGTCTGAAACTTTTCACTATATAAAGTCATCCCCTTTCACACATCTGCTTAGGAAGCAATGGATTCATTTTCAAGTTAATTTTACTGCATCCTGGTCATTTTTATAAGCTTGCTCCTCGTAGCTATAAGTTTCTGACACTTGAATTCCTAAGTTTAGCATCTAAACTAAGGAATGCTGACTACACATTAAAAGCACGAATCACTGTTAAATTCCAAGTTTTGTTGTTGGTGGTGGTGGCGGTGATGGTGTGTGTGTGTGTGTGTGTGTATGTGTCTGTTTATGGTTGAGCTTCATTTAAGATCACAGATATTTATCCAGATGTTTGAAGCATTTTACAAGTGTGTTCGTGTTGACATTGTGAAACATATTCTGTGAGTTATCTATAACCATGGGGCAAACCACTACAAAACCTGACTTAAAGCCACCACCATTTGGTTGTCCAAGATTCTGAACTGACAGTCTGGTCTGGATTCGAGTGGGTATATTTACTGCTCCAGGTGGCATCGGCCAGGCTCACTCATGCACTTGCAGTCAGTCAGAGTGTAGTCGAGGGATGGCTGGTCCCTCTCGGAGGGTCTGGGACCTTCTTTCTGTGTCTAGAGTGACTGGGACTGCTGAACCCCTCCCCCAAGAGACCTTTCTCTCCACTTGGTGTCTCATCCTCGTTGACACTTGTATTCACTTGTCCACAAAGTGAAAGGCAGCATTCCAAGAGAGTGGGAAGGTGAAACCAACACACGAAAGTCACACAGCATCACTTCTGCCACATCCTCTTTGTCAAAGCAGGTCACAGGGTCAGCCCACATACAAGGGAGAGGGATAGACCTCACTTCCTCACAGAAGGAGGTGGAAAGAATTTGTTATTTTTAATCCACCATGAATATAGAAATTTAGAATGCAGTTATCATAATGAAGATTTCAATCTCAAACAACTGCTAAGAATCAAAATAGCCTCTGTTTGAAATAAAAATGTCTTGTATTTTCCCTTTCCAGATACCATACGTGCATCTTTACTCGTTCTAGCATTTATGTATTTGTTCAGAGAACCTCTTCTAATACAAACATTCAGTGATATGACTTATCTGATATTGACTCAAGCTGAAGGCAGAACAGATCAAATTGTGACATTGACTGTTGAATGCAGTACACCTTATTTCCTCTCCTTGTATAAATAAAGTGATTGATGTGTCAACTGGAGACGTGACACCTTTCCTGATGACCTTGCTACCTGATAAACAAGAAGGGTTCATTCAGAAGGAATGAATCCTAGCAAGGTTTATTTTTGCTTAAATCAGATAAAGGAACGATGTCTGATTCTAGATTCAGTTCTAGTGTGAACCTCAGAGGCTTTCAAGCAGATAGTTTATTACTCTATAGCCAGTACCTAATACAGTCCTTGAAGCCTGCAGGTGAGGAACTAGAAAAAATGACATTGAGAAATCAATATTCTTTTAGCAACACAACAAATCAAAAAAATTATTGAATTAGGTGATAAAATGCTTCATGGGCTTTTCCTCTACATTTATTTGAAAGAAAAACTCAACCTTATTATTTGATAAGCATCTCCAAATTTTAGTATTTTTCTAGATTAGAAATTTGCTATAATTAAGCTGCTAAATAGTTTACCATTAAGTAAATGAGAGAACTACTAGAAAGTCTGTGATCATGTGATGATGGCAGTTATGTTGAAAAAAATTCATTAATCAAATATCCTATTCTTTAGCTCTGCCAGCCAAGGTATTACTAAACTGAGTTTTATACATACATATATTGAATAAAGATGATTTTCAACATTGTTTAGATGGGTTCAGATGGGTACATAGAGAAAAAACGCCAGATTGAAATAAAAGTTAGTAAATTTGAAAATATTATTATAACTGATGCTAACTTTATTTAATAATCACATCACTGTCCATTAAATAATGAAGTAATAGCTCCTACAAACAAAGGAGGTCTTTTATTGAAGTCATTGTATTATAACAATGCTTCTATCAGCAACTTAACAAAGATCTCCACAGCCCCACCTCTTTCCATGTTGTTTTTCATTTTCTAGAGTATTGACCCTAGAGTTTACCTTTTAACCTTTATTTGCTTTTGCCACAATTTTTGATCACTTACTTTATTACATTTGATGTATTAGTTTCAGAGTTTCAATCAGGGTCATAAAATTTTAAACTCGGAGATGGACTCTTAGGTCTTTCTTTTAACATGTTTCTATTTTAATTATTTTAAGCTGTAAGAGTGGAGTAGGGCAATTTTAGGAGTTGTTCTAAAATGTATGTGGCACCAATGGTGTTCAGTTCAAGAAGTCACTTAACGTAATACACAAAATTATTTGCTTAGTTACTCTTTTTCAGTGCTACAAAAGGAGTGTTAGTACCATCATTTATAAAAATATTTTCATTTATATATTCCCAGGCATAATTTTATTATAACCTTTTCCCTTTATTGGACTGCTGAGTTAATTGTAATTAGAATCCTGAGATAACCAGTTCTTGAGATTGCAAATGTTATCACTTATCTGCTAATCTCATAAAGCTCTTATGTTTGGTTTAACACGTACGTAAAGGACCCTATATTCACTATCAGAAATATTGCCCTTTAGGGGACTTCCCTGGCAGTCCAGTGGTTGAGACTCTGCACTTCCAATGCAGGGGGCACCGGGTGGATCCCTGGTTGGGGAATTAAGATCCCATATGCTGAGGGGCATGGCCAAAAAATAAAAAAAATATTGCCCTTTGTACCTCGAATATGTGGTTATTGTCTTTACCAATGTATATAATTCATACATTGCATTTGACTGAAGGGCATAGAATAAAGAGAATCAGCACTTGATAAAGAAGTTAAAAGTCAAATTTCACTCAAAGCACAGAATTTTTTTGTTTGTTTACTTTTCGTTTGTTTGCCAGCTATAACTATAAAAGAGAAGTTAAGTAGATGTGATTCTCTTTAGAAACAACACACACATTCATATACAACATGTATAAAAAGTCTAAAAACAAATGCATTAATCATTGTATTTTTATAAGGATACTTAGTATAGGGAACATTAATTTCTGTATCCTTGCTCCATTATTTAACCTTTCATATTTAGTTGTGTAATATACATTTTACATACATAAAATAGATTTTTCAATTCACTATAAAATGTACAACTCATTGAAAGTGGCTGAAGAAAATGCTTCCAAATCATTTGCACCTAGTTATTTATAGTAGTCTTTCTGTGTCCTAAAAGAATATTAATTGTTTAATTAGTATGCCCAATATGAGATAAGAATAATTGAATTACAATTAGAAAAGTTATCAAGCTAAAAAAAAGAACATTTTCCAGAAAAAAAAAGAACACTTTCTCTTCTCAAGGAAACTGATGATTATACCTCATCACATTTAGTCAGCTGACAAACATTTATCAAGTAACGAGTGAATACTGACATGATGCAGTCCTAAACCCTGGTACTTAAAATGTGACCTTATTTAGAAGTAGTTATTGCAGATGTAATTAGTTAGTTAAGATGAGCTCATATTGGATTAGGGTAGACCCCTAATCCATTACAACCAGATGTCCTTGTAAGAAGACAGGACTATGAAAGTAGGAACACACAGAGAAAAGGCCACGTGATAACAGGGACAGAGATTGAAGTGATGCGTCTATAAGTTGAGGAAGACCAAGGATTGCGGGGAACCACCGGAAAGTGGAAGAGGTGAGGAAGGTTCTACCCTAGAGCCTTCAGAGGCAGCATGGTCCTCTGGCACTTTGGTCTGGACTTCTAGCCTTGAAAACTGTGAGACAATAGATTTCTGTTGTTTTGAGCCACCTAGTTTTGGCACTTTGTACAGCAGCACAAGGAAGCCAATTTAATGAGTAGCAGAGAAAAGGGAGTGCATCTGAGATGTGACCCAAGGTCACCAGTTGGCCTCAGCTGCCTTAAATACCCCCATTGCAACTCTTTATAATAAAATTGTCACTGCTGTCCTTACCTGATCTTTAATTCCTATCATCAAAGTCACTTTTATGGGCTAGACAAAACTGGCAAGTCCTGTCTTCAGGGAGCCAATGTCTAAATATTCATTAGAAAGAAGAGGAGATACAGGAACAAACGAATATAATTTTGTACAAGTTAGTATAACGTCTTAGTGCATTCTTCATCTTGGTCTCACTTTTGTGTTTCATACCTAGCAGAGGGCTTGAAATGTAATATGAGCTCAACGAATATATCCCTTTGAATGAGACCCCGAGGAGGATCCTAAAGGGATGGTTTAAGGACGGCCAAGGAAATGTACCTTCCCCATCGCCACTCTTGACGAGATCACACTTCCCGGAACTAATGGTTCTAAAATCCAATTTAGACTCTACTGAAAATTCAGTAGAGCTCTGATTCCAGGTTTATTTATCTTTATTCATAATTAAGTCCTAGGTCTAGGGAGCATACAAAGTTCTCCTTTCACACCACGTTACTATCACACTCTCTTTTGTTTGTTTCTTTAAGACACGTTCTTCCGTTAGCCTAGCCCTTCAACTTTAACTTGTAGTTTTATGACTTCGAGCGGAATGCTTAATGAATTCTTTGTACCTCCATTTCCTCATCCGTAAAGTAAATATATCAATATCTACCACATAGGGTTGCTGTGAAGAACAAATGATCATGTATACTAAATAAAGTCAGTAGTATCTTGTCACTCCAAAAAATGGTGGAGCTATGGCTATTATTTAGTTTTCAAGACCATATTCATACATCACTTATTTTGTAAGAGTTTTCTGTTTTCTCCTCTTCTGTATGTTTATAATGCTCTCAGTACATAGCTTTCACTTTTCTTATCACTTTGCATTTTTTTAATTCTTGTCCACATTTCCTGCTATGTCATCCTTTAAGTTAGGGGTTGCAGCAATCACAACACCCAACATGAATTAGTTGCTTATCAGTTTTGAATGACTTTAAGGTTAGGAATACTGTAAAGAGCTAAGGCAAGAGATCTGGATATCTGTATAAGTGAAGAAATTAGGAACTTCTGGAGGGTCAATGCTGAAAAAGATGGGATTCTGAAAACAATAAAGCAATCAAAACCAAAATTTGCCATCTTTATTTTGCCTGGGCCCAGCCCTCCTATTAAACACGTATGTTGTCAGCCAAAAGTTATGTGACTGTGCCTTGGTTATCTGTCGTTCTTAGGTATTCTGAACACTTCAGCTTGCCATCTGGTTTTAGCATAGTGAAAGAAGAAACTGCAGTAGAACATTCCTTGAACTAGAGTATGAGCATTCTGCTTAGTCTTTGCTTTCCCTTCCTTCCTTCAGGCAATTAAACATGTAATGTGTTGTGCTACAAAAGTATTCGCTAGATCAAAAGAGGTTTTGATGTTTGTCTTATTTCTCTTGGGATGATTTCATAATGGTTTATGGATGGGGAAGGGCTTGGGAGAGGACAGAGGAGGGAGTGAGAAGAGGCTCCCATGTCCAGGACACACATGCTCCTGGTTCTGGAGAAGACATAATTTAGAAACTTCCTAGTCCTTTACAGGGGATGCAAATTTTGAATACTAAAGAAGAGGACACACATACTTTATGAGAAATGCATTTTAATTCTCCCAGGTCCCATGCAAGTTGAGAAATGACCAATTTCAAGTGTTTTAACCTTGCATACCTTGATGGCTTAAGGACTCCCCATAACTGTTATGAAGAATTCATAAATAATAATACCTTTCTGAGGGATACTTTTGCTCAGGTACTAATTTTCTTGTGTTTATTGTAAACTTCCTATTTGTCCTCTGGACTGAGTGGGAAATGAGGAGCTCAAATTGAGCAATAATCCAAACCCCTCCTTCCTGTTATCTGTTTGTGCCGTCTGAAATTCAGAGCTATAGTTACCATTTGAGAAGCTCTATGATGGAGGATAAATGGCTTATTTGTTCTCAGTTTATTGTCATCAATTGAAGAATGAGAATATTGAGTGACTTACCTCAAATAAGGAAGCAGCATTCTCTGCTATAGCATCGTTTATAAGCAATCAGTGGCTAAAGAGGTGTGGTGAGTAGCTTAAATCACGTGCTCGTTATCTTACATTTGTTCCCTCTTCTTCTCACCTGCTTTGTGGTCTGAGATGATGTTCTCTATTGTTTACATCACGCAGACCCCCCTACCTTCTGGCTTCTAGTTGAGTTGGCCAGTGGGAGATAGCAGAGGAATTTGAGAAGGAGGAAAGAGAACGAGGTCAGAGAATTCATCCTTCTCACTTCTTCCCTCCCTGTGGCCGCAGCTCAATTTGGATCATGGCTGTCATTCTCTCTGAGTTCTGCAGAAATAATGGCTTCCTACTGTTGCTAGTCCCTGAATGCTTCATTATTCCTTCTTGGTTCCATTAAATCTTATATAACTCTGTAAATAATCTCTTACTTAATTAATTGTCCCTCTGAGTTAGCCATTTTTTCTTTTGGGCCCATGAATGATGCAGCGTTTGTTACCAAGGGTGGACCTAGGAAACGGATTTCCAAAATGGTAGCTGACATGTGAGATGAGACCCTCTGGAGAGAAAGAGAAACCCCCCAGTCCTCAAACCTTTCTTGGTTCCACCCAAGAAAGCACCCTTCTCTTGCATGATATACATGGAGACATAAACTTAATAGTTGTTGGCATCTGGATGATTAAGGGTTGGATTGGCCGGTAGTATATGTAGTGAGAGAAACTGTGGGTTGAAGACAGAATCCACCTGATGAAGAATTCATGAAGAAAAATGATCAGGAAAGTGGGAGAGAACCATTAAAGTAGGACAACCTCGAAGAACAAGAGGAAAATATTAAGAAGGAAGAAGAGATTAATCCTGGAGCAATGTTAATGATCCAGGGAAGCCCATTGTTTTGACAACAAACTATTAATTCTACCTCCTAATTCTCTCAAATCCAGGACATGTCTCTCCCGTCTCCCTGACACCACACCCACACCATCATCATCTTTCCTGGGTCAGGCCTCATGGCTGGGTTTCCCATCTCCACGCATGTTCTTCTCTAATTTGTTCTCTGCAAACAACCCAGTTACAGTTATGTGTACTCTAAAATCAGCTGTGGCAATGGTTGCACAGCTCTATGAATATATTAAAAACCACTGACTTGTACACTGTATAATTGGGTGAAGTTGTAGTATGTGAATTATGTTTCAATAATGCTGTTAAGGTGGCTGGTTTTCAGTAACTATTTCCTGGATGAATAAATGAAAGAATAAGAGATAAAGGAGGACTTTTAAATTTTAGGATAAGTGAGACAAATATGTTTACATTCTGAGGAGAAGTGACAGTTGGGAAGAGACAGCTGAAAAGAAAGGAGAGAAAAGAGATCATTTTTTTAATCTAACTTCCTAGTAGAAACTGAAATTGATCCACCTTTGTATTTGTACCTGCATATTCAGAAGTGGATATGGGGACAATTTTTTCAATGAGGCTTTGTTAGAAGTAAACACCAGTCATTTATCTGTGGTTATTTTCATCATCTCTCTACTAAGAAAGTTTATACACTCATCTGATTGTCTTTCTTTCCAAAGACTATTCACTGTTGAATAAAATGCTTTCTTATTTATTCTAGCTTTGTAATTAAGGTACCAATCTCTATTCTGTTTATTTCTTCTGACAGCAGGTAAAATAGTGGACAAGAGGTTTTATGCAGAGCTTTTAGAATTACATCCTAAATGCCACAGGTTAAGGACTGCTGTTTCTAATACAAATAGCTTATTTACCCCAGGATTTTAATCATTCTCTAAGAATGGGTATGTCACAGCAACTTCTAAACCATTAACCTTGATTTTTCATTAGTGTTTATTCTCTTGTTAAGTGTCTCATATGAGATTACATTTTCATGAAATGTTACTTCTAATAGAGATCTGGCATTTGGCAATTACTCACGAGTGTTGCCTCTCCAAGGTTACCAAAGATGCTTCTAGAAAATGAGAAAGGAAGATAGAAAATCCTCCAGGGAATATTAGACACATCCCATTGTTCCCTAGACAACTGAAAAAAAGGCATGGTTGATACTGTTATCACATAAGGATCAAAAATATATTGTTCCACAGGCTTGTTTTATGGGTTTTTATATAGGAACTAAACATAAAAATAGTCCAGCACCAAAGGAGGGGAATTAGGAGAAATAGGAGAGGTTGAAGAAAATCAACTGAAAGATTAAAACATCTTTAAAATCATAAGACTCTTTGTGCACTCTCTCAACACCAAGAATGTGGATTTTCTCAAATAATTTTGCATACCTGAATAACTTAGACACCTTTAGACTTTCTGAATTAGACAGTTTTTGAAGCAGAAAAGAATATGTTTCAGGAGTTCTTTTAAAGCAAAATATAGACAGTGAAGAGAAACCAAAAAAAAAAAAAAAGTGAAGCTGAATAAAGTGGAAAAAAAATAAATAAGAGAAGAAAAAGAAAAGGAAACAATGTTGTGGGAAAATAAAGATGAGTGACGTCTTGGGGGTCCAGTGTTAATAAAAGTTTAAGACAAAATTAAAGGAAAACAGTGAACATCAATTATTTATTTCCATTATATATGATTAGATAATATAGTATTTATGCATGTTCAGCTCTTTTCCACAAATATGTTTTAACTTTCTTTAGCAGGTGTCCTGTTAGGCTATGAAGGTGAAGAGCTGAATGAAGTACTTTGACTTTGAAGGACTGGTAGTAGAAGACATACCCAAGAGCCTAGATGCTCCCATTACTTCATTTTTCCGTGCAATAACAGAGGACTTTTCTAAAAATGTCCCCTCTTTGCTCGAGGTTGTTTGAGTTCACAGATTATTTCAATTTAAATGCTTGGACACATATGTTTACACACATATGCATATGAAGGTACAATACTACAGGTACAGCATGCTCCTTCCTCTTGTCCGGTTCCAAGCTGTCGCACATGAGGAGTGAGACAGGTGGAGAGGCAGGATGGGGAGAAGGATCAGCCTGAGGATGAGAAGGTAAGACATCAAGAGTGGGAATGAGAAGAGAGGAGAGAAAGTGATCAGCAGCCTCGAGATATGGAATTTAGGAAAGAGGAACACAAATTGAATTTTTAGGAAGCTGCCTTACTCCGTTCAGGCTGCTATAACAAAATGCCATAGCCTGGGTGGCTTAAATAACAGACATTTATTTTCTCACAGTTCTGGAGGCTGGAAAGTCAGAGATCAGGGTGCCAACTTGGTTGGGTTCTGGTGAGAGCTCTCTTCCTGGCTGTAGAAGGCTGTCTTCTTTCTGTGTGCTCACATTGCAGAAAGAAAAAGAGAGAGAGCAGGGGGAGAGAGAGAGAGAGAGAGAGAGAGAGAGAGAGAGAGAGAGAGAGAGAGAATGAGAACTAGCTCTCTGGAGGCACTTATAAGAGCACTAACTCTATTCATGAGGGCTCCACCCTGGTGGCCTCATCTAATCCTAATGACCTCCCAAAGACCCCACCTCCTAATACAATCATATTGGGGGTTAGGGTTTCAAGATATGAATTTGGGGGGATGCAAACATTCAGTCCATACCAGAAGCCTTTTTCTGAGTTGTGTGAGGATGATGATGATGATGATGTAGTAATTTGAATATAGTTATTACCTGTGTCAGGAACAGTTTATTTTTATTGAAGTATAGTTGATTTACAATATTGTGTTAATTTCAAGTATACAGAAAAGTGATTGATACATATATTTCAGATTATCTTCCATTATAGGTTATTATATGATATTGCTTATATGTGGAATTTAAAAAATAATACAAATGAATCTGTATACAAAACAGAAACAGGCTCACAGACATAGAAAACAAACTTTTGGTTACCAAAGGGGAAAAGGAGGGGGAAGGGATAAATAAGGAGTATAGGATGAAGAGATACAAACTCCTACATATAAAACAGGAACAGTTCTTAGTGTCAGGACTACTGGGTATGATTTATATGTGGGGATAGCCATGATTTTAAGTGTGCAGTTCTATGTATTTTGACCAAAGTGCATCATGTTACCAATACCACAGTCAACCCACCAGGAGCAGTTTTAAATGAACTCACTTAACACTCCCACTGATGAGACAGGACCTGTCATTATCCTCATTTTACAGATGAGGAAACTAAAGCACTGAGAGGTCGAGTGCTCAAGTGACAGAGAAGGTGTAAGAACCTGGGAAGTTTGATTTCAGAGGCTGTGTTGTTGTTTTTTTTATTTAAAAAAATTGTTTTTGGCTGCGTTGGGTCTTTGTTGCTGCGTGTGGGCTTTCTCTAGTTGCGACGAGTGGGGGTTACTCTTCGTTGTGGTGCGCGGGCTTCTCGTTTGCGGTGGCTTCTCTTGTTGCGGAGCAGGGGCTCCAGGTGCACGGGCTTCAGTAGTTGCAGCACGCAGGTTCAGTAGTTGCAGTGTGCGGGTTCAGTAGTTGTGTCTTGTGGGCTGTAAAGTGCACAGAGCCTGTGTTTTCTATGAAGGCAGGTGCCTTGCTTATCATTCTGTTTGGTAACTTTTAGTAGGAAGCTAAATTAATTTTCTAGGCTTTTTGGACTTGGTTTTGTGTTTTTATTGGATAAAACAATATGCTGAGAATAACTCAAGAAGCAGTTTTATTGTAGAGGCAAATGGATAGATAGAAAATAGAAATAGATGTTAAAGAAGATATATAGATATTTACACTAATATTCTGCTCATCAGTTATTGTCTACAATATACACTTATTTGGAATAAACAACCCTTCCTTATGTACATTTTTCAATCCGAACTTTGGAAGGAAATAAAGATAGTATTCTGAGCATCTATTTCTATTTACCAAAATTTACCAAATTGTAATGTGAGCTTCTTACATGTAAGTGCATACCAACAGCCACGTGATATTACCACCGTCCAATTCCACCAGAAATTCTGGCAATCATATGATAGAAACTGAGGGAGGCATGTCCTTTTATTGACATGCAATATTATATTTGTTTCAGAGGGATGTAATGTATACATAGGAAATAGAGTCAATAATATTGTAACAGCTTTGTATGGTGCTTGATGGTAACTGGATTGATTGTGGTGACTATTTCATAATGTATAAAAATATTAAATCTATATACTTTGTTGTACATCTGAAACTGTTAGATTTTTTTTTTTTTGCAGTACGTGGGCCTCTCACTGTTGTGGCCTCTCCCATTGTGGAGCACAGGCTCTGGACGCGCAGGATCAGCGGCCATGGCTCAAGGGCCCAGACGCTCCGCGGCATGTGGGATCTTCCCGGACCGGGGCATGAACCCATGTCCCCTGCATCGGCAGGCGGACTCTCAACCACTGCGCCACCAGGGAAGCCCAAAACCATTAGATTTTTTAAGCAAAAAACTTTTCACTTACTGTACATTCTTAGTTTCCAGTTGTGGGTGCTCAAGAGGCATAACAGTTAGTCAGAAGGTGTGAAAATATCACCTTATGTTCCTTCTGTCATCAGAGGGCTTTTCTCAGGCTGTGACTGTTTTTAAGACACAAAAGTCACATGCATATTATGCATTCCTTTTCCAGCCATGGATGTTTGTAATGAGTACCCACGGCTTAGCTTTATAAAGAGTCTGAAATAATAACTCGTATATATTTTATCTTCTGATTCCAAAGATTAACTGATTATTCCCAGGAAAATTTCAGTTCATAAAGTGCTTTTTCTTTTCCTTGGCAAACCACAATTTTCGTTAATATTCATGTTAGTATTTTTCCTTCACTTACAAAGTTGGTTATTTCCACTTCACCCTGAGTTCCAAATTCATGGCTCTAGGTAACAGCTAGATAAGCTAGGGATAGGTAACATATGGCTCCTCCCCTCCCCCTTCTTCCCCTTCCCCCTCCCCTTCCCTCCCCCCTTCTCCGCCACCTCCTCCTTCTCCTGCTTCATTCCCTTCTTTATTGCCATGGGTACCACCATCTGCTTCGAAGGCCCCCAGCTCCACTTCACCATCATCACAACTACAGTTCACCGAAGAATTTTTACTCTTTCAGACCAGTGGTGAGAACTTGACCCATGATAAATTGTTTAGTCTTCAAAATAATTCTGAAAAGTAGCTATTTGTATCACAGTTCCACAGAGCAGCAATCCATGTTTCAGGAGCACAGTATACTAAACTTGCAATTTCTAAGGTTTTGCAGCCAATGTGAAAATTAGGAAAAAAATACATGTAAGAAGTAAGCAAAGGGCAAGTAGTCTTGAGGAAGCCAAACAAGAGATGTAATGGGAGAGATTTTGAGGATTAATTATTTATGCAAGAGGTGGCTTAATGGAGCTAAAGATTCCAGAAGTGGGACTCTGGAGAGGTGGCCAAGCAGCAGCTGTTGCCGTGGAGGGGGTCCCCGGGCGCGGGCGAGGCTGGGCTTGAGTGACGTTAAATGACCCTGCTCACTGAAGTCACATCTTTCAGTATGATCTGTCATCCCCCCTCCACTCTCACTGCTACTGTTTTAGTTCAGGTTGTTATATTCCTTTTCTGGGTTACTCAGTAGTTACCCAATTTTATTCCTTCCCTCTAATCCTCCTGTTTCAATTCATCTGTTAAACGGTGGCTAGAGATTCCTCTAATGTACAGACTTTCTAGTCTCACTCGGTTACCTTCAGAATGCTTTCACCTCTTTAGCTAGACATTTATCTATTTCATACATTCTGTTACGTATTTCATATCCCATCTACTGATAGCCTTATATTCTTTCATCCTCTCAAAAGGCCTCAAAAGAAGCCTTTTCTCTGTGGCCTCTCCCACCCACCACTCTACCCTTCACCACAGACCTATGCACCTGTTTGAGCTGTCTGTAAGCACCACACCCTTTGTCCCACCTTGTCTTTGTTCATGCTAATTTCTCCACCAGGTGCATCCTTCCATCTCACCTCCCGTGCCACCTCTTCTTGAAAGTATATCTAGGCTTCCTGAAGCTGAGTCAGGCCTCTCTGTTTCTCTATCACCCTGAAGATGTTATCTGAACATGTAAACTGCATTTAATTAATATTCTACTAATCTTTTTCATTCACAGACTAGAGATCCTTCAGTGTATGAATTGGACATTCAGTTTCATTCTCCACTTCACACAGTGTTTAGCATCCCGTAGGTATCAATACATGTTTGCTAACTGAATGAATGACCTGATCACAGGAAAGTGGTGAGAGGCCTCCTCTGGTATTCAGCAGTAAACTATTAAGTGTAGGAGTTTTTACTACACTTTTTTTTTTAAATTAATTTCTTTATTTTTGCCGTGTTGGGTCTTCGTTTCTGTGCAAGGGCTTTCTCTAGTTGTGGCAAGCGGGGGTCACTCTTCATCGCGGTGCGCGGGCCTCTCACTATCGCGGCCTCTCTTGTTGCAGAGCACAAGCTCCAGACACGCAGGCTCAGTAGTTGTGGCTCACGGGCCTAGTTGCTCCGCGGCATGTGGGATCCTCCCAGACCAGGGCTCGAACCCGTGTGCCCTGCATTAGCAGGCAGATTCTCAACCACTGCGTCACCAGGGAAGCCCCTTTACTACACTTTTAAAAAAATGTTATTTTTTTCAAGTATAGTTGATTTACAATGTGTTAATTTCTGCTGTACAACAAAGCGATTCAGTTACACATATCTATATTCTTTTTCATATTCTGTTCCATTATGGTTTATTACAAAATATTGAATATGTTTCCCTGTGCTATACAGTAGGACCTTGCTGTTTATCCATTTTATACATAATAGTTTACATCTGCTCATCCCAAACTCCCTCTCCATCCCTCCCACACCTCCCACCCCACTTGGCAACCCCAGTCTATTCTCTATGTCTGTCTGAGTCTGTTTCTGTTTTGTAGATAGGTTCATTTGTTTGCTACACTTTCTGGTCTAATTGTCCTGGACTCATCATGATGAACTCCCCTGGGGAGAGGAAGAGGAGCTGCCACCTTTAAACACTTCCATTACTTTACCTTTCTCTAGAATATGATGGCCTAAAGGGTCAAGGCTGAATCCACCTAACGATTTTGGTTTTTGGTTTTGTTTTCATTTTCAATTTGGTGAAATGAGTGAATGTGCTGCCTTCTTTCTTCCTTTCAACATTTGACAAATTTTCTAATTCATTTCCACCTAAATTCCCCTTCACATGCTATTTTCCACTCCAATTCTATGTATAGTACCTTCTATTAGTATTCTCTCCCTTTAAACCTACAGAGCACATGTCGCTTCACTGATCATCAGGAAGGAGATGTTGCTTGGAAAGAGAGCTAACTTATTTCTGCAGTGAAGGTGTTGCATGATGAGAGATTCCCCCTTTAGCGGGGCTCCTGACTACTCCATGTTATTGCATTGAAAAACTCAAGTCTCTAAGAATTGTGCATGTATAATGCCTCTCTGTGCTTTGAAAACAGTTCTTATAAGAAAAATACAGAGCATTCCTCAAGCAGCTCAGATGAGCCAGGAGGATATTGGACCTGGGATTTTCCCAATACCTGCAGGAGTTTATAGCACAACTAGGAGAAAGCCTTATCCATTCAGCCATGCATTCAAACACTTTTACCTAGAGTACCAACTGGGGCCATCAAGTATTCCTCACATGTGTAGTAAATCTACTTACTTGGCAGTCACATTTCATATACCACACACCTAATATCCTACCGTTGAGTGTACAAAATTTTAGATGACATATATTCTGACTTCAAGTTATTTTAATTGACGTAAATAGTGTTTACTGACAGAGCTGGGTCATCCATGTAAGTAGCTTCATGATGCCTCTTGTTTGCCAAGCTTTGTGGTAGACACTGGGTTTGCAAAAGTGACTAAATATATTCCACCTTGAGGAGCTTCACTCTCTAATGTACCCTATTAAATAGCTGCATATTCTGCCTAATCAAGTCTTAGAAAGTCTGCAGATTATCGTCCATTTGCATCCATGCCCAGATCGCTTCCCTGCCCCTTTCTGTCTTGCTCTGTGCGTCAGAGGCTGGCTGCTATGTTATCTCCCTGAGAGTTCCTCCAGAAATACATGTTCTCCCTGTGTCTGCAGTCCTCGAGGGAGACGGTTTCCCTGTTGCTAGCGCATCGCGGCCCTGGTCAATTCTCTTTATCTTAACTTTTTTCAGTTAAACCTTTGAGTGTGCATTTTTGCTGAGACCCTCTGACAGGCCACAAGTCCAGGGCTAAAAGAGGCCTTACAAAAAATCTGGTTTATCTTCTATATTAGTTTCCTGGGTATATATTTCTGTATCTTGTTCTTGCTTTTTCAGATCCTTCTATAGCTTACACTGTCTTTCTCTACTTTCTAGATAATTGAGGCAAGGTTAGATACACATTTTTACACTCCTTTCTGGTGCTCACCTATGGAATATAACACAGATGGGAACATAATAGTGCTCAGTATACATGCTTTTGAGAGAGTTTACCTAGAAATCAGTTTAATAAAATATCCTCATAGAAAACTACCAATTGACAAAGAACTTTAAATGAAGCCAGACTCTATTACTTACTTAGTAGTAAGTATAAAGATATATGATATGTGGATAAATATAAGGATATAAGGATATATGATAAATATGAGGATATATGGATGGTTCAATTTTATTATTTAAAAAGATAAAAAAGGAAATTCAAATGAGACACACATTAAAGCAGTTGTAATATCAAAAGTGAATATGCAGAAATATTTCCAAAGAGTGTGGAGAATAAGTCAACTCATTTAAATGTGTTTTATTCAGCAAAGAGAAATAATTTTTCATCTTTAGAAATAACATTGAGTACTTCAAAAACAATATCTAGATTTAGAAGACAAATAGATTTTTATCATCCTGTATCATATTTTTCCAGTTACTAATGGGGAGAGATTTGAGAACTAATTCAACCCTTCCTTTATGATATTTTGATTAAGTGCTATACTTCTAGACTCATATTTCTCCAAATGTGGTACATTGGAATCACTTGTTAATATGATTGTTGAATACATAGACACCTGAGCCCCTGTCTGGAGGTGGGGTATAATTTGAAAAAGGACTTCTGGCAATTCTTATGCACATTCAATTTTGAGAAACAGTATCCTACCCAAGACTATTAAATAGAAATCAGCCAGACAGCAATAAAACAGCTAGAAGGTTTAAGATCATCCTGGACAAGTTCATCAGCGGTTCTTGTTCTCAGCTTCCTCATATGCAAGTGAGCAGTGAAGGACCAAGGAGAGCCTTACAGAGTCTCTAGGATTCTAGATGCTCAGGGTGCACATGAAGAACCTTGCATTTACAGAGACGGTAAAGTATTAGCTGCCATCAGTGATAGTTGTGCAGAGAAAGCTACACTGAGTTGTTAAAAGTTATCATTGCTCTATGTCTTAGTACGGTTTCCATAGAGCTTAAAATTTTAATGATAGTAAATCATTCTCATGATGGCTTAGTGTTTTTATTTTATGTTCCACTAATTTATCAATTTGTTTCCTTAAAGAAAAAGTGGCTTAGTTACCCATAACAATGCTACATCATTTCAGAAACTTTAAGATACATTTCTTTTTATTTTCCTATAGGCTTACAAAACTTTGAGTTTTTTCCCCTATATTAGGAAAACAAATGGGCAAAGAGAGGGAAGATGGATTGCAAATTGTAATTTAACCTCTAGGTACTGATAATATCATAAACATCATCACGATCTACAGGTTAAATTACAACTTTGAAATCAATCTCTCTCCCTTTCTATTACCCAGCACAGAACAAATGAAGGCAGGGGATCTAAATCAGAGAATGTGCCCAGCACAAGACTGACAAATGAATGTAAACTACGTCTGAAACTTCCCTAAATGAAACTACCATTTACTGGTAAAAATAAATGAATTTAGGACTTTTCATATTCCAACTGGGTCCAAACCCATCAGTTTTCTTTATGAAGACAAAGTAAGAACTTCAGAACTGGCACCCCTAGAACTTCTGCTTTAATGAAATAATGTCTAAACTTGAAGTTCTGTGAAATTTTAAAACTAACATTCAGTGCTTTGCTTAAAGACGGCTTTGCAATCTGGGATTTTCCGTTGTCACATAAGCCTAAACCACATCGGAAATAAATGCTTCTTTGTTTTATAGAGTGATTCAAAATAAGATATTGTCTTTGAATCGTGGTTTATAAGTTATAAAATGCCCTTAAGTGCTCTGGCTTTTCACAATACTGGAAAGAAGAAATTTACAAAAGTTAGCAAACTTTTTTTACATGTTAGAGTGTGGGAATAAACAATGGACTCATAGAAGGACAGGTAGCTAGATATGTGAGATCTAAGTGCAGACATCAGGAGGTGACCTCATGTTTTATCTAAGGCATCATTCCATACCTCATAGTCACTGCAGAATTATTCTCTGAAGATTTGCCTTGCATTGTATATTTATAATTGTAAATGTGCACCCTTTTAAAGAACATGGTAATTTCCTAAGATGAAGCGCATTTCTCAGCCCTCTGTAAAGCACTGTAAAATTGGAATTGTACGCAATTTAGTGTACACAATGACCCTGAAACTTTTTCGTGAGATAGAATCAGATCAGAGTAATTTTTGAAAGTAATTACTTCTGAAGTTAAAAAGCAAAACAAAACTCAAAGTTGGAAGAGAGTGTAAGAGTCACCTTTATTACTTTATGCTCAAATTACATTATGGGTTAGTAAAATATCTGCAGGAAGATATAAATACTCTTAGAGAGGGTTTATTTTCTAGTTGTATATTTTTTCCCTGATACTAGAAGCTGCTACAAACTGGAGCATCACTTTTCTTAAAGGTACTGGACAGTACTGATCAAATATTTGATAATATGTAATATGCTATGTAAGGTAAATGTATTTAAATAAAGGAAAAGGAAACTCAATGGTCTCTGCTAAACAAATATCACAGTATGTGATAATAAGTAATATCTAGTTGACAATTTTTAGTGTTTTCTATGTGCCAGGCACTATTTGAAGGACTATATTTTAGGTCATTCAATATAACAACCATATGAGATGAGTTCTCCTATTATCCCATTTCACAGAAGAAAATGAGGTACAGAAAAATCATATAACTTGCTCGTGAACACATAACTGGACATTTTGGAGCTGTGATTTAAATGCAGTAAATCTGTCTTTAGAGCCAGTGTATCTGTCCACCATGATATTCTGCATCTCACAAACTGAGACTAATGCCACTTCTTATATACTAATTCAAAAATCAAATGCATAAATAGCCAGAGCATTGGATATTTGTTATTTTCTAATCATTCCAAAAAATATTCTTTAACACTTGAATTGTTTCTAATTTAAGTGTTGTTTTATCAGGGTTCTCCAGAGAAAGAGAACCAAAAGATTTTTTTCTTTATCATTTTTTATCTTTGGTTCTTAGTTTTTATTTATCTGTTTGTGTGTTATTTACTCTGCTTGAGCCGGGCTCTGAGCTACTTTTGATTTGTGCTTGACATTTTTCATTATATTTGAAGTTTCTCTGCCATTATCTTTTGAATATAAATATTTTTTCTGCCCATTCTCTCTCTCTTTTCATTCTGAAACCTAAATTTATATACATATTAGACCTTCTGGCTTCTCTGTTCTTCACTGTGCTTTTTTTTTTTTTCCTCTTTGGGTCATAGTTTGGGTATTTTTCTTGATTTAGTTGCAAGTTCACTGACTCAGATGGGTCAAGTCTGCTGATGAAGCTGTCAAAGGCATGCTTCATCCCTAGCATTTGCCTTCCACTTTTCTTCCGCCTACTCCTCCACTGAAATCCAGCATCTGTTCCTGTGTGAAGTCCATCTATTCCACTAGATTTCAACCTCTGGACCACTTCTACATCTGGGTCTGTTCGCTGTTTTGTTTTGACAGTGAGTTGTTTTTTCTGCTTTTTGTTATGTCTCATCATTTTTGGTTGAAGATTGAATATCATATGAAGCACATCAGAGACGGAGATAAATAGGATGTACACCTAGAAATGAGCGTGCATCCTATTAGAATTGAAGTGGTCAGGATCTGGGCTAGATTTGGGGTTCACAGTTATGCTCGGTTGTGTTCAGTACATCAGAATCTTCAAAGCCCTCTCCCAGGTCATTGCTTTTGTGCTGTGTTTAAGGAGGAGGCTGTGGCCCTTGAGGGTTCGTCTAAGTGTTTCTCTTCTACCCGCAGCCTTTAGCACTTTCTCAGTGTCTGCACTAAGGAGGGGTTTCTTTTCTCCATGCTCTTATCCATCTCCCATCCATAGCCTTCTAGGCTGGTGGTGGGGTGTCAGGGAGTTTGCTGTTGTCCTGACCGCGCTACAGCTCAGGGGCATAGTCAGGCTCCGTGTGTGTGTGTGTGAGTGTGTGTGTGTGTGAGTGTGAGTGTGTGTGTGAGAGTGTGTGCACACGCGTGAGTGTGTGTGAGAGTGTGTGCACACACGTGTGTGTGTGAGTGTGTGTGTGTGAGTGTGTGTGTGTGTGAGTGTGTGTGTGTTTGTGGCTTTCTCCCCTTCCTGCCTCTCCTTGCTGCAGTGGCCACACAGTGATGCCTCTGCTGGGTCTCTCTCAGGGGCAGAGTTTCCTACCCCTGCCCCGTGGTTGCTGGCCTCCTCCTGCACTAAGGTAGAATCCCAGGCACCAGGATGTTTCTGGCCCTCCCTCAGGGTAGCAGGTTTGTTTTCCCCTTATCCTGACCACAGGATAGTTGCCTGCTCTGCCCCCGCAGGTGGAGAGCAGCACGTTCTTCCTCCAGCCAGACACTGTGGTGTCTGGGAAAGAGGCTTTGCTCCCCCTCGCACCCCCAGTTAAGGCTCCTTGAAAGAAGAGGTCAGGATACTGTCAGGGCTTTGTGCCCTCCACCTCTCCCCTCCTCAGCTGCTGGCGGTCTCCTCTGGGAGCTGGGAGTGGAGGATCTGTTGGGCCTCCATCAGCACCTCCAGGCCTCTGCTCCAGAGGAGGAAAGGGATCCGCAGGGAAGAGGAACCTTGTGCCTTTCCCGGGTAGCACCATCCCCTCCACTGTTCCTGCACAGATACAGGAGGTCCAGTGGGCCACTCTGTCCACAACGACCCCCTTGTGCATTCCCGTGGTCCAAGGGTAAGTGGGAGTCCCCCTCATGTCTGGGGTTTCCATGACTCTGCTGTGACTTTATCCTTCACTTAGCCTGTACCAATTCATTCAAATTTAGGAGCATCCTTACATACACATGTGGTTCCTTCCTCTTCCTCCCAGGCACAGATGCATACATGATCCAGTTCACGGGTCCTCTCTCTCTTCACTGGGATCCATCTTCTCTTGAATTTCAGATGACTTGGTTGCTTACCCTCAGCTTTCTGATAGGATCAAGAAAAATGATGATTTCTTACTCTTAGGGTAAGAAGGGTGCTCTCTCTGTCTTTGTACATCCTTGGCAGAAACAGAATCTCAAGGCTATGTATTTTTGAATGCTGTCATTTTCTGAGCTTTTCCAAGTCCATGAATCATAGGAATTGAGTTGACATACTTTAGGATGCGAATTTTGTGTTCTATATAGATTAGAATAAATGAAAAACTTAAGGTAAATGTAAGAGTGACACAGACAAAATCCATCTTCTTGAAACTAAAGTGTACTTTTACTTTTTTAAAAAAAATTAGATTTATCCAGATGGCCCAAGCTTTTAACTGAATTTATTGGTTACCTAGTAGCTCTCCACTGCATTTTTCTTTCATAGACTTACCTGAGCTATAACTGAACCATGTAGCAATATGTAACTCAAGGCAGAGCTTAAAATATTTACTCATAAAAATTGTGTTTCACAGTGGAAATAAATTTAGATCTATTTAGCTGAGGATGTTAGATCATTTATTTTATTAAAATTTGTGTCTTTTGATTTTTCACCTTTTAAATAACTTTGTCTGTTTCATATGTCCATTTCTTCTGTTCTATAACCATCTAAAACATAAAACATGCATTTTGCACTTCATTAAACTATACTTTAGGACTAGTGAGGTTCAGAATTAAGGTGACATTATTATGAATAAAATGACTGAAGCATAATTATGGCATGATTGCCAACTATTAAACATAAACATAACCATTATTTCCAATTTTTATTGGAGTCATTATTAATATAATTTACATTTTAAATGACTGTTATCTCCAGATTATAATGCAACTTTATTGGAAAAATAATGATGACAATTTTAATCTTGTGGTAAATACACATTCTCAGTATAATCTGGGGGATAAGAGAAAGTTTACATGAACTATGATGCTTTCTGGCATTAATAAGGGCTTGTGGAGAGAATACAATACACACATAAAATGTCTCTGCCTGAGGACTAGTTCCTTATTCCCTCTGCCTCCTTATAAAATTAGCTAGTGGGCCCATTGGCGGGAAAAATGGCTGTTCCCACCTGAAAGTTCTAATTTAATTCTAATCAAGTCAAATCCATTCTCTGAGTTGACATTAGTTATGCCCGATTAGCAAGGTCTAGAGTGGAAAACAGAAGGAAAAAATGTTGACCATTCCAAGTCACTCAAAGTAAAATCATTTATCAAGTTTTGCTAATCTACACTAAAATTCTTAAATTGAAAAAATAGTGAGTCGGGGGCCACAGTTCCCAGATATCACACAGTTTCTGAAGTAATGTATTTTACTTAATAGAATATAAATGTTTTGCTGCCAAGGACAATGATTTGTACAAAGTTGGAATTCAACGCAAGTTTATTTAATGAAGGCATTAATAAAATGATACCCTGGATTTTCCATGCAAAACATACAAGCATTAATATTTTGTCATATTTTTTAAGTTATTCATTCATCATTCATAGATACTAACTCTCTATTGTGTGACAGACATTGTGCTGGTGCTGAAAAACCCTAATTAAATCTATGTGTTTGATGCATATTTGGATAAAACTGTGTTTCTGAATTACAGCCTCAGCCCAAGCATCTGAGCCAACATCACTATCATGAGTAAAATTTTAGTCTCTTATTTCCCAGTTTCAGTTGCTGTCTGATGAGGAATGATGTTGGACAATGTGAAATCCTGGCTAAAAAGCACACTGATGGTTGATTTCCCTGAAATGTTGCACATAATGTTTCAGGGATCTCAGAGAATTGAAGGTGTAATGCAGGATTACAAATGTAATAATAAATGTACAATGGAATATTACTCAGCCATAAAAAAGAATGAAATAATGCCATTTGAAGCAACATGGATGGACCTAGAGATCATACTAAGTGAAGTAAGTCAGACAGAGATGACAAATATCATATGATATCACTCATATGTGGAATCCAAAAAAAAAGAAAAGATACAAATGAACTTATTTACAAAATAGAAACAGACTCACAGACTTTGAAAACAAACTTATGGTTACCAAAGGGGAAATGTAAGGGGGAGGGATAAATTAGGAGTTTGGGATTAAATATACACACTACTATGTATAAAATAGATAATCAACAAGGACCTACTTTATAGCACAGGAAACTCTACTCAATATTCTGTAATAACCTCTATGGGAAAGAATCTGTAAAAGAATGGATATATGTATAACTGAATCACTTTGCTGTGCACTGGAAACTAACACAACATTGTAAATCAACTATTCTCCAATATAAAATTAAAAGTTTAAGCTAAAAAAATAAACTTGCTATACATTCATTAAAAATAAAGAAATGTAATAACCCTCAATTTTCAATTTGGGATGTTAGCTGTCAGCAAATAATCTAACAAATTATTTAAACTGTGACAAACTCTTATTAAATACTTTCTATTAAGCACAAAGTATATTTAGGATTTTTGGATAAGTTTTTCAAGATCTTGTCTATCTTTGGGTGATTTCTTTTCAAATTATATAGTCATATATAACTTGAATTAAAAACAAAAAAAATGAAATAAATTAAAAAATAAAAGCAGTGCAGAGGTTAGAGTACTATACTTGGAAATGCATTTTTTGCTGTAAAGTTTATTGCAAAATACAGCTATGGTATAGTGAAATCCTTCCCAATGACATGAGTTGTCAGTTGCCATATAATCTACTAAATAGAGCCTTTTGCAGGGGGAATAGGGGAAAAAAAAGAAGCAGTTTTTATTTCATCCTACTAACCAAGGCTGTGATAAGCTGATAAAAAAAGGTAAATTGAATTTCTCAGAAATAATTCTAGTAATAGATGGGTCAGAATGAGATGGAAATGGGGAAAAAAGACAATACTACCTTATTTTAAAAATAGGAAGCAGACAGAAATCCAGCATGCACTACTGTCAATCAAAAGGTACTCTCTTCCCAGCCTTGCTGTACGCTTCTATTTGCAGAAAGCTCAACTACCTCTGAACTGGATGCTCTAAATAAAAGGCGTGATTTCTAGAGGAAATGTCCTAGCTGTCCTATTTCTTATGGAAAGGGACACAATTCTGCAACTTCCTTGTTGACTTTCCCACTAGGTAGGAAATAAATCTCCTATTTTTATAATATTTTAAAAATTACATTTCTTTGTAAAGAAATATTCATCTCTCATTAGCTAGTTTTTTTTAAAGCCAAAAGAGCATTTTTGATAAAAGAATAACTGTGAGTGTATCCACCTGTGGATGTGTCCCAGTTGTTTTCCCTTAAATACCCTGCTGAAGATTTTCTACCTCATACAACGTGCATTCCAGTTATCTCGTAGACACAGGTTATTTTAAAAGGGGGTTCCCACTTGGAATCCATAATTGTATGTCTGTAAAATGAAAGTGTACTTTACTAAAAATTTACCTAATTAGTTATTTCAAAAGTCAAAGGAATAATTATATGAAGATTAAATGAGTCCTACAAATATCCCACTGTGAACACAGGAGTGTGCTAAGTGTCCTGTTCTGTGTGGTTCTTCAGTCTAATTAGAATAGACAAGATGGCAACAGATTACATATATTTTATATAAAAAATTCACAAAATATAGTTTCATACCTAGTAATACTTTTCTGACAAACTGCTGTCCTGCCAACGTTTAATGTTATTGAATTTATTTACATTCAAATTGCTCCTCAAAACTCAGCACATTTATCTTTTTTTCCAGCATTATTGAGGTATAATTGCCAAATAAAAATTGTATATATTTAAGGTGTACAACATGATGATTTAAAGTATGTATGCAGGGCCTCCCTGGTGGCGCAGTGGTTGAGAGTCCGCCTGCAGATGCAGGGGATACGGGTTCGTGCCCCGGTCTGGGAGGATCCCATATGCCGCGGAGCGGCTGGGCCCGTGAGCCATGGCCGCTGAGCCTGCGCATCCGGAGCCTGTGCTCCGCAACGGGAGAGGCCACAGCAGTGAGAGGCCTGCTTACGGCAAAAAAATAAAAAATAAAAAATAAAAAATAAAAAAATAAAGTATGTATGCAAAGTGAGATCATTACCACAGTAAAGTTAATTAAGATACACATCACTGCACAGAATTACCTTTCCTTCCTTCCTTCCTTCCTTCCCTCCCTCCCTCCTTCCATCCATCCCTTTTTTCTTTCTTTCTTTTCATGGTGAGAACACTTAAGATCTATCCTTTTAAGCAAGTTTCAAGTATATAATCCAATTTTGTTAACTATGGTCACCATGCTCTATATAAGATCTTAGGAATTAATTTATCTTGCATAAATGCACCTTTGTACCCTTTGCGCAACATATCTCCATTTTCCCCAGCATCCCCACCCCTGGCAAACCACCTTCAACTCTCTGCTTCTATGAATTTGACAATTTAAATCCATATGTAAGTGACACCTTGCATCATTTATCTTTCTGTGTCTGGCTTATTTCACTAGGAATCTTGCCCTCCAGGTCCATTCATGTCATTACAAATGGCAGGATTTTCTCCTTTTTTTTAAGGCTGAGTAATATTCCATTATTCACTGCAGTATATATATATTGTATATCACATTTTCTTTATGCAGTCATCTATCAATGAACATTTAGGTTGCTTCCATATCTTGGCTATTGTGACTGATGCTCCAATGAACATGGATGTGCAGATATCTCTTCAAGACCTTGATTGCATTTCCTTCGGATTTATACCTAAAATTGGGATTGCTGGATTGTATGGTAGTCCTATTTTTAATTGTTTGAGGAAACTCCATCCTGTTCTCCATGGTGGCTGCACCAATTTACATTCTTACCAACAGTGCACAAGGGTTCCCTTTTCTCCACATCCTTGCTTGTTTTCTTTTGTCTTTTTTTTTTTTTTTTTTGGCAGTACGCGGGCCTCTCACTTTTGTGGCCTCTCCCGTTGCTGAGCACAGGCTCTGGATGCGCAGGCTCAGCGGCCATGGCTCATGGGCCCAGCCGCTCTGCGGCATGTGGGATCTTCCCAGACTGGGGCAAGAACCTGTGTCCCCTGCATCGGCAGGCGGACTCTCAACCACTGCACCACCAGGGAAGCCCCTCTTTTGTCTTTTTGATAATATCCATTCTAACAGGTGTGAGATGATATCTCATTACGGTTTTGATTTGTGTTTTCCAGATGATTTGTGATGTTGAGCACGTATTCACATACTTGTTGGCCATTTGTATGTCTTCTTTGGTTAAACGTCTGTTCATTTTTCTTAAAGTGCTAGAATATTTTCTTACACTTCAAAAATGGCTCCAATAATTTAAGCATGGTACCTCTCAGAGGATGTTAGCGCTGGCAATCAATGATGAGAAACCCAGAAATATCTTTATGACTAAATAACTCTCTTTGTTTAAGCTTTTTTCTATCCACAATTAGATTTATAGCAATTAATTTCCACATTCTCTAATCATAAGGATGTCCTTATTCAAACATTCAAACCAATACAAGTTATATGTAGAAAATACATATTTCAGTACCTTTCCTCCAAAATTATATATAGACATTGGATAGAAAACATATTTTAAAAACTCATACATCTTAAACACTAACAAGTGAAAATTATACTCATTATATCTTACCTTTAGAACATAACATTTTAGGATCTTATGTTAGATTCTTCAGGCCTTAGGAAAACAAAATTAAAATGCTCTAGCTTTTATTTTCTTTCCTAGTTCTGGCTACTTTTACTGTCTGAACAAAATCCTTTGAAGTTTCAGGAATGTCACTTTCAGATGTAACTCTAATATATACTTGGGACCATTGCCCCCATATCTTCAAGAATTCCATTAACACACACACACACACACACACACACACACAGACACATGCATACACACACACACACTCCAGAAAACAAAAGTATTAACCAGAGCCACAATATTTTATTTACATATTGGAAAGAAAATTACAGGGAACCATTTTGTAACTGATCCCTTTGTTTCTTAAAAATCTTTTTTTCTCAATCCTCTTCTTCACAGAGCAGTCACATACATAACAAATCCTGAAAACTTTGCTAGACAACCAGACAAGATTGTGTAAAGTTCTGATAAAATGGAATGAAATCTTAGGCTTCCCTAGAATTGTTTTAAAGGCTCAGGGTCACCACACAACATGGTTTTAAAACTCAGGACCCTCACGTAGGCTGGACAGAAATGAGTCTCTAGATACATCTCTTGCTTCAAATAGGTTAGGGCTTTCACAGAATAAAATTGTGCCAAGAAGTCACTTTGCTGTCTAGACACACACCTCAATAGTCACAGATAGAGTGGATCAGGTAGGAATCGAAAGATAACCCAAGCTTGTTTTTTTCCTAAATCGAAAGATAACCCAAGCTTCTTTTTTTTTCCTATCTCGACTCTCCATCTGGGCTCCTCTTTTTGCCTAAGGATTCTGTAAAATGGTGACTTTTCCCAGTGCAGACTGAAACATCTTCCAGGCTTCTCTTCACTAAGATGTAGACAACTCCAAGGGTTATCAGGTTGCGATGACTACTTCTATTTTCAAAGGGACTAAAGCTTCTATAGCCAGTAAAGTTTCTAGTGACATATATTTAAATAAAATGTAGTAATAGAGATATATTTTGGAATCACCAGAGCCTTCCTGTTCTCACCAAAATAAAAATAAAAGAAATGGAATAATTTATATCACACCTATTTTCTTTGGACAATTTTATGGTAATAACAAAGATAAAATATTGTAATTATTGTTATTTTTTATTAATAATTACCAATAATGGTAATTATTGTTATTTTTCCTACATTAATGATGCTATAACAGGCCAAGAAAGATGATATAATTGGCCTGTATTATCCACCTAGTGAGTGGTGGAGCACAGAATATAGACCTTAAATGTCTGACTGCAATATGCTCTCCTAAAACTAGATTATGTTGTGTGCTAATCCATGTGAGTGGATAGTGAATTTTATATGAGGTTTTGCTTCAGTTGTCTTGCGATTATTTGATCAAACGTTCCAAACTTTCCTCATTCAGTGGACCATATGTTTCTTCTCAAAGCTAACCTGATACTTGGAGTTCACTGGGTTTAGGGTTGTCAGATCAAATAGAGGAGACCCAGTTAAATTGAATTTGAATTTCAGATACACAAACGAATAATTTTTTAGTAGAGCTTTGACCCCAACATTGCATGGGCTATATCTGCAATATTTAGACATAGTCCTAAAATTTTTTATCTGAAATTTGAACTAATTAAGTATCACATGCTTGACTAAATTCAGCCACCCTAACTGGGGCACACCCGATTATGGAACCATCAGTCGTAAATCCACCATTTCTTATCCTCGCATTTATCCTTGTGTTGGGTATGTGACATTGGTTGCAAAATGTTATATTGCAATAGGGCAACTCTTATGGGTACATTGGGAAATGATATCTTTCTCTCATTGTGTTTCCTAAATTGAAGTACGGATTTTATCTTTCACTTTTTCAATCTGAAGAAAAAAACAAGTGACTGGTGAACAGTATACCAAAGTATCAGTTTCTATATAAACATTATGAACAGTCATGCACATGTTTTCTTTCATTTCAAATTGTCCCCTTGCTATGGAGCTAAATTCAGTGACTTTTTCTATATAGCCTGTGGTGAATTGGTATGTTTGCCATCCATTACTTTTGACAGTTTTAACACACTTGATTGACTGTTTAATGAAAAGGACATTTGATCATATATATTTTTCATAAAGCTTGTAATGTTTTTCTCCTTACTGAAGTTGAGGGCAAATGGACATGTGAGGGGTGATTTTCAATAGCAAGCTAACATCCCCAGGGGTCTGACGCATGTAGAAAATCTGTAGAGATCAAAACTCAAGAATATGTCCTTAACCTTTCTTTTGGTAAGAATAGTTTTACTTAGCTACCCAGAAATAATAGATATAGCCAAGAAATTGACATTGTGCTATACGTTTGCCACCCTGTAGCTTACAATGCATTTTTACCTGTGTTTCATTTAATTCATATTAGACTAGTGAATTAGATAATGATCACTCCATATACAGCTGAATTAATTTTACTCATTAAACAAGAAGAAACCCTCCTGGGTTTGCTCAAATTCTGTGGTTGTATTCATTTGGAAAAGGCAACCATTGCTGAGCAAATAAGGCGTCTTTTATGAAAAAAAGCATCCTGTAGTTTAAACCTGTCAGGATGAGGACTTTCTGACATGCAAAGCACATATTTGGTTTGACCCCCTGCTGGTACATTAGAATGAACATGAATGACACATTCTTTCTTATTCTTACATATACCCTTGTGTTGGATTATATGAGATTGATTCCAAAATGTTAGAGAAAAATAAGGCAACATTATGTAAAGATTGCATTTTTTTCAAGACTTCCTTTTCTTAGAGCAGTTTTGGGTTCCCAAAAAAATTGAGCGGAAGGTGCAAGGATTTCCCATATATCATCTACCACAACAGGTGTCAAGCCTCTACCATTATTAACATCGCTCACAAGCGTTGTACATTTGTTATAATTGATTTATTACAATTGAACCTAATCAACCAAAGTCCATAGTTCACTGTAGGGTTCACTCTTGGTGTTGTGCCTTCTCTGGGTTTGGACAAAAGTGTGATGTCATGTAAATATCCTTATAGTATCATACAGAGCATTTTTGCCACCCTAAAAATCTTCTGTCCTCTGTTTATTCATCCCTCCCTGACACCCCAGTCCCTTGCAACCACTGATCCTTTTACTGTCTCCATAGATTTGCCTTTTCAAGAATGTCATAGAGTTGGAATGGTACACTATGTATCAATTTCAAAGATATGTAGCCATTTCAAATTGCCTTTTCCACTTAGGAATATACATTTAGAGATTTCTCCATGTCTTTTCATGGCTTAATAACTCATCTCTTTTTACTGCTGAATAATATTCCATTGGCTGGATGTCCTACAGTTTATTTATCCGTTCACCTTCTGGAGGACATCTTGGTTGCTTCCACATTTTAGCAATTATGCATAAAGCTGCTGTAAACATCTATGTACCTGTATTTTATGTGAACACAAGCTTTCAAATACGTTAGGCAAACATAAAGGAGCATGGTTGCTGGATCATATGGCAAGATTATGGTTAATTTTGTAAGAAACCACCAAACTGTCTTCCAAAGTGGCAGCACCATTTTGTCTTCCAACCAGCAAAAAATGAGAGTTCCTGTTGCTCAACATCCTTACCAGCATTTAGTGTTCTCGATTTCGGACATTCTAATAGGTATGTAGTGGTATCTCATTATTGATTTAATTTACATTTTCCTGATTGCATATGATGTGGAGCATCTTTTCACGTGCTATTTACCATCTGTATATCTTCCTTGGTGAGGTGTCTATTAAGGTCTTTGGCTCATTTTTAATCAGGTTGTTTGTTTTGTTTTGTTTTTGTTTTTTGATGAGTTTAAAGAATTCTTTTTTTTTTTTTTGCGGTATGCGGGCCTCTCACTGTTGTGGCCTCTCCCGTTGCGGAGCACAGGCTCCGGACGCGCAGGCTCAGCGGCCATGGCTCACGGGCCCAGCCGCTCCGCGGCATATGGGATCCTCCCAGACCAGGGCACGAACCCGTATCCCCTGCATCGGCAGGCGGACTCTCAACCACTGCGCCACCAGGGAGGCCCTAAAGAATTCTTTTTATATTTTGAATAACAGTCCTTTATCAGATGTGTCTGTTGCAGATATTTTCTTCCAGTCAGTTTCTTGTCTTCTCATTTTCTTGACATAGTCTTTCCTGGCTCGTAGAGGGCCAGCTGTCTTCCCTGTGTAACCTCATGTGGCAGAAAGGACAAGGGAGCTCTCTGGCGTTGTTTCTATAAGAGCCCTAATCCCATTCATGAAGGCTCTGTCCTCTTGACCTAATCACTTCCCAAAAGCCCCACCTCCTAAGATCCCATCACATTGGCTGTTAAGATTTATTTTTTTAAATTTTTATTGGATCTGTACAGTTGATTGACAATGTTGTGTTAGTTTCAGGTATACAACAAAGTGAATCAGCTATACATATACATATATCCACCCTTTTTAAAGATTCTTTTCTCATATAGGCCATTACAGAGTATTGAGAAGAGTTCTCTGTGCTGTGCTGTAGGTTCTTATTAGTTATCTGGTTTATGTATAGTAGTGCGTATATGTCAATCCCACCCAATCTCCCAATTTGTCCCTCTCCCCCCGCTTATCCCCTGGTATCCTAAATTTGTTTTCTACATCTGTGGCTCTACTTCTGTTTTGTAAATAAGTTCATCTGTACCCTTTTTTAAGATGTTAGGGTTTGACATAAACCGTAAAGTGCCATGGGTGTGGCCATTCTTCTTTAAGAGGTTTATGCAACCCAACCTGTCATCCTCCAATCAAACCATCAAAGTTCTAACCGTTCACCTAGTGTCTGCCCATGGCAGTCATGAATCCCTCTCATTTTATCATGCACAGTGCAATTGTGTATCTCTCTAACAGTAGCCTGAGTGGAGTTAGAATATCCTGCCCACTCAGGAAAACATTCAGTACTAGTCATTACTGTGGGATGAACCTGAGACTTATGGCCAGATTAACCAGGAAGTCCTCCCACCCAGAGGAGAGACAGCAACAGCCAGAGCATCATGTGGGCAGCAGTCTTTAAATTTCCTTTGTGGTTGCAAACTGTAACTATCTCCCCAGTTTCTCCTGACTAATAGTCAATATACTGAAGGACCATTTGTTGCCAGGTCGGCCGTCCACTTTGGTCAACATGTTTCCTACTGATTCCCATGGATATCCCACAAATTCCATTAATCAGTTTACAATGCCTTAATCCTTTCTCTTCCAGAAAGCCATGTCTTTTTCACCATCCTAGCCAGTGTTAATTATACTAAGAGAACTTGCTATTTAAATGAACTCTATAGTGATATTTTGGTAAAGCTGTCTTTCCTGCTACATTACTTTGAGGACACCTGATTTTGGTCTTTTGTATCAGGTCTGCATGAACTACAGATATATCTGCAAATGTTCTTAGAGATCATCTCACTGAGTCAAAAGAATACATTTCAAAACTTTAAGAATCACATCACATTAAGTACATCATATCACATGTAATTCTTTTTAAAAAGGAAATGCTATAAAATTCTTGGTCTTGCTGCAAGTCTAAAAAGTAAAGAACGTTTGCAACCATTATCAACATTATCATAAATAATATATTGTTCTTAACAAAATGGGTGAAATGATGACTGTTGAGGTGTCATCCTGTAGCCAAATCAATGTCTCATTTTGTTCATGCTGACTACTGAAAGGAACATTTGTGAGTCCTTCCCTCAGAACGGGGACACTTTGTCAAAGATGATACAGCACAATACGGGGTGCTGACAGTGTTAGAAGAGGATGAAAATGTAATTTTCAACCCATCGTTTGTCCAGTGCTTCTTTGGGATGTAATTTGTATTTCTCCCTCTTCTGCTTGAATAGTTACTCACACTTGCCCAAAGGAGAGTTGGAGTGAACTTCAGGGTCTTTCAGGGTGTGGCCCACCCAATCTGAGTTAGCCTTCTCTTGAAATTACTGTGTGAGTGAGGAAAAAGTGCCTGAAAACGAGGTGTCATAAAGATCATTTTCTTTCATTGTCTTGCCTCTGTTCTCTGTCATTTCCTGCTATTGACAGATGGTAGTAGATCTGTCATAAACACTGTGCTTTAGTTAAATGTGATCTGGGGTATTCAGTGACTCTTGTGTGAAATCATTGTTTGATATGTGTGCTCCCTGCCCCTCCACCCCACCCAAGCTCATAAAAGCCAAGAGGAGAAAATTATAGAAACTACCTACTTTCCCCCTTTATTTTGTGAAGTTGTTTTCAAGTGGGACATCAGATAGGTTTTGGGAAAACAAGGAACTTAAAAGATCTCTTTTCTGTTATCTGCATGCCCATATCACCATTTGAAATGAACAGGAACAGAATGATAAATATGATACTCAAAGAATACATGAAGGGGGAAGGCAGCCAGTTATCTTTATGGACAGAAGATAGCATTATTATTTGTTTTCTTGGTTTCTAAAAGTGTAGTCTAGCTACAAAAAGCAGTCTGCTACAATAGAAAGGTATGGATGATACTTACATGCAATGCAAATCTGGTGGGGAGCACATTGTAATCTCCCCTGGGTTTTTCCAAACTAAGAATCCACCTACCCCCAAGATTCTATTATCTGTGAGAAAAACCCTTGTATCCTTGTAGCAGTGAGCCACTGCTCCAGATGATTAAAGGTTAATGCCTCAAGGATGTTTATTTGAAAACACTGAAGTCCTCTGTGAAAAACATATGATTTGTATTAGGGGTTCCAAGTTGTGGTGTTGCTCGTGGGGATGGGAGTCAGGGAGCTCGTGTCGACATCCCCTGGGAATCAGCGTCCGACCTTGACTACAGACTTTTTGAATCAGAATACCTAGAGGTCAGCCTGGGCGTGTTTATCTTCAGAAAAATCCAAAGAGCATACTTCTCTTCAAAATAATCTGTTAAAGTTGAGAAAAACCATGAAATGTAGCTGGAAGTTCATGTGTTAGAAATATGGTGAACATCTACTTCAACTCATGGTGAGCTAGGAAAACTAAGAAAAATGTTTTGCTAAGGGCAACTATAAATCTAGATGAAATATATTTACCTCCCAAAAGTTTCTATAAACTAATAAGGTAGGGAGGAACTGCAGGGTAAGAAATGCTGAGAAGATGAGCACCCACAGAGGTCAAATGAGACTTCAAAGCCATTTTGCTTGAGGCCATTTGCCTGTGAGTAGAAGTCTGGGACCGTTCAGCTGGCAGAAGGTGGGGAGTGAAAGCCCAGGGCCCACCCAAGAGGGAAAACTGATAAATACCACTCCCACTCTCACCTGACATCCCTAAACTAGACACTTCAGGGCAAACTGGAGTTAAACTACCCCGCCATACAGGTGTTTTTGTTTGTTTGTTTGCATTGCTTTGTGTGCCTTGAAAAGTGTTGGAAAACCTCAAATCTTTTAAAAAACTGTTTATTGAAGTACAGTTGATTTACAATGTTGTGTTTAATTTCTGCTGTACAGCAAAGTGACTCAGTTATACATATATATATTCTTTTTCATATTCTTTCCATTACGGTTTACCACAAGATATTGAATACAGTTCCCTGTGTTATAAGAAAACCTCAAATCTTGAATATGGCTTAGAACTGTCCTGAAATAATATCCCTAGGTAACCAATAACAGCAAACTCAAATCCTGTCTGTAGCAAAATACTTTTTGCTGTGAGCCTCATGTTACTTCTACAAATATTTCTTCATGATTTTGTCGGACAGAGTCAAAAATAACTGGGCACATAAGCAATCTGGAATCACTGAATAAAACATAACAACAAATAAAGAAAACAGACTCACAAAGAGTGTGTTAGAAGAAATCAAAAGCAAGCTTGAATATATATAAAGTGAAAATTACAAAAAAGACAATACAGATTCAAGAAATTTCAAATAAACCTTTAAGAAATAATGCAAGACTCTAACTGAAAACTCGCTCTAAGAGTTTAAAAACTGATTAGACATGTCTGAAAAGAGACATAGTGAAACTTAAGCTAAGTCAAAAGAAGTTTCCCAGAGAGAAAACAATAATGAAAAATCATAGAAGATAGAGTGAAGGTCATAGAGATGAAAGGAGATCTAATATTACTTTCATGAAAGTCCGAGGATGAATAAAAAGAGAGGATAGGGAAAACTTACTCTGAAGCCAATACAGAAGGACCTACTTCAGCTTGATTTGATAGTAGCTCTGGGTTGAAAAATAAAAATAAAAAAAGGAAGTAGCAAATGGGCAAGTAACTCTAAATTAATTTAACTGTATAAAATAATACTCTATGGTATTTAACAAATATTGAATTAAAATATAATTCACCAGTTGTGGGTTTCTGGTGGCGCAGTGATTATGAATCCACCTGCCAATGTAGGGGACACGGGTTCGAGCCCTGGTCTGGGAAGATCCCACATGCCGTGGAGCAACTAAACCCATGCGCCACATCTACTGGGCCTGCGCTCTAGAGCCCGTGAGCCACAACTACTGAAGCCCGTGCGCCTAGAGCCTGTGCTCCTCAACAGGAGAAGCCACTGCAATGAGGAGTCCGCTCGCTGCAACAAAGAGTAGCCCCCTCTCGTTGCAACTAGAGAAAGCCCACGTGCAGCAACAAAGACCCAAGGCAGCCAAAAATTAATTAATTAATTAATTTAAAAATACTTTTAAAAAAGCTGGCTGTAATTTATGTAACAGAAGCAAGAATGTTTAACTTCTGAATAAATGAGAGAATAAGTAAAATAATATTCTGATATCTAAAAGAAGGCAAGGGAAGACAGAGAAAAGGTATACAGAACAAGCAGTATAGTCAGACTTAAAAAATATAACTATGAATTATTTCTAAGAGATTATTTATTTCTAAGAGATCTATCTAAAACATAAGAATACAAAGAGGCTAAAAGTCAAACAACAAAACAAGATATTACCAACAAAATACTAAGCAAGAAAATTAGTGTAGATATATTATTATCTGATAAAATCGGTTTTGAGGCAAAAACAATAACTGGTCACCAAATCTTGTCACTACATAATGATAAAGGATCCAACTTCACCAGGAATATAAAACAATTTGAATATTGTATTCTTCTAATCATACAGTCTCAAAATATATAAAGCAAAAATTGATAAAACTACAAAGAACAACAAACCACTTCAAAATCAAAGTTGGAGATATTAACACACCTTCTTCAGACTGACAAAACCAGTGGAGAAACACATTCAAAGAGAATACAGATGTTTTAAACAGTAAAATTAGCAAATTTGGCCAACTGAACATAAGTAGAAAACTATCACAAATGCAGAATGTGCATATTTTTCTAATACACATGAAATATTTATGAGTACCGATTCTATATGAAGTCCTGAATGGCAGATTGTCATTGGCTGTGCTTTCTAATAAGCCTGCATCCCAGGTGACAGAGAAAGAACAAGTCTTTGGCTTTTTAAGGTTTTGTAGTGGTGATATCAAAAATGAATAGTTTAATATCAAAACCTTTGTTGGGGAAGTTGGTTGTGATTATAACCTCATTCCACTTAATAGACCAAGTATATTCTTCAGCAGGTATGAACTGTACCTCAAACACACTTAGTTACAATATTGTTAAGGACCTTCTGATTGCTCTCCCGATATGATGGAATACACACATATACATGTGCATATGCATATACACGTATATGTATATGTGTACATATATGTACACACATAGGCACACACATATATTTCCTCATAAATATCATATATTATGTTACCATACTATATCAGATAACTGCTAAGAACAGAATTTTTCACTATTGTTTTAAGCAGAGTTTTAATAATCATAACATTTTATCAGTCTCTCTCTCTGGTTACTAATCATCTCTTACTTCTCTGTCTGCCACCCCAGTTCAGAATCCACCCCAAGGAATGATTTTGCCTGTGGAAACAACTCTCTGCGAATATACTCTCAACACTTTATATTTAAATAGTGGCTACTAATGATGGTCCCCGTTGACACATCTGATGGCGGTTCTCATCTGAAACTTTGATAGTGTCTGGCCCCTGCACAAATCCCGGGAGAAGTTGGTCAGAGCCTGCCAAAGAGGTTAGGGTGTGAATCACGTTGACAGATGGTTGGAAGAGCATTTCCAATTACAGACAGCCAGGGGCTAATGAACAGAGAAGGCACAAAGGGAAGACTACTGGAGCAGCATATCTTCTCCGGAAATTGCTGCTTCTAATAACAGTGTGAACGCACCTAGGAATATAAACAACACAGAAAGACAATGATTCAAGCGAGAGCCTTTTTTTCTCTTGGAGCATACTTTTTGTGTGTGTGTGTGGTACGTGGGCCTCTCACTGCCATGGCCTCTCCCGTTGCGGAGCACAGGCTCCAGACGCGCAGGCTCAGCGGCCAGGGCTCACGGGCCCAGCCGCTCCAAGGCATGTGGTATCCTCCCAGACTGGGGCACGAACCCGTGTCCCCTGCATCGGCAGGCGGACTCTCAACCACTGTGCCACCAGGGAAACCCCTTGGAGCATACTTTTTTAGTCACCCTTGGAATTTGAAAGTGACATTTCCTCTCGGAAATTTCTAAAGAGTTTGAAGTATTTTCGTCCTGATAGTTTTTCCCTTTGTAAGAAATGCTGGTAGTAGCACGTTTTGAGTTGTCAGCCTAGGCCAGTGCTCTTCCTTCGTTCCTTTGTTCCTTCATTTCTTCCTTCCTTCTTTCCCTCCCTTCCTTGCTAACTCCCTCTCTCCCTCCCTCACTCTCTCTTTCTTTTTCATCTTATTTTATTGTGTCAAGCCTAACCATTATAAACTTTATAGCCAGTTGATTTATTGTTACAATTTCATCCAAATGTTCTGAGATTCAAGGGTAACCCTTTCAGTCTATTCATGGAAACTCCATAGGTAAAGAAGACTAGGAGTGACTGATCTTTGAGGTTAGCGTTTGAACCATCCAGGGGATTTTCAAAGATAAAGGCATGGAAATGTCATTCTGTTGCCTCCAAGGCAATATTCTTAGTAAGCTCTGACCAAACAAGCAGATTTTCTCTGAGCCAGTAATACGGTCATTTTGCAAAACTAAACCTTTTAAGAAACTTACACATTGAGGATTTACAATGAGGTGGCCCAGGAGCGGACACAAACTAAGGAAAGTGTGGAGGACTCTGCCCCAGAACATCAGAATTTGAAATCTAGCATTTAGACTTTATGTGCTTGGGACAGTCACTAACCTCCATGCACCTCAGTTCTTAAATCTGTAAAATAGGAGCAATAACCTCCATGAGAATAAATCTAAGCTAATATGTGTAGAGGCCCTGTAGAAATGATCAGTGGAAATGTTTACAAGCATGTACTGGGTAATAAATCCTTCTTCCTTGTTAGTCAATCTTTCTTCCATGCTCACCGTTCTCACTGTTCTTTGTACAGACATCTATTATTGCCTTTTGTTTTTAGACAAAAACAGGGACAATGGTATCTATCTCAAGGGGTCTCCATGATGATTAAATAGAAAAAGGAAAACTCTCTCCCCGGTTCCGCCTGGCACAAAACAAATGCTTAGCAAGTTCTAGTAACTGGTAGTGCTGCTGTTTTCCTGTGATTACTATTTTTATCACAATATTTACACTTTTATTATTTACTTATCTATTTCCCATTTGTGTATCTTGACCTTTGAGGACTGGCACGATGTGTCCTTCAAAGTGTTTGTGGACCTCATCTCGAGTGATTGAGAAAATCTCAGTTCTTATAGTTTATGGATGATTGTGTCCTAAGCAAGAATCACCTTCCCTAGGAGGAATCAGAATCCCTGGGACATAATGTGGAGGACGGAGTCACTGGCAAGTCCCAGATTTGGTGAATGATTCCAGGCTGCATGGCCCACCTCCAGGTACCACGCAGTTCAACATGTTCCATTTTTAGCTGTGCAGGAGAAGCTGGTGAGGAATGATAGAGCCTGGTGCTTAATTGTTTTTACATCCTCATTTAAATGCAAGCTGAGTTTCAAAGATGCACATCCTTTCATATCAACAAAGGACAGATGTCACTGACAAAAATGAATGCTAAAACCACCACCTCAGAGAATCATTGCACCACAAGTGTTTCATTGATGTTTGATTCTGTTTTCCATTAGCCGTGGAGACATTTACAAAAGCATGGGGGCTATAATATAATATTCTGGGAGAATAGTATCTATCTTCTCCGTGAGGGACAAGATGCCTGTGGACACAATAGATTTTATTTTAAGCTATACACAGAGGGCAAATTAGTCAGACTGCATTTTCAGGCAAGTTCTAGTGAGAATGTTCTTATTAAATGCTGATTTACAGAAAGAATGTAATCACAAAGAGACATCTTAGTTTGACTAAAAATCACTTGTTGTATGAAACCAACCTGACCTATGATTTCTAAGCTTTTCACATTGGTCCTGTCAAGTGAAAAATGAATAAAGAGTTTTAAGGGCGAGTTTAACCAGCCTATCAATGTTATAGTACAGCCTGAAGTTAGAATTTTAAGGTAGTATTATACATGTGCTTGTGTTTTGACCAGAAGCACATGTGTGTGCTTCGTGTGTTTGCATGCACACACACCTACAAACAAATTTAATCTTTTATAGTATGCCAGACAGATTTATTTTGTTTCACAGGAATTTATTTAACAAATAGAAAAAGAAATGAAGGAAGAAATGAAAGGGGAAAAAAAGAAAAGAAAAACAGTTGTTTAAGAAGTAAAATGAGAAAATAATTCAAGAATAGGAGATGTTATTCAGGGTTTAACATGATAGAGTTTTAAATAAAGCATAATTTTCTCCAAGCCAACAGATATATATGCCACAGAGAGATTCTGAAATTTGTAAATATCCAATGTTGCATAAATTGATCAAATGGAAGTTCAAAATTCTGTCTCAAGAAACAGCACTCTGTTTTTGCTCTGTGTGTTAAAAATGTTTTGCTTCTTGTTAAAGATGAATGTCTTGCTTTAGGATTCTTTCAACTTTAAATAATAATGTGAAACAATGTAACCTGGGCCATCAGGTCCGACTGAAATGAAATCTGTTATTAAGTGTCAAACAACTAAGTCAATGCTCTGGAATAAAAATGACCAAGGGGACATTTTTTGGCATACTTATTTATAACTGATGTACTTATTAATGACCACAACGTTTTATGAGATATTGAGATACTTTTGTAATTATTGACACCCTCCGAAAATCCCCTAATCTGCCTGTGTTTTTAAAAATAAAATGTCTATTTTCCCGCTGTCCTTAAACATATATTTCAGCAGAATGGGAGTGAGACTTGTAACATATATATTTTTAAAGCTAACCAGATGATTATGGCCATCAACCCCAGTTTAAGGAATCATAGCCCATATGTGGTTATAACTAGTTTTTTTATGTACATGCTGTTTTTCTGTTGGCATTGCAGTTTTGTATGGTCCCTTTGGGAACAGAATCCTCCAGCCACTTAGTGTAACTCAGTGTTATCCAAACTCTTTCTAAATTCTTCCAAGTTTCACTTAGAGAAAACAATGACAAGAGCAAAGTACAGTAGACCCTCATTTCAAGATTCTGTATTTGTGAAATTTCCTCCTTAAGAAAATTTATTTGTAGCCCCCAAATCAGTACTTGTGGTGGTCATTCCTGGGCATGTGCAGTGGTAAAAAAGTTTGAATCACCTGACATGCACATCCACAGCTGCCGAGGTACAAGGCCACACTCTGCCTTCTTGTTTCAGCTCTTATTCTGTAAACACGTGTCCTTTTCTTGGTCGATTTTGCATCGTTTCTCTCATTTTTGTGCTTTTGTTTGGTGATTCTGCATTTAAAACTGCCCCAGATATGCTGCCGAAGTGCTGCCCAGAGTTCCGAAGTTCAAGAAGGCTGGGATGTCACTGGCAGGGAAAATGCATGTTAGATAAGCTTGGTTCAGGCATGAGTCATAGTTCTCCTGGTCCAGAGTTCAAGGTTGATGAATCAACAGTAGCTATTCAATAAGGTTTCTTCAAACACAAACACATGCAAAACAAGTTTATGTATTGATCTGTGGAGGGAAATGGGACCAGAATCTTGCAGGAACCTAACCCTGTATTTCCTTTAGGAGCAATGGTTTAGTGTTCTGCTTATTCCGTATTCGTGATGACTTTATTGAGAATCGACTTTATACATGAAATATATTTACCTTGCATATTTTTTTTAAAGATTTGTTTTTGATGTGGACCACTTTTCTAAAGTCTTTATTGAATTTGTTACAATATTGCTTCTGCTTTGGTTTTTCGGCCTCGAGGCATGTGGGATCCTAGCTCCCCAACCAGAGATGGAACCCGCACCCCCTGCATTGGAAGGCAAAGTCTTAATCACTGGACCGCCAGGGACGTCCCTTATCTCACAACTTAAATTAATCTAAATATAATGTAATGGCTTGTTGGTGATTCTTAAAGCCCCTTCAGCATTCTTAAAACCCCTTCAGGATGTAAAAAACAAGGTTCACTGAGAAATTTATGTAAATCTATAATCTTCCCTTGAATAAATGTGTATATTCATCTATAACAATTGTATAGATATTACTTTAAATCCATCTCATCTGTGTAAGAACAGTATTTTCTATGTAGAGTAGTAGTCATAGTTATTATTATTGAGTGGTAACAATATTTGCTGAAAACTTGCTGCGTGTCCAGGGCAGTGTATAACACCACACACACATTATTTTTTTCATTTTATCTTCATTTAATCATGGACACTGTTATCCGGGATTCCCTGGTGGCACAGTGGTTAAGAATCCACCTGCCAATGCAGGGGACACAGGTTCGAGCCCTGGTCCGGGAAGATCCCACATGCCGCTGAGCAACTAAGCCTGTGAGCCACAACTACTGAGCCCGTGTGCCGCAACTACTGAAACCCATGCGCCTAGAGCCCGTGATCCACAACAAGAGAAGCCACCACGATGAGAAGCTTGCGCACCACAAAGAAGAGTAGTCCCCGCTCGCTGCAACTAGAGAAAGCCCACGCACAGCAACAAAGAACCTGTGCAGCCAAAAATAAATAAATAAAATAAATAAATTTATTAAAAAAGAAAGAAAGAAATCGTGGACACTGTTCTTAACCTGATTATGCAGGTGAGCACATTAAGGCACAGAGAGGTTTTGAGACATGGCCCAGGTACACGGCTGGTGAAAGATAGACCTAGAATTACACCTGAATTGTTTGTAAATATGCACAAATACTAAGTAGATTAAACACACCTTGGAGTGATTACTTGTTTGATGCCTGCCACTTTAGTAGAATGAAATTCCAGTGAAAGAGGATTTCTTATTTTCCTCGTTGTCATGGCTTCCTCAAGATCTTGTGCAAATCTTGGCAGATGAACACACAGTATAGAATTAAACACATAGTTGGTCGTGTGTTGCATGGAAAGCAGAGCCCGAACCCATGATAAGTGCTAAATGTTACATCATTATCACAAAGAGAAAAACGTCCTAATAGTATTGTATCATGAGAAGAATATTAGTCCTCTCTCCAGCAATAAATAGCATTGTCAACACTGGAAAGCCACTGAATTAATCACTGTCATATATTTTGATCTATAAAATGGGAAACTGTTATCTGTCCCTTACCTTATCTGTCCCTTACCTCTACTCCAGGATACTTACGAATATCTAACGACATACTAGTTGCAAAAGCAATTTCAGACACTTAGGTGTATGGAGTCCCTGCCCCCCATCACCATCCAGTAGTTTTTGTCATTTTGTCAGTGCTTTGTTCAACATTTAGAGTTTGATGATTTCTTTTTTAAACTAAGTTCAAATATATCTCTTTATATTTCAGGTTTTTCTACTGGTCTTGCCTGGATTTATATGAGTTGGACCATTTCTAAGACATATCATTAAAATTAAAGAGAGGACTTTCAGTAATTTGTATTTTACATGTTTTCTCTGAGTTAACTTTAGCCTAATTTCTCACGTCATTTTTGATTACTTATCACTCAAAGCACATCTGAATTTCAGCACTAATTACATCTTTGATCAACCATCTCAAGAAGAGATTGAGATTTTCCTAAAAGAGGACCTCTCCGCATCAGAATGAAATACAGAAACAAAGATAAACAGTGGTATTTCACTGTTCTGGAAGTAGCAATCAATGGAATAAATTTGTTTAAAAAGATTTAAAACATTTCTTTAAAAAGTCAACTTGAGTTCACTGGATGATATTTAAAATTCTGGCTTTATCTTCTCCCAAAGCAGATAGTTTAGCTTTTCAAAAGGCTGGTAGGAAAACTTAAGGGCTACATTTTAGATTAGAGCAATTTATTTCATTTTTATGGTGTGATACATTTCAGTGCTTGCTAAGCTCAATGAGAAAAGTCTTGTGTGAAACATTTACTCAATAAATATTGATGTGGCTTGATTTACAACACTGTGTGCCCTGTCAGCGCCTTATGTTTTAGGGAAGCAAATTTAAAATGGTAACTGCTAAAGAATTTTATTTCTAAGACCATACTTCTTTTAGTCCACTGACTGCATGGCTTATAAACAACAAAAATTTATTTCTCACAGTTCTGGAGGCTGTAAGTACAAGATCAAGGAGCCAGTAGATCTGGTGTCTGGTGAGAACTCAGTTTCTGGTTCATAGTCACTGTCTTCTTTTTTTAATTATTAATTAATTAATTAATTAATTAATTAATTTTTGGCTGCATTGTGTCTTCATTGCTGCTCGCGGGCTTTCTCTAGTTGTGGTGAACGGGGGCTACTCTTCGTTGTGGTGCATGGGCTTCTCATTGTGGTGGCTTCTCTTCTTGCAGAGCACGGGCTCTAGGCTCATGGGCTTCAGTAGTTGTGGCACACGGGCTCAGTAGTTGTGGCTCGCAGGCTCTAGAGCGTAGGCTCAATAATTGTGGAGCACGGGCTTAGTTACTCCATGGCATGTGAGATCTTCTCAGACCAGGGCTTGAACCCATGTCCCCGGTGTCGGCAGGTGGATTCATAACCACTGCGCCACCAGGGAAGTCCAACACTGTCTTCTTGATGTAACCTCACAGGGCAGAAGGGGCAAGAGAAGAAGGGGTCTCTTTTTTAAGGACACTAATCCCATTTGTGAAGGCTCTGCCTTTTTGACCTAATCACCTCCCAAAGGCCCCACCTCCTAATACCATCACATTCGGATTTGACACGTGCATTTGGCCGTGGGTTGGGGCAGGGGGTGGTGTACAAACATTCAGTCTCTAGCAATGCTGGATACTTAATTGTCTTCTTTTCCTTTTACTTCATGTGTTGTTTGGTAAATAACATCCATCTCATTTATTATCGTTACGCTGGTCCTCACACTGCTTTTATCCTGTGTGACTACAGAGAAACTTACTAGGTTTAAAAGGGTATCCTGTCTCAGCCCCAGAGCCCTTATCTTTCATTATGTCACTTGTCAGACACAAATTCTAAAAGGAGAACTTTTGAGGGTGATGCAAATATTCTAGCACTGAAGGTGTTGCTGCTCGTGGCATTTGTCAAAACTGAACTGTACTCTTAAATTGTGCTCATTTTATTTTTTATAAATGATGTCCCGTTAAAGTTGCTTTTAAAAGTCTTGGTCAAAAATGCACTGTTGTTCCAACCATATTTTGTCTCAATGTACGTCAGTGACATTTCATAAATTAAAATCGCATGTAAAGGTAGGAAGGGGTCATCAGAAGCAGGGCCACCTATGGTCCACTTAGCTTCATTTTGGGAGGTTAGGTGAGAAGTTAAGAGGGGCTTAGAGTCAAGAATAGTGTCATGAGTGGAAGGCCATGAATTAATATTTTAAGGAGTTGGTTTAAGCTTGTACTTCTAGAAAGATTCTGGGTGAATTTTGTCTCTCCTGTTCATTCTGCCTGTTTCACTTCAAAAAGTATCAGTCAGAGCTTTGCTCTGGTTAAGGTAGAGGTTACCTTACTAGTGCCCTGGGTTAGGATTTAGACTTCAAGGAAGAGCATGTTTCTGGAATTGCTTTCTCTGCTCTCAGCATCACTTACATGTGTTCAGCCTGCCCAGAGTTCCATCACAGGTTGGTTGTTAGGTTTAATGCCCGAGAAACAAGATAATCTTCTTATATCATTGATGCTCTCAGTGAAACAGTAAGTGAGGACAGCAGCTGAGGGGAGGAGAGAAGGACAGGCTGGGAAATTTTCATCTCAGTGAGTAGAAATATAGTTGACTACGGACTTGTCCTAGGACTACCAGGAAGTGCTGAGGAATCACTGGAACTGTGTGTCCATAATTTAAAAAGGGACACATCGGCATGGTTCTGTGTTTTTACTCAACTACACTCAGTCTTATGAGGATAGGCTTGGAGTAGGCAAAGGAATGGAGAAGCCAGGCTTTTGGATGATTGCATCCTGTGTAATTGGAACTGGGAATGATTCCCACCTACAATAAAAGTATAATTTATTCAAGGGGCACAGCCCCACACATACATTTTTGTTGTTTTATTGTGATGAATGATTTCTAATTTCCCTCCGGGTCAGCAATTATTATTTTGTGCTTTCATGTATTTTCAAGTACTATTCCCTCCAACATGTGTAATCTTATTTCTTTCTCTACCTGTGAAATACCTACTCATTTTTAGAGATCTCCCTCAAGTGTTTGCACCTCTTTAAAATATTCCCCGATTCAATGGGTGTTACATAGATGGCTCCCTCTCATAATACTCTGTTCATACAGCCAGTGTGAGCCTTTACAGATGTCCTTATTGGTTTAATTGTACATTTCCTCTCTTAGGCAATGGCTCATCTACTCTTCCAATTCACTGATCTGACCATCTGGTGGCACTTCCATTTAGCGTTCCTTTTGGGGCTTTTCATAACATGCCTGGTCACTTCTCTTCATGTGGCAGTGACGCTGTACCTAGCTCACTATAGTGTTCTCAATCAGCACACAAGTGTTCCTCCACCTAACCTTCTAGAATTCGATGTTTATCAATTTCAATCAACTTTGGTTGCCTGAATTCACTCATTCTATAAATTAATGCTGTTTATAGTGATGGCTTAAGAAAATATAGCCCATTCCTGCCTGGAACTCCTGCTCTGCCCATTTCCTGAGTCTTGTCATCACCAAAAATTCTGCCAGTTATATAATTTTGGACTAGAATACATAGGTTTCTAACTATAACCTCTCATTATTCTCATCCTCCTATCTTATTTTTAGTATATTTTAAAATTTATTGAAATATTAGAAACTCAAGTTCTCCCTGTTCTCCTAATCTATAACCCTACTTATGGATGGTTACAGGAGAATATGTAGCCATAAATGTGGTGAGTGAGAGGAAATTTCTATTACTGTAGAAAATATCAGTGCCTGACAAAACCATCCTGTTCAGAGAAAAGGTCTACAGAAGAGAGATCCCACTTTTTTCTGTAGTATTAGGATAAAGGATGCATGCTATTTCTCCCCATGCTGCTGCTTCTTTTTCTGCTGCTGCTACTTTGACTACTTTTATTAGCTAGGTAAGATTTATTGAGGGCTTACTCTGAGCCTTATATTTATCTTAGAACTAATAGACGTTGTCACATTTAATTCTCTAGAATGATAATTATCAAAGTGTGCTCCCTGGATGGACCTGAAGCATCAACCTCACCTGGGAACTTGCTAGAAATGCAAATCTTGGGTCCTACCTGAGCCTTACCAATGAAGAAACCCTAGGAATGAGACCCAACAGTATATGTTTTCTGCTCACCCAAGGTGATTCGGATGCACACCGTGAACCTTGAGAACCACTGGATTAAAAGATAATTAAGTTCCCTTCTAATTCTGAGCTACTTTGGTTTATTGCAGATGTAAATGCTAAAGAGCTAATTTTTTTACTGACGTTTTTAAATGTTATATCTATCATTTTCTTCAGTGTCTCTGGACTAGCTCTTAATTACATCATGGTATGTGCAATCCCAGTAAACTCCAGGAAGACACGGCTTCATTTTGCTTTTAGAGCTTTTGAAACCACTTAGCCTGATTGTATTTTTACTTTCCTGCAGCTGAGATAAAAATGCTCACAATGCTGACCTTTAGCTGTATAGCAAGGACAGTATACATTTTATTTTAAACTCTGATATAATCTCTTGGATGTCGATTAAGGTCGTACTTTTGGGCTGGCAGTTTTAAGTAACTGAAAGAGTGACTTAGATGTTTAATTAGGTTTTTAAACATGGCATCAAGTTAAGATTATCCAAAAGAAAAATGGACTCTAGTTAAATTTTAGAATACCTGGTTAAAATAATTTTTTTTAAAAGAAGATGTTGGGGGTAGGAGTTTATCAATTAATTAATTATTTTTGCTGTGTTGGGCCTTAGTTTCTGTGTGAGGGCTTTCTTTAGTTGTGGCAAGCGGGAGCCACTCTTCATCGCGGTGCACGGACCTCTCACTATTGCGGCCTCTCCCGTTGCGGAGCACAGGCTCCAGATGTGCAGGCTCAGTAGTTGTGGCTCCCAGGCCCAGTTGCTCCGTGGCATGTGGGATCCTCCCAGACCAGGGCTTGAACCCGTGTCCCCTGCATTGGCAGGCAGACTCTCAACCACTATGCCATCAGGGAAGCCCAAAATAAATGTTTGAGAAGTAACTTATTTAAAGTAGGGAAATTCAATCTTGACTAATCTCATTAGAATAATAAAAATTAAATCTCTTTTCCTAGTTTAAGAAAAAAGTACCCCAAAATGTTTTTATGAACAGATTTTCCAAGTGGATTTTTACATAGGGAAATTAGTTGATAAAAAAATAATAAAGCTTTTTATCGTTGGACACATTAGAATTCAGGTTAACTTTTTCTAGACTCATATTCTGACTTTGATCATGCCTTAAAGCAAGTGAGATGCAATGAAAACAAAAGACTATTTTCCCTCCAAATCCTTGTTTTAGTTACGACTAAGAAGTGCTAAAAATAGAAAAGAGTCTTTTCTGAATAAAATGCCAGAGCAGATGGAAATCAGGAGAAAATGGACTGTTTGTATAGTCACTGCTATCCCTCATCATAACTGAAATAATTTCACCTTTAATATTTAGGAAGCTGGAAAAGAAAACAATTCCAGGATTTTAGAAAAATAATTAAAAATTAAATGCCTTAATTAACTATAATTAATGACAATAAATAATTTAATCATACCTCATAGTTATGTTGGTAGAATGCTAAAAAATATATTTACATATTTTATGACATATAAAGACTTGACAATATAGAAATGAAGAGTTGAAATATCCTCTTGAAGTAACACGTTAGTGTAAGTGTAATGTGTTCCCACTTGTATTTTAAAAGAGGATTTAAAGAATTAAAAAAAATATGTCACAAAGCTTAGACATCCAAATGAAGCCACATACAACTTCACAACAAACTCTATCTTAAACTTTCATGTGGAGCTGTAAGTGACTGGTATCAACCTGAAATCTGATTAGAGCCTTTGGTGATGACACTTATCTGGCATTTTACTGGCCCTTAGAAATTTGGACTTCAGGACTTCTCCCCACTCCTAAAGGCTTTTTCCCTTCTGAGTGCAATTTTTGTGTGTACTCAGCCTGAGTGCAAACACTTTGTCTCACCTAGGGGTAAATTGAGACCCTCAGACCTGACATGTTCATCTTGCAATGTGTCATCATGTGAGAAAAGTCCAAGAAATTTCCATCGTGGAAAGCAAACAAGACAGAACTTGAGGTCAAGCCTTTTCTCCCCGAGGCCTCAGCCACGTTCACGAGTAGGTCTCTGTCCCCACAACAAGGTCTGAAAATTCCCCACCTCTTACCTGGAAACAGAGGGTGGCTTACAGCATCTACCACCTGGCAAGAAAGCCTCACTCCCTGATGAGACACTTGCCCAAGAGGCTGACCTAACTCTGCAGCCACGTGTCACACGTAACATGGTTCTGAATGTCTGTGGCCTTGGCCTCCGTCTCAGAGCTCTCACCCCGAGATTGACAAGAAGACCCCTTTGCACACAGACACTAATAGGTCAGATCTTTGGGCCTTTCTTGTAACTTTAGTTTCATTGTGGAGACGTTCAACTTCTTCATCTGTTTCAAGAGAACTGAGAATTGTTGAAGCATCTCACCGATTTTACTGATTTAAGATCCTTGTCCGATGACTCCAACATGGGATTTGTTGTGATATTGGCATCAGTTGTCTTTTATCATTCACGGTGTGCTTTTTCCTGGGTCTGAGTATGATGTTCACTTTTCGATTGTATTCTGGATAGGATGATAAATCTATTCTGGATAGGATGTTAGGAGACTCTTGATCTATTTCAATCTATTTTAGCAGACCATCACTCTGTTCATGTTCAGCTTGTAGGTCTTGGCATATTTTTATGGATTTCATACCTGGCTTCATATGCAGCATCAATTTAGTTTTCAGAGCCCTTGGAATACTAGTCTGTTATGCTTCATTCTTCTGGCACCCCTGAGTCTCCCGTTTGAATCTCTACAGGCACATTTGCGTGGGAGGTTCAAGAACTCTCATCCAGGTCTCTTTTCAGATGCTATATGCAGGCCAAAGAGATGCTGGCCCTGAACAATTTCCTCTGTTGAGTGAAGAGCCTTGGGACATCAGGCCAGCTGGCGTTGCAGGTGCTAGTAAATGGGCCACCCATGCCACTGAGTGTGGGCCTGCTGCTGATGTGTCCCAGGTTCTTGTGCTGGCAGATGCCACCACCACTACCCCAGGTGGGATGAGTACCTACTCACTGCTGCTGTGGCTGGTGGGGCCTACCTGTGTCCATCTGTGGGTCAGAAGTGGATGTCCTTCATAGGTCTCTGAGGATCTGTTCCTATCCTGACACTTTGTCAGAGAAGAAAGATAGACACGTACATACAAAGTCCTAGAAATAATAAATCTAATCTCCAGTAATAGAAATCAGAACAATAGTTGCCCTGGAGAGGAGAGCTGATGAGGAAGGGATGAGAGGAGGGATGATAAAATGCTGGCTGGTGAGATAAGAATTGATTGGAATGAGACATAAGGGAAATTTCTGGAATGATGGGAATGTTCTATCTCTTCATTGGGATGGTGGTCTATGTGTGTATCATCTGTCAAGGCTCATAGAAATGCTTCTAAAAAATATGCATTTTATTATATGTCAATTATATAATAATTAAAAATGATAAAATTTCCATAAATGTGGTCAGAAAAATTGGCAACAGTACGACCCTGAATGCCTTAATAGATGGATTAATAAACCAGGTCATTTAGATTTTATCCTTGTGATGCTGGAGGTACACGGGAGTATTTGAAGCTGAGTTGTACTCCAGTAAATTACACATTTCAGGGAGGGAACTCCAGTGGAAACTTGGAGAACAATTATTGAGCTCTAAGCAAAGCCCACAAGAGAAATGGTGAGAACCTCAGGGGAGAAGTGGCCGTGTGGATTGCAAGAGGCAGAATGTTTGGACCACACTTAATGGGCTTGACAATTGATTGTACATTTAAGTGGAGGAAAATGAGGCATTTGGGCGGCTCCCACGTTGGTAAAATGCTGCCCAGTGCTTGAGCGATGAAATGTAGGAAGCCGGGTGGGAACTAGGCAGAGACAGGCATAAGGTTTCAAGGGGCATCAGAAACTCAGGAAACAATAAAACGGCAGGATCAAGAGAGGACATGTTTGAGTGTGAAGATCGTGGATTTAGGTTGGAACTTGTGCTTTTTTTTTTTGCGGTACGCGGGCCTCTCACTGTTGTGGCCTCTCCTGTTGCGGAGCACAGGCTCTGGACGCACAGGCTCAGAAGCCATGGCTCACGGGCCCAGCCGCTCCGTGGCACGTGGGATCTTCCCGGACCAGGGCACGAACCTATGTCCCCTGCATCAGCAGGCGGACTCTCAACCACTGCATCACCAGGGAAGCCCCGACCTTGTGCTTTCTAAGTGTGAAGGATTAGGACTAAAGACACAGAGAGGTTGGCTTTAAAATTCTGAGCAGCACTTAATTCTTTCAGATCGCACAGAAGGAAGGCAGGGTGAAGGGGACCCTAGAGCAGCTGGCTTAACATGAAGAGTTGACATTATACACAGGATTTTTCTGAAAAGGTTTTTATTAGCGTCTCAGTGTGGTCCATGATTCAATAGTTTAAGAATTACTAAATCATGTTATTTGAAGTAGACAGTAGGTGAAAGAAACTGAACGTAAAGAGAGCTCTTTTTTCTTCAGTAAAATAGGAAGCAAGGTCATTTGAAAGTGAACCAAATGAGTGCATTACGGAGGCAGAAAAAAGTGAAAAGAGATTAGAACAGCTGCTGTGGAGAATTGGAGAAAGTCAACTCGAGATGATTAAAGAGATCGGTGAGTGTCATTGAGGGCTCAGTTGAGTCATTCCAAAAGCAAAAGGTTTTCAAAAAACGTGGGATCATGATGCGTTAAGTATGTACCTTCTCTATGTGACCTCTTTGAGGTAAGACTCATTGTACACAAAAGTTGCTTTGTATATTAAAATCGGATTCATATAATTTTATAGCCCTGATTTGCATTAGAACGATAAACCCAAATAACGGCTTTCTATTAGGGTATATTTTAGTATCCACCAAAATGTTGACACTAAAAGTGCTTCAACACTTGATAAAGCAAACAATTTCTTTTAACTAAGCACTTCACCAATCCTACAAATGTCACTGATCAAAGCCAGCAGTGTTAGGGATTTAAGCTGAAAGTAAACAGCACACTGAAGCAAGGAAGATTCTGAAGCCATGAAAGTATAATCCTTTCTTAAAATATGGGATTCCATTGCGTCGTCAGAGTTGAGAGGTATAGTTTTGCTAAGAAGTGGATAAACGCATCAGAAGGAAGGTGACAAAGGATAACGTGGAAATAAGGAATGCCTAGCCTGGTACCAGGCACTCCATTTATCATAGGAGGTTTGTAAAATAACAATAAAACAACTACATTCCACTTTTATCAAATGCAAGTGATCTTACTATCTTTTTAAGTGTCAAACGCCCTCCCAATGAATGGACTAGATATGTTGCTAATATTTTGCAACTATTTATTGAGCACCTGATATTTTCCAGGTTAGAATTGGTAACAAAACGCATTTATGTGGTGAGTAAAGTATGACGCTATAGTTAGGCAGAAGCATTACTTGAGTAATAAGAAATCAATATAGAGAAGATAATAACAAAATAGCTATGCACAGAGTCAAAAGTGAAATTAAAATGCTGGAAAGGTTGTATACTTTCAAATTTTAATTATGAGCTATCATTTAAAATACCTCCCCATTTCCCCCACTCTCTAATTCCTGGCTACCACCAGCCTTGAAAACAATCTTGATCACAATTCACTGCAAAAAGCTTTCCCTAATTCTCTCAGTAGCAGTAGGATTGCTCTCTCAGTGGATTCTTTCCTATCCACAATTCTATAATTCGTGACTGCCTTTTCAGTTATTGCATTTATAACATTTTGCATTGGATTACTAGTAATTGTGGAATTCTTCCCCACAACATCAAAAGCAAAAGAAGCAGGCTCTCTCTTTTTCATGTCTCTCCATATTGTTTCCAGTCCCATTGTCAGTATCAAAAAGAAGAGGCTTGGTAGTAGTGAGGACAGATTCTACACTCTTCTTTCTTCTCCAGGCTCCTTTAACCAACCCGAGCACCACCTACTACCACCACCATCAACCACACTCTCTTCTCTTCCCCCTCCTCTCTTTCCTCCTCCTATATGTTCAGGAGAACTGACGTTTTCCATCTTTGAGAGACATGCACAAAAATATATTAGAAAACTCCTATTTTTATCATTTAGATTATATACTATATTAACAGTAGTAAACTTTGGGAGCAAACAATTCCACATCCCAAATCTCACACAAGCATGTTTTTGGCCATTTCAAGCCCAGCTTAACCAAGTTGACAATAGGACTATCTGACACAACTGATTTAAGATCCAGCTCTCCCACTGGAAGGGGGTGAAGTTTAAGTGAGATAATTAAGCACTTAATTCAGTGGCTGTCTTTGAGTTAAATTTGAATAAATTTAGTTTTTCTTAGCAGTATTATTACAAAACAATCTATGTACCTGTTTTAAGGGAAATGGCCTCATTGACACCCAGTGTAGGGTTTTTAAAAATTATAATCTTAATTAAATATGTTAATATAAAAGGAGAAATAAACTTCTTAAATTTATATACTTATGAAAACACGGTAAATTTTTTAAAAACCCAAAATTAAATTAACATATGTATTTAGTGTGAGAGATGCTGAAATAAATTTTCTCTTCAAAAAATACATCTGGGCATAGTGCCATGTTCTCTGTGTGATGATTGAATTCTGCCACTTATTTCTCCAGGAACTTCAGAGAAATAGGATCAGCACAGCACGCCATGACATTATTTGACTTTCAGTTGGCTTAAATCAATCGTATTACAGTTCTCTTCTCTTTACAAGAGGATCCAAAGAATTCATAAACACAAATGGAATCAAGAACAATAAGAATATTTGATAGAATTTTGATAGAGAATAGTCATTCAGATGATCTAAGATGGTATCATCCTCTATTCATTGTTCTTATCTGATAATCTGCTTTTTCACTAATCAATATATTTTTGAGATAAACTACATTGTTATAGCTCTAATTCATTTTTTACAAAGTTTTTAGATAATTGTTCTCTATTAATAAAAATTTAAGTGGTTCACAGAACTTTACCTATTTTGAAAATGGTGCCACGCATGAAAAGATGCTCGACATTGCTAATTATTAGAGAAATGCAAATAAAAACTACAATGAGGTGCCACCTCACATGGGTCAGAACGGCCATCACTAAAAAGTCTACAAATAACAAATGCTGGAGAGAGTGTGAAGAAAAGAGAACCCTCCTACACTGTTGGTGGGAATGTAAATTGGTGCAGCCACTATGGAAAACAGTATGGCAGTTCCTCAAAAAACTAAAAATAGAATTGCCATATGATCCAGCAATCCTACTGCTGGGCATATACTCAGACAAGAGTACAATTTGAAAAGTTACACACACCCCTATGTTCATTGCAGCACTGTTTACAATAGCCAAGACATGGAAACCACATAAATGTCCATTGACAGAAGAATGGATAAAGAAGATATGATATGTATATACAATGGAATACTACTCAGCCATAAAAAAGAATGAAATAATGCCAATTGCAAGAACATATCATACGCAGTGAAGTAAGTCAGACAGAGAAAGAAAAATACCATATGATATCACTTACATGTGAACTCTAAAATATGACACAAATGAACTTATCTATGAAACAGAAACAGACTCAGAGACATAGAGAACAGACTGTGGTTACCTAGGAGGAGAGGGGGTGGGAGAGGGGTAGATTGGGAGTTTAGGATTAGCAAATGCAAGCTATTATATGTATAACTGAATCACTTTGCTGTACACCAGAAACTAACACAACATTGTAAATCAACTATACTTCAATATAATAAATGAAAAAAATGGTGCCGCGAGTACGCTTGTATGTGTTTCCTTGTCTTAATCACCAGGTGTACAGCAAGCCACACTTACCTCCAGGATCATAACTCACATTCTCTCTTTTATCAATATTTATCTCTCTGTTATATCTCTTATCACTTCCAATTCACCCCACATGTAGTTCACATATATGCATTCACACACCAAGTGTTAGGTCACCGTTTTATCAAATAAAAATCATACTATATGTAAGTTTTTGCACTTTATTTTTGTTGTTTCTTTTGTTATTATTTCTAATTGTGGCAAAAATACATCACAAAATTTACTATCTTAATCATATTTAAGTGTAGAGTTCAGTAGCCTTAAGTATCTTCACAAAGTTATGTAACAGAGTGACAGGACTTTTCTACCTTGAAAAACTAAAACTCTATACAACTCCCCATTTCCTCCTCCTCCCCATGCTGGCAATGACTAGTACACTTTCTGATTCCATGAATTCAACTACTTTGGATACCGCATATAATGAAATCATACAGAAAGCTCAGAAATAAATTCTTACACATATGGACAAATGATCTTTAATAAAGGTGCCAAAGCCATTCAGTGGGGAAAAAAACAGTCTCTCCAACAAATGGTACTGGGAAAACTGGATATCCATATGCAAAACAAAGTTGTACCCTGCTTAACACCATATAAAAATTAACAAAATGGATCAAAGACCTAAACATAAGACCTAAGTCTATAAAGCTCCTAGAAGAAAACAGGAAAAGTTTCATGACATTGGCTTTAACAATGATTTCTTAGATATGATATCAAAAGCACAGGTAACAAAAACAAAAGGAGATAAATGAGACATCACTTAAAAACTTCTGTTTATAAAAGAACACAATTAAGAAAATGAAAAGGCAAGCTATGGAATGGGAGAAAATATTTGAAAATCATATATCTGATTAGAGCTAATATCTCAAATACATAAAGAACTTCTACAACTCAACAGCAAAAAGACGAAGTAACACAATTCAAAAATGGACAAAGGACTGGAATAGACATTTCTCCAAAAAAGATATAAAAATGGCCAACAATCGTATGAAAAGATGTGCATCATCACTAATCATTAGGGAAGTGCAAATCGAAGCCACCAATGAAATATCACCTCGTATCCATTAGAATGGCTACTATCAAAAAACAAAAACAAACAAACAAAAAAACAAGCAGTTTTTCATTGTAGAGATTTAATATTCTCTGAACCGGTTCTGGTGAACGTGCTATGAATGGTAGCTTGACCATGCAATAATAAGATATTCTGGTTTCCTTGGTAAACCTACGTCGGAGACCTGTCTTTGCTGTGAATAATCACTTGGATGCAAAGCACATCGTTTGATGAAAATTCCCTTTAATGAACTATGTTTGCAATTTCCTAAATGACAGCCATGGGGCTGGAACGTAATTACAGCTCCTCCCTAAATGATGGGAAGATTTTTGCTAATCAGATCTAAATGCTTTTATGTATTAATGTCATTACTAGGAAAAAAAGTAAAAAATACCTTAATTAAAAGTTAAGTGTATGTGGGGGTAGAAAGACCATCGCTGATTCCAGCTGTTTGCCATTCTTTGTAATCAGATGTCTACATTAAATGACAAGAGTAACATGCTCAGATCAGGGAATTGTGTTAACATTACACAGCAGTAGACGGGAGCAGCTGCTTCCTGTTCTACACGCTACAGGTACATTCTTGCAAAATTGCTGAAAGATGTAGTACTTCTGGTCCATTTGATCGCAGGCTGTATACTCTAAATCAGTTATGTAGGCAGAGCGTCCCAAGCCAAGTTGAATGCATAGCGTTAGTGGCAATATCACTAAAGGTCATCTCCACATGGCCTTTTAAGTTATTTACTGTTTCGTTTATTAAATGTGTAAACTGGCAAAATCATTTAACCTCATATATATGTATATAATCTGCAACTTATAAATGGGATATAGTAGGTAGCAGGTAGCAGCAAGCCATCACTGCTACCCCATTAACAAAATAAAGAAAATTATAAAAGTTACAACTTTTAAAGATACCAGAGAGCTTTGAGCAAAGATGATTAGATGAATTAAAATTCCGAAGTATGAGCAGTCACTCTTAGGTGAGCTGACACCGCTGACCATTTTCTCACTTGAGATTTTCTGCGTCAGGACACGAGCAGAATATCCTACTTGCCACCAGCAGAAGGAGCCCAGCAGAAGGAAAACAGCAACAGCCAAGCAACAGAAACCTTAATGGCCGCATGTGCTGCCATGACAGTTCAGAATTGAGAGGAACAGGATAAAAATTACATTAGACTTCTTGTCAGTAACCACGCAAGCCAAAGAGAATGGAGAGAATTAGTAAAGGGTTAAAATCAATGGTGGGTGAACAATTAAATTGTGTTGAAAGAACTGAATAGTCCTGTGCCTTCACCTAGAGGCAGTGGGTGTGAAAGTAAGGGTATGAACGTGTCTGCTTTTTCACACATTATTAACCTGTGGGTGTGAAGGAGCCTCATGGGGTTAGATTTGTTGAAACTCATCCAGATATTTTATTTTGAGTTAAGTTATTATATGTTTGCTCTTTTCTCACATTATTTTTAAAAAATTTTATTGAAGTATAGCTGATTTACAATGTTGTGTTTAATTTCTTCTGTACAGCAAAGTGACTCAGTATATTCTTTTTCATATTCTTTTCCATTATGGTTTATCACAGGATGTTGAATATGGTTCCCTGTGCTCTACAGTAGGACCTTGTTGCTTATCCATCCTATATATAATAGTCTGCATCTGCTAATCCCGCACTCTCAATCCAACCCTCCCCCACCTCCTTACCCCCTTGGAAGCCACAAGGTTGTTCTCTAGGTCTCTCACATTCCTTTTTGAAGTGAAGGGATAATTTTGTTATATGACAGAAGCAGGAAGGGAGAAACTGGCAGGATAATGAAACAGCCCATGACTAGTTCATGATCAAGTCTCCCTTCCCCTATCTGATCCTCAGACCAAGGACAATTAGTAGCCTCACTCTAATTATGGTAGAATTGAGTGATACAGCATCCTAAGCTAAGACATACAAAAATCTTCTGCTTTTCACTCGGATTCTTTTATCCTGATTCCCCAGTGTTTGCAAAATGAGCTATTCCAGAACTGACACAGTAAATATGGAGGGATTTTGAACCTACTTAAGCAAAGCATCTAAAAATGTCACCTTTTAATTGATTAAAGACACAGACAAACATGATTAAGTAATGTTTTTAATTTTGAGCAACTTAAAAAATACAGAAAAATTCAAATAAGGAACTATAGCCGTATTCAGAATTAGCGATATACTTGTTTCCATCTTTTGTATATGTACCTACCCATCTATCTGACACCTATCTTTCTTTTTTCTTTCTTTCTTTCTTTCCATCTATCATCTATATACATATGCATGTATGTGTGTATGTGTATATGTATGTATGTATCTATCTAAAGTTTCCTTCAAATTTTCTCTATTCTTCAAATAGTCTGTCATAACGGCTGTTTTGTGTATATTTCATGTATCAATTCAGATTTTTTTCCCCAATGTTTTGGTATTATTGTTTTTTGGTCACTGGGTGATAGCATATAAATTTTGTTTCTCTTGTTGATACTGTAGTTGCTATTATCTAACTGATTAATTACTGTCTTTATTAAGGTGGTTTATCATTTTTACTTTTTTTTTTTTTTTTTTTTGCGGTACGCGGGCCTCTCACTGCTGTGGCCCCTCCCACCGCGGAGCGCAGGCTCCGGACGCGCAGGCCCAGCGGCCATGGCTCACGGGCCCAGCCGCTCCGCGGCATGTGGGATCCTCCCAAACCGGGGCATGAACCCGCATCCCCTGCATCGGCAGGTGGACTCTCAACCAGTGCGCCACCAGGAAAGCCCATTTTTACTTATTTTTATTACAAATGCATTTGAGTTTATTTCTGTCATCCTATAAATTAATATTTTCTATTTACCATATGTCCTGTTTCTGCTTTTTCTTTTTTTCAGCTTCAAATGGATTGATGGCATGCTTCTATGTTTTATTTTATTTTAAAAAATGTTTTGTTGTTAATTTTTTTCTTTAGTGATTTGGAAATTATACATTCTACCATTATTTTTTGTGGTTACTCTTAAATATTTAATACACATTTTAATTTTGAATTTTTATTACCAGAGTTAAAGCAAATTATTATCTCTAATTGCTTTCCAAACAAGAAAAAAATCTTATTTTTAATATCCCTGAATATCTCCACTTCCATCTCCCAAGGTATTTTTGTCTAGAAATTTAATTAAGCTTGTTTCTAACTATATATCGATACATAAAAGTATAGATGGGCAGATAAGTTATCGATAGATAGAAGCAGAGAGATAAACATAGATGTCTTCGAGATTCTGATGTTGTTGATGAGAATTCTGACATCCACCTCACTCTCATTTATTGGTGGTCAACTTGCTTTTTCTCTCTAGTTGATGTAAATTTTTCTCTCTCTCCTTCTTTAGATTATTTCATTCTGTCTGCTGTAATTTTTACGTTAATTTGGTGTGCATCCTCACTGATTTTTCCAAAAGGAGGACTTGTAACTTTCCGTTCTGAGACATTAGCTCTTCAGAATTCCCTCCCCAACCTTCTCTTTATTAGGTATATGTTAGAGCTAAAGGATAGAGCCTTCATAGCTTAAATTTGTTTTCAAAATTTTTTCAGCTCTTTTCTGTGTTCAGCTGCATTCTCAATTAAATCTACCAGTTTAGTAGTTCATGCTTCAGTGGTGACTAGTTTTGTATTCAATATATCTACTATGGTTTCTTTATCTTAAAAAATTAATCATTTTCTTTTCTCAGTTCTTTTATAATTCTTAACCACCTTTTCTTGTGTTCATGTTTTGTAACCCAGTGTCTGTTTTATGAGTGCTTATCCTTCGGTTTCTCATGGAAGGTGCTGAGTACACTTACCGTAAAACCTATCAAATAGCTCAATTTCCTCTTGGCCTCACTTGAGTGTCATTCTTTTGTGGAATATGCTGCTCTGCTTTTCACTGATTTACTAAGAGTAAAGGGTTTGGATGTTATTATTTTATAATGTAAAACTACAGTGTCCCCCATGGTCACTCCATGGCTTACCTAGCAGAGTGGCTGAGCCATCCTACAGGGTGGTTCAGAGCTCCCAAAACACCAATGTTCCAAAAGGGACAGAACATAAGTTGTCAGTCCACTTAAAGGATAACTTGGAACTGGTCCACTTCTTCCACATTTGATCCACTGACCTGAGTAACAGACAAATTCAGCTCCCACGTGGGAGGGACAACTCCAGCATGTGAACAGTGGGATCTCCAGTTCGTTGGAGGGAATCTTTGGAGTCCAGCTACTGAACAGGAGTGAATTAACTTGTTTCAGCTTGTTTGAATGCAGTTGACCATCCTGCACACTTTATTACAAATTTGTCTTTTGTCTCTACAATGAGGTCCGATGCTTAGTTAAATATGTTAATACACAAGAGTCTGGGGCTTTGAACTTACAAAGTAGAATTAGTTAATATCTGGTAACTCTCATCAAGGAGAAGAAATTTTTACTATATATCTTCGAGATGAACAATCATGTTATTTTGCTTCACTTTTGTCTTTACTCAAACAAAGAAAAACTCAAAACATGTATTTATATCTGTGGGTAAAGAAGTCAAAAGAGAGAGGAAAGAATACCATTCTTGAAGTGAAAAAAAAGTGTGGGTTCTCAGCCCAGATGTCCCAGATGTGACGTTTAACAGCTAATCTTTTGGTTCCTTGTTTTTTTCCCACCATAAAATGAAGATGTCAGACTTAGTTAACTGTGAACATATCCTTCCTTGCTAAAACTCCGTGCTTAATTTTACATAATCTTAGACTTGTAGAGGGAAGACAGAACTCCAGAGGATGAGTTATCTGACTCATAAATATACACATTTAATTAAAATATTACACAGATTCTAGTGATCATAATGCTCAAGATACTAGTATGCTTAGGAAGAAAAAAGCACTTATTTTTCTTTTCTCATTTTGTTTTTAATAATTTCCTTAGCCTCCTGGCACTAAGCGAATTACACAGACGTGTACATGCACACACACACCCCAGACGTTGTCAAAAGAGGTCACCCTTAGCTTATTCTTCCTTTTAATTTTCTAATCAAATATTATTTAGAATAAGTTTGTACATCACTTAAGACTTTGGCTTTGTGCTGAACATAAATTCGAGCACAGACACTGTTTCTTCAGTAGAGCCTTTTGAAGCGGAAAAAGTATTTTTGTCAATCAGGAGCATAACATGGTAAAATGAGAAAACTGTAAGCTGCTGTATTGAGGAAGTATGAATGAGAATTTTTGACTCAAGAGGTATTCCAAATTCCTTTTTTCTGCGTGACGGGGGACGTTTGTCTGAATCACACTCAACCTACTCGTTGTTCCTCCCCACCCACGTCCAGGTGCTCCACGGCCGCTTCTGTTGTCATTGTGCACCTCTGGGGACTGGACAAATCAGAGATGCTGCACACAGAATTGGAATGACTGAGTTACAAGCATGGGCATGTCGCCAGTGCTCAAGATACTAGTATGCCAAGAAGTATCTTAAAGGAGACCAAGAAAACCTTAAAGGAGAAAATTGACCATATCTGTGCAAATGGGAAAGAAGATGACAGGTCAGGGAGACTGTGAACTTAAAAGTAGGACATTTCAATAATAATGGAGAAAGTGAGAGTTTTGCGCAAACCAAACCAATAGTTCTGATCTGTGAAAAAGATCAATTCAATACAGATGGTGCATGGCACAAATAGCACGGTCACTGAAAATGGACCAGGTTAGAAAGAGGAGGATGTTACAAAACAGCTCAGTCTAGAGACTTCTCTTTTGGTTTTGTCTGGTAAGTGGCCTCACCAATTTCTTAGTTAAGAGAGGCTGAGTGTTAAAGTGAGAATGACACAAAGTCATCTTTTTAGATTATTCCAAGTATAATTTTGAGTCAATCTCTAAAAGAACTGCATATGATTTTTGCTCTGTGGTGGTGACTCTCTATTAGTAGGTTTATTTTTATAAAAAGAGTCATTAAAGTGTAGGAACTTGTCATGATGGGTCACCAATCTACAACTAATGTCAGTATTTGTCCCAGAATCAATAAACCAGGATCTTGATAAGATGCAATCCAGTCTTACTGTATCACATGATAGATTTGGCCCATACTGCTAGATTACTAGATGATCTTAAATGATCAGCAATGTTTATACCTATGTACAGGCCTACCTCATTTTTTGAGCTTTGTTTTCTTATGCTTCCCAGATACTGTTTTTTTTTGTTTGTTTTTTTAAACAAGTTGAAGTTTTGTGGCAACTCTGCATTGAGCAAGTTTATCAGTGCCATTTTCCCAACAGCATTTGTTCACTTCATTTCTCTGTGTCATAGTTTGGGAATTGTCACAATATTTCAAACTTTTTCATGATTACTGTATTTATTATGGTGATCTGTGATCAGTAGACTTTGATGTTCCAATCCAAAAAGATTACAGCTCACTGAAGGCTCAGACGATGGTCAGCATTTTTAGCATTTTAAAATTAAGGTATGTACATTGGTTTTTTTAGACATAAGGCGATCACACATTTAATAGAGTACACTTTTTATATGCCCTGTGAAACCAAACAACTTTTATATTTACTGGGAAGCCAAAAAATTCATGTGACTTGCCTTATGCAATATTCACTTTATTAAAATGGTCTGGAACCCAACCTGCAATATGTCTGAGGGCTGCCTTTAACTTTGTGTATAGGTCAACATTTCTCAAAGTGCACCTCCTGAAGTTTTTGTTAAAAATACAGCTCATTTGAAGGGAGGGCTGAAGACCCTCGTTTAACATGAGAAGTCAGTCAATATTGTGACAGGTTGATGAATGGAGAGAGAGGAAAATAAGCACAGTATTTAGAAATAGGGAAGAAACGGACAAAAGAGTCGAAAGCAGTTGCCTTGGGATTGGGGTGGGGAGGGGCCATGGAGTAAAAGGATGAGAGCGAGGAACCACTGCCTGTTAGCATGAGTCTTCAGCATCATTTAGTTTTTAAAAATTATGTTCATGAATAAAAATTTTAATCAATAAAATAAAATGCCAAAACAAACTAACAAAAAAAATACAGCTCATTTGGCTTCACTTTAGAATTTCTGAGGTGCAAACTGAATATTGAGAATGAAGATTCAAAGAACTCTGGAAAAACTGCTCAAACCCAATTTATTGATGTTTTTGACAATGTTAAAATAGTTTTCCTTTTCTTTTTATTCCCAGCTAATTGTTTACAAGAGCCAGGTTCCATTTTTTTTTATTAGTGCCAGATTGCAGAACCCCTGTCAACAAGATTACAACAAGATTATAGATGTGAAAAAGGAAGAATATGTATTTTCCTCAAAATGGTACATACCTACATCAGGTAGAATTAGGTAGGATTTCAGGGAGTTGCCGTCAGTAGCCAATGAGTTTAGTAATGGCTAAGCTGGGGTATAAAAAGAAAAGGTGGTCATCAGAGAGGTAAGAATGGAACTAACCTGAAAGTTGCAGAGTGAAAGTTGAGTAAAAGTGAAAGTTGCAGAAAAAAGCAGTTTTGTTTGTTTTTCTTCTTAACGGCCACTCCTCCACCCACATACTTAGAGCTTCACATTTAAGGAGAGATAATTAAGGAAGATATGATGTTATAAGAATTGTAGATTTTATTACTTTTCTGTGACAGTTTATATCTCTGAGAGAGATTTAATCCAGTTTTTAAGTGACTCCAAAGCTGCAGGGTATGTCTTAAGGCCAATAATTCTGTAACTAAGTTATCTCTATTTTCATCTGTGTTTCCCTGAAGTCCTGGGGCCATTGTTACAAAAAGGTGGAGGTCCACCCTGAGAGCCTTAAGGGTGTATCCTGCCTTTGGCTGGAAGTATTTGAAGAAACACAAGTTGGGCTGAGAGAAGCCCTACTGAATGGGTTGTATTATTTCCTCAAATGCAGCCTTAATCCTCCTATAGTTGTCTATTTTCTTACAAAATCCCTCATCCGAGCTTGGTCCATGTTATACTTGTTCATTAACTATTTCTTTCATCTATCCATCTGTTCATTTCATAAATGACCATTTTATTCTCACCATCAGGTACCATCCTCAAAGGAGAGAGAGAGGGTTCAAAGCGAGACATATGTCTCCTCCAACACATCACCTTCAAGCAGAAAGGACATATCAATAGATAACCATATGACAGTGTGTGCTGTGCTCTAATAAAAGAACTGTCATGTATCACTTTTTAATAGATACATGTTTTTATTACTGCCTCCAAACTCATCTCCCATTTTTCCTGGGAATGGAGGCCCAAATTTCCTTTGGTAACCAAACTTCCCCACATCTGTTCATGTCATTTTGGATTTTTCTGATTTAAAACAATCATAGTATCTCATTTTCATTGCACGACAATTAGGTCTAGAAGGGTCTTGGTCAGTAAGCACACAGTGGGGCTTCTAAGAGCACGCACCCTGTGGGGAGAACCTGGGGCCATTTAAATACCCAGGATGAACCTACAGGAGGGAACCAGTCACGACACGGATTCTGAGGGCCCGAGTCCTGGATCAAGCTGTGCTTGAGAACATTGACACCTTTCCAGTTCTGGGAGCCAATAAATGTCCTTTAGGTTTTAAATAAACTTTATTTGGCATCTCTGCTGCATGCAAATGAATGATTTCCAAAATGCATTTGTAGATCACTTGTCATTTTACTATAAACCAGCATGCCCCAAGGTGTGCTTCTGTGCAAGTAATAAGTACTGTTCTGATCAAAAGGCGTGAAACAAAAGTTACTGATTTCTATACCCAAATTGTTTTTGCCAGCTCACCTGGGGACATATTTTCTGAATGTCATTCAAAATCTTAAAGGGTCCAAGAACAATCTGTATAGACAATGCCCAGTTGCTGTGTATATATTGATAACTTCAATAGGTGCTTAAAGAGACTACAGGATTGATTCAGAGGGCTTGATTTGATTTGAATAAAGTAAGTCTGGGCCTCAGAAAACTTTGTTTCCTCAGTCTATTCAATGCATTCCTCAATGGCAGGGATTGATGAATGATTATGAAATGATTAAATGAAAGTACAAAGGGTTCCAGAGTAAGTGCTAGAGAATCAGAGAAAAGCAAATGCAGAAGGAACATTTGATTTTTTTTTCTTCTCTCTGTAGATTAAGTAACCCCTGCCATACAGTTAGTTAATGTGGCCTGAGGCAGAGAGAGTTAACAAATAAACTAGAGGGAAAATGGAACATTCTTTTTTTTTTTTTTTTTTTTTTGAGGGGAGAGATCTTTTTTATCTGACTACTTTTCTATGTGGTCAATTTACTGGTCTGTAGATAAATAACATATTTTCCTATTTTTAATATATTAGTGACTTCCAGCAAGACCTGATTTGGATATTTAATGAAATCTGAACAGGAACAAAATTATTTTTGTAGCTCCCCAAGTATATTTGGTGACTTAACCATGGCACATGGAATACGTTGGAAGGCGACATGCTCATATCATCAGTGTATTTGCCAGATGTCCTGCTTAGAGTAACAGTAACAGAGTAGGTCCTGGTGTCCATTTGCTCTTGCAGTGAGTCCCACTTTCGTGTAGGCAAGGAATGTAAAGATCATATGGGACTCTTGATCTCCCCACATGCCAAGTAAATGTTTTTCAACTTATGGAATCTTTGCTTTCAACACTATGGAATAATGTAAAATAGGAAAAAGAGCATTAAATTATTTTTCTAAATAGATTGACATTCTAATTGTTTCCTATTATCATGAATTTGATTAATTATGCAGGAAGGCCAAGGTAAATAAGCCATAAGAAGCTCATTTGAAGCTGAAATACCACTTAGGACCGATTTGCTAATTAGTTCAGAAACAGGCTGTGTTGACAATGCTCTTATTTCATGGGTGAATCCTCTTCAATTTCATTATTCTCAATATCATAAAATTGACTAATAAGTATCTTATCAGACTACTTCTTTAAGTACAGTATAAAAGTATTGTATAACTTTTATTAGATTTCTGCCAAACTCCATTTAAGGAAAGTAGGAATTTTATTTTTGTATCAACAAATCCCACTTTTATTATTATCTCCATTGTAATATTACCCTGAGACAAAGCAAAAGCTATGTCTAGTTATATGTTCACCGATTTTTTTCTTTTTAACTTTGACTAAGCATTCATTGTTCTTCCTAATTTATGGACTTGTGTTTATTATATTTGTCATATTATTAAAAAATCATAATGATAAACATACTAGTTTGTATAAAGTACTTAAGCCATTAACTTTTTTTAGTATACTTTTTTGTTCAAACGGTTTGAAATGAGCCATACAAGGAAAGTACTGAATATGATCAATAGCATATGCATTGATATGACAACCACCCAACCTTTCAGCAACTCCACTGGGAATGACATACGAGCATGAGACCACCAACAGGAAGGAGGGAAGGAAGGAAGGAAGGAAGGGAGGGAGGAGGGAAGTTTTATTCTCCAGCTAGCATAGACCTCATAGTTCATTATCCCAAAAGTATGTCTGTCTTTTTCCCAGCATACTCCTATTACCTTAACCTTGGAAGTTAAGAAATTCTAGAAGAGACAATGAAGGAAAAACAAAATCACTATGAACCTAGTATGAATAAATGTTGAGATGGGAGCATTGCCTTCTAATCTACCAGTAGGAGAAAGTATTGTGTCAAATGCCATTGCAGGAGATTATATCAATGCTGAAGTTGGAAATAGATCCCAGTTACACTGTGTACGTGGTCCATAATACCAACTCCTGCATCAGAGAGCAAACATTTGGCTCTATGGAAAATGTTTGAGTCACACTTGAGGCTATATCATGGGCATGATGCTTGATGATTTTTTGAGCATCTATAAGTGATTAATCTGCACTCATTAAAAAATTCCAAGAGGTGCAAACTTCCAGTTTTGAAATAAATAAGGCACGGGGATGGCTTATACAACATAAGGAATATGGTCAATAATATTGTAAAAACTTCACGGGGACAGAAGGTTACTAGACTTACTGTGGGGATCATTTCATAATGTATATAAGTGTGGAATCACTATGCAGTACACCTGAAACTAACATAATATTGTATGTCAATGATATTTCAATGAAACAAATAAAAACCCCAAGAAGTAAATAATTACCTTATGTGAAATCACTATGACACAGACAT